>NC_141329.1:3619443-3979443 GCF_037954235.1 Aulostomus chinensis
CAATTTTCTAAAATTCTAAGAAATATCCATCCATCCATTGTCTTCCAATTGTTCCTGTTAAGGGTCGCTGGGGGGACTGGAGCCTATCCCAGCAGCTACGGGCAAGAGGCGGGGTTCACCCTGGACGGGTCGCCAGTCCATGGCAGGGCCAACACATACAGACAAACAACCATTCACACCTACGGTCAATTTAGAGTATCAATCAGCCTCGTCTCCTCTTGATGTCTTTGGACTGTGGGAGGAAGCCGAAATACCAGAGAGAACCCACGCAGGCACGGGGAGAACATGGAGACTCACACAGAAAGATCCCGTGCCCGAGCCGGGACTGGAACCTGGAACCTTCTTGCTGTGAGGCGACAGTGCTGACCACTGCACCACCGTGCCACCCTTCTAAGAAATATCACTCACAAAACTAGAACTTGTGCATTTTACTGTGTTTTATTTCATTTATTTTGAGTAAAAGTTAAAAAAAGGGTTATTTGAACATCCTTCTAAAACTAATGGTGGAAGGTGGATTTTTTTTTGTTGTAAACCACACACCTCCACTGAATAAGAGCCTATTGCTAATAGCTACATCATGCTAGCGGCTTAGAACAGTCTTGCAGATCTAGGAATTAAAGTTTGATCCAGATCACCTCCAAAACTTCGTCACTTTCTTGTATCATTACCAGTTTCCTACCAAATGTCATTAAATTCCTCCCTTTGATTTGGAGACGTCCAAATGAGGGTGATTAAGAAATCCTGAGCTGCATCTCTGTCAAGGATGAATGGGTTGCTGGCCCCTGTGCCCCCCCACCATCAAGTTTGGATTCAGCTGAGCGTATAAAACAGTTTCGGGAAATTACTTAAATCAGACAGTTAGCAATAATTAACCACTTTAATAATGCATTGTTTGCTGACCAATTGTTAGACAATCAATAAATCAATAACTCCAATTACTTATTAGATTGGAATCACTGGCTGCACCCTTAAGAGATTTGTCCCAGGCATCCGTTCTCTGAAGGAACTCCTTGACCCTGTGGGCTGATCAGGGGAATCTTTGTAGCACAAACACTGCAGCGGTGTTAGCACCGGCGTTGACAGCCTCCCTGAATGACCTCCTCATACAGTACCTGTGAGCTTATAGCCTCACATTGGCATGGTTACGGAAAAGACCCTCCCCGGTGAGGCATAAAAGGCAGTGATCAATCTTTAAATGGGTTTGGGGGGGGGGGGGAATAGTAATTAGAGAGAATACAGCACAATGTAATTAAAATAGATTTAGAACACATCAAATATTAATAAAACAGTGTGAATGATATGCGACCGAAATATAAGTCACTGTGAAGACAAATGGAGCCGATTTTAGGGGATTTAGGAAATCCAGCTTCTGTTCCTTCTTTGGTGCATTGGCCCTCTGCAGTCTTTTGTCTACTTTATGATGTTAATGTCGCACATAAATGAAGTTTATTATGGTCTGTCCCTCAGCTGATGAGTTGTCTGAGAGAAGCTGATGACCGGAGCTGCTCAGGGAGGGGCATGCACCTGCCGGCCCCAAGCAAAAGAAAGTGCATGGAAGCATACAGACGATTTGACCTTTCATTGATCTCATCCCATCACAACAAGGGACAGAGAACTGATAGCTCTCAGACTACATTGTGGCTGCAGTTGTCATAATTCTGTGTAAAAACAGCTCTAGATACAATGTGTAGGTCAGTAGAACCAGAAACCGAGAACGGAGGAACGCTGATAAAGCTCGCCTAGCGCTGACTTCATGTGATTCACATCATAATCCCTTCCAACCATCATTACTCAGTCCATCAAAATTGTATGTCACCACATAATTTCTCCTTTCAAAGTGAAATCCCTGCAGTGAAATTCATTTTAGATTTCGGAATGTACAGATTTAGAGCATGACTGTCGACACATGCTCACTCTGAAAGAGATGTAAAGAGGCACACACTATAAATCATGTGTAGAAATAGAAATGTGAACAGCCCCCAAACATGCACTCACTCACACACACTCACTCACACACACACACACACACACACACACACACACACACACACACACACACACACACACACACACACACACACACACACACACATCAAATACACAGACCTCCTCCATGAACGTCCCTTGGGTTTAATTTTGGTGGGAGGTTTTGTAGGCATTTATAGAAGAATATGTAGGCTAGGTGGCACTGAAGCAGGGCTGGGATGTGGAGGAGGGGGAGAGCAGGAAGATGAATTCTAATGGAAGGTATAGTAAAATGAACAAATCCATGTTCACATAGAGAGCACAGACCGCTGCAAAGGATATGCTGAAAGAAAAAAAAAATCAATCATATCCTCAAGTTAAAAATATCTGCAAATTCCAGGGTCGTCTTTGGCCCAGCGACACTCCTACATTTTGAGAAAACTGATCAGATATTGTGAGTGTCATCGTCCTGATGGACAGACAAACTGCACAAAAAAATAACCTTCATGGTGGTGATAACAGAAAAAGACTGCAGAAGGAGTTAAGAGCAGAGGCAACAATGGAGGGACAGGAGGGTGAGCAAACCTTGTCCTGCGCTGTGAGGGGCGGGGGGGGCAGCAGCCCGGGAGTGAGAGAGATATGTGGAGATATGGAGCTTCACGGCAGAGGGAAGGGGCCGAGGTTGAAGGAGAGGTGGATATTTTAGCAGCCTCTGCATTGCAGGGCTAAGATTTGAAATAAATAATGAAGTAAGTGAACAAAAGAAGGGACGGGAATACACTGATAAATGGAGGGAGGGCGGAAAATTAAGCGGAACCTCCGGATGCTGCTCGCAGCAGGAAACACCACCACTAGATGGACTCTACTGTTGTTGTTGTTTTTTCTTGTGTACATTTTTCAGATAACTTTCTTTGACTTAAACATTTCATGTTTATAGGTTACAGAAGTCACCTTCACAACATTTGGAGTGACTTGGTCACATCAGCACTTTCCCATCAATATAAATTCACTCTGGAAGTCCAACGCAAACATCCTCATGCACAATTATGTCTGGTACTTAGGGGTGGTACCAGAACGGCTGGGGGACTGGATAGTTGGCAATGTACAGAAGAAGTTGGAAAAGTCTAAAAGCTAAATCAGGTGTGAGCAAGGAATAAATAAAAAGGGATCATATTTTCACCTGTCCAGGGTGAACCCCGCCTCTCGCCCGTAGATACTGGGATAGGCTCCAGCCCCCCCGCGACCCTTACTAGTAAGGAATAAGCGAAAGACGACGATGGATGGACGATGGATGGACAATGGATGGACGATGGATCACATTTTCAAACTTCATTCATTTTTTTTTTAGAAAATCTGATGAAAATTTCAAAAATGATACATTTCATCTCTCAGTTTTTATACTCAACATCATTTCCATTCCTTAGCGCCTAATTGCCGTGACAACAACAGGGAAGCTAAAACGCAGTTAAATAGAAATGTACTTAGCACAAGTGCTAAACAGTGCATCATGAAACAGGTGAGAACTCTGGGCTCTGGTTCACAACAATCTGGTAAAGAGATAGATGATGTATGGAAATGTATTAGTGTCATTATGGCAACGGACAACATATTTATTTGATTTATTGATCGATTTAGAAGAAGGGACAGAGCATGCTAATGAGCATTTACATACGCCGCCAGACTGGAGCCATAACTGACCCACTTCATGTGGGATATTATTCTAAAATGTGCACCCTTTAAATGACAAGAGGTTTTGAGAGAAACGACGTCCAGGTGAAGGGGGGCCCACGAAAATTAAACTCGACAAAAATGCTGGGGTGGTGATAGCAGAAAGGTTTCCTCTCCAGGACTTTCAGGACTTTTATAAAACACTGTTCAATGGGTTGTAGAGATGAAGCAGAAGTACAGTAACTGACCAGCGAGCAGGTGATGCGGTCATCGATGTGCGAGAGTATCAGGGAGAGTAAAATCATCAGGGCAGCGCCATCCGTCGGGATGTTCTGATTTGTTCAAAATTAATAGTTTTAACATGACTCCTATGCTCCAACGCACCAGGAATAAAGTATCCCATCGGTGTTGTGACTGAAGGATTCCAAGGACAGTTTTGGGACACGGATGTAAACGGGATGGATGTCACATGTCACACTTCCGAGGAGCGAGTCAACTTGTGAGGAGGAGGAATCTATTTCTTCCCATCTTTATTATCCTGCGAGGGTGGAACAAGGTTAACTAGTCCTGATGTTGTTTTGTATCGTCTTTTATCCGTTCAACTTTTTCAGTTAACATGGCAGCCTGTGCTACCATGACTGTCACCCTCGCGCAGAGAATAACCAAAGCTCTGATAAACACATGCTGACATTCAGCACCACCATGTTTCAGATTCCATCCTTGATTGTTTCTTTCTTTCTGGCGCCTCCCTGAGACAGAGAACAAACCTGAAAGCACGACTCGAATGCAGTCACTTTCTTCAAATAAAGTATTGAAATGAGTCAAACTTTGGTTTACAGGTTGGCGAGAATCAGCAAATGGATCAGGTGAGATGAGGCAACAGAAAGGCAACGTTCAGGCAATCAGGAAGGCATCAAGACTCACAGACGCAGGGGTCAAATGACCAGAGTGCTACGGACAGAAGAGATACACTGAGGAGGAGAGGGGAGCGGCACACAGGGGACGCAGAGAGTCAGGGAACTCAGGAGGCCAGGAAGCAGAGGGTCTGAAACAATATGAAACAGGAGAACATTTGTAAATGAAAATAACATCTTAATTACTCATTCCCGTAAGACAGTAGCGTATGGAGTAACCTGTACTCAACAGGGTTAACCCTCCCAACCAGGCGGTCCTTCTCCAGGACTCTGGCTCTCCCACTCTTCACCTTTCATGAGCATAGCACCAGTGCCACCTTCTGTTTGGGTCTGACACCCTGTTTTTGACATCAGGTTCATCATTTCTCATCCTCAGGTCCACTGCAAAAAGGAGGCAGATACATTCATTGCTCCCCAGGTTCCCCCGTTTCTCTCACCCCGTCACCTCCCATCTGAGAAGATGTCCACACCCATAGACTCAGTGTCTTCAGGTGGGGGTGTAATGAGATTGAGGAAATACGATCTTTGTTTGATGACCCATTTTTCGATTGACTGGCCCAACACACTATCATATTGTGAATAAGTCCTCACTGAGTTTGGTCGAATCTCTTGTAGCCATAATTCAGTGTGATATATTGAGGGAATGAAAGTACTTACGTGTAAATACATTTAATTTTGGAGTTGTCAATGAAAGAATGAAATTAAGGATAATTATACTGCGATTAACATTTAGATCAGAGATAAAGGATTGGAATAAGGATATTTTTGAGTTGAGCAGCTTTCAACAACCTCCCACGTCATATGCAATACAGAGTATACTTGCTTTGTAGGGGCGGCATGGGAGTGCAGTGGGCAGCACTGTCTCCTCACAGCAAGAAGGTTGTGGGTGGAGCCCCGGCTGGAGCACGGGGTCTTTCTGGGTGAGTCTCCATGTTCTCCCTGTTCCTGCTGGGTTCTCTCTGGTACTCCAGCTTCCTCCACAGTCCAAAGACATCCAGAGGGGACCAGGTTAATCCAGACTCTAAATTGACCGTAGGCGTGGCTGGGAGAGCCAATGGTTGTCTGTCTCTATGTGTTGGCCCTGCCATGGACTGGTGACCTGTCCAGGGTGAACCCCGCCTCTCGCCCAAAGGCTGCTGGGATAGGCTCCACCCCCTAACCCCCCTGCCACCCTTAACAGGATAAGAGGTAGAAAATGGATGGATGGATGGATTTTTTTTTTGGGACATTCATGTTAATTATTCATGGCGCTATGGTGCCATGTTCGGACTGGGGTTTTACTCACGTTGACGTTACAAATAATATGTATATTTGTTTTTATTAGTAGTAGTATATTTTTTGTTTCAAAGTATACAGAATGGATAACAGATCAGTCGCTGCCTCTTTGTCCTCATCCTCCCCACATGAATATGCGAGGAACAACATTTTCAATTTTCCTGCACTTTCATGAAGAGAAAACAGGTTATCAGTCGAAACTGTGCCCAAGATAACCTTCCATCACCTGCCTGGCTGGGGGGGGGGTGGTGATCAGATCCCCTCCATCTTGACCTGAACATGACAAGTAATTAAATGTAAAAAAAAAAAGTATAAATGTACTTTTATGAGAATATTATAGATGGATTATTATCGTGTGGAATATTTCATCCCTTTTAGGATGAACCACATAGGAAAAAGGGTGTGTCTGTGTGTCTAAGTGGGTGTGTGGGTGTTTGTATGTATGTGTGTGAAGCTAATAACTGCTTGCTAACTTGGATTAGCATGAAGTGGCCAGAGCCATGTTGAGCACATGGGATCATGTCTCTCACACACACACACACACACACACACACACACACACACACACACACACACACACACACACACACAAAACTCTATCAAAGGCTTTATTAAACCATCACAAGTCAGATCCATTTAGCAAACATCTGCCACATAAAAGAGAAAATTAATTCATCATATTTAAAACGAGAGAGAGAGCGAGGTGGTCGGTGAGGTGGCTTTATCTCTCCTTAGATAGGTGCAGGTGTGAGGTGTAGCTAAATGTCAGAGGAAGGCAGCCAGAGAATGAGAGGAAGAGAAAGAATTGGATTTTTAGAGAGATGGCGGCTAAATGAAGCCATGCAGTACGCTACAGATGGAGAATGGCTTCAGACACAACGTAATTATTTCCTGGCTGGTGGAAGGAGCAAGGTCTCCTTCATTAACTGGCTGTTCATTACTGATGGATAGAGGGATGGACGCGCACCCGCATAGCCACATGTAAACATGCAGACTGCGTGCACACACACACACACACACACACACACACACACACACACACACACACACACACACACACACACACACACAATTCTGAAAATACTGATTATGTGGTGTTGACAAAAATATGAATGATTATTATCTTCTCTGTTAAATTGAAATATCTTTGCAGAAAAAAATTATGGCGTACTTATACATCACATTTGTCCATCACATGTACGCACAGAGACGCTAGGGAATATATTAAGTTTGCAGTCGCCATGTGTGCTGATGAAAGAGAACTCATGCATAAGAATCCTGGAAATACTGGAGAGGGCATACTACCGTCCTTCATTTAAGATCTTGCCCCACCTCCCGCCCAGACAGGAACGTTCCGGAATGGTGTGAATAGTAAAAATCCCAAGAGGTGGTATCCCCAGAAATTTACAGGGAACTAGATTAGGATTCTCTGTTTGGAGACATTGATTTATGAAGTTGATTTGATTGATTTATTGATTAACACTTTCGGATGACAGATTATTTTAGATTCTTGAAACATTTTTACACAGCGACTCGCCATTACTTTTCCTGACTCTCCAAATTTATGCCATACAGCAGTTAAACAGTATTGTCATTCAAAAATAAAGCGCTCAACAATCGTGATATTTGACAGTTTATCATGAATCAAACTGACCTCTGGGTTTTAAAATACAAAAGCATACAAATAATGTGAGATGGCAATATTTGAAATAGCAGTCTCAAGGATAAGTGGGCACTCAGAGAGGAAAAGTATTATGTTCATCAGTTTAAAAGGAGATTTGAAGCTTTAAGTTGAAAGAGTAAAGCAGCCTTGTTTATGCCTCTCATAAAGGGCTTGTCAACTCTGTCAGCCCAGGGGAGAGAAACCAATTTGCAAACTGACATCTTCTGACGCGCGTGTGTGTGTGTGTGTGTGTGTTTGTGTTTGTGTGTGCGCGTACACATGAAAAATATCCATAACTTCTCACCTGCTTGTACGTTGATAGCCACAATTGTATGCTCACCATATACACAGACATGGGAAAATGCATGGAACATACAGTATATCGTATGTATATGTAATAGACAATAAACATATAAGCAGAAACACACTCCATCAAACACGCTCACAAACACATTTAGACAAACAAGTTATGAAATTGAATGCAGATGAGACGGATGCTGCAGGCTGTCCATTTAGAAGAGCCATCACCCCGTTTCTGCCTGTGACACCTGGAGACACCACAGTCACTTCTCATCTGTCTCAAACTCCCTTAGCAAGGCAGTGACAGAGGGAGAAGGAGGGAGAAACATACAGAAGGATTGAAAATGAAATAAAATCAAACAAGTATTGCATGCATGAGTACATATGTTTCCATCTTTGCAGCAGTGTAATGGGTATTTGCTTTAAAGTAAAACGAGCCATTTTAAGTGGGTCAGTCTCACACAATTTACAACAAAACAATGTATTTTAGTTCTTTGTTATGTTCTGAAAGATTTGCTTAAACTCCTTTTTGACGGATCTACATTGAGTGCATGCTGGATTTGACCATGGTGCCATATTTCTTTGAAGTAGAAGAACAAAACACAAACGCAGTGCATCAGTGATTAGAATTCATTATGATCACATCATCCCATTGATTCTCATTGCTAGCAATTACCTCACAGAAATAAGAGATCAACCGCTGATCAAACAAAGCAGCAGCTACGCAACCGGGCAAAATGTCATCCTCATTCTCGTCACAGCCGGCCTCTGTATTGAGTTAGCGGAGCCAGAGGCCCTGCAGTTTCCACACACTAGAATGCACTTGATATTGTTCTTTTTGCATGTGGATCTCAGGGTTCTGGCAGTTGTGCTTCATGGCCTGAGGAAGCTTTATAGCAGCAGGGGGTATGGTTGTCTGGAATTGACACAACCCATTGTCACACTTCTTGGATGAGGTTCATCTCTCTCCTCCATTCTTCCCCTGTAACACACACATAGGTTGTGGTTCTTCACATCCTGGTATTGGATGGCACAGCTTTATTTGGTCTTCCATTGTGGAAAATTTGAGGATATTACCAGGCAAGATGAGCTGATAATAAAAGCTGACGCTGCAGACCCCTGAATGTTCACAAGGAAGCGTGAGAAGAACCGTGTGACACGTGCCAGACCACAGTGAGCTGCAATTCCTTTTATCATTGTTCTATTCACACTGAAGTGGCGAAAGTAACCTATAAATGAAAACTAGCGTGTGTTTCTCTTGAGTGGACGTGTCAACACCATGGTTTGAATAAACACAGCACAATTGGTTGGACCATGCTAGTGCTCAGAGTTGGATGATGATGAAGCTGTGCGCTGGAAGCCAGATGAGCTCAGACCGAAAACAGGAAGGTGTGTCTGACAAAGCACAAATATTAAAAAAACAAAAAAACTTTCTCAGCTTTGTTAATGAGATGTGAGTTTGATCTGCCACCAGGAGATCTGCCAACTCTTTGGCAAATCTTTGGAGGATGGATGGAGTCCACAGTCATTCAGCGCCTGTAACACAAGATGAAGTGGCCGTCAAGTTTTGAATCAGGAGTTTTAGCAGCATGTCAGGGTGACTTTCTTTTGCACAGTAATTCAAAGGAAAGGTCCTGTAGGAGTGAGGAGCAACTGGTCCTTGCACATCTCAGGTCGAAGGAATTCCATTCAGAGATGGCATCCAGGTATGCTGAGTTCTTGCGCCTGTTTTTGTCAGAGGATAAGATGGTGCAGTCCGCAAGATATTTTTGTGAGAATGTGGTAAAGATTTTGATTTTATATATATATATATATTTATATATATATATATATATATATATAAACATTTATTACTAAGGCACTGAACTGGAAAGAGCCAAAAGCTGAGCCTAGAGGGACTCCAGAAGGAACATAGCCGTGGAATACAGATGAGGCACCTTCCTGCTGAAATGTTGGCTTATTATCACACTGAAGTTAAATATAATGCAGCATCCTTTGTTCATTTCCATTCTCTAGTTCAATCACCCACTTTGGCACTTTGGATCATAAACAAATGATAGTGTAGTTAAAGTGGACTAATATTAGGTTTTTCCTGTTGGTTGCACGGCTGGTGAGAGAGGATGCATCTGAATTAATGGTTTGCTTTAGAAGCTGTTTAGTTTTGGACACCTGGTGCAACCTGGCTGCTTCTGTTTGAAAGGGCTTCCAAATGACTTGGAGGATTTCCAAAGAGACAGGGAAGAAATTGTCTTAGGAAAAAGACCAAGACAAACAAAGTGAAAATAGATTTTAAAAAGCCTCTCATGCCTAATATAATATTCCCACTTGTCCCCCGTTTAGTCGTCCCCATCTGTGCTGATGGCAGCACTTCATCCTTATTGCCTCAACATGCCTGTGTGATATTGCAAGTCAACACGATGCTCAAAGGAATGAATGTCCACAGTCAGAGAAAGGACAAGTTCAGATCAAAGCCATCCGTGAACTGATATGGTCTCTATGGATCAAGTGTATTGACAGATAATGCCGACCTTTAGGGGATAGACATTCACAAACACTTATAATTCTCATTCTTTTGGCCTCTGTTTCTCTGTATTTCTCAAAGGAAGATGCACACACACACACACTTGAGTTTCCCTTCAAGCTTCTGAGAGGGACCTGGAGTGAGGATGCAGGGATTAATCTGAGAGCATCAGAAAGCTACGTTATCTACCCAGATTACCCCTCCATGCTGCTCCAGGGACAAAGGGCTGTATCTCTGTGTGTATATAAGTGGGCAGGTATGAAAGTGTGTGTCAGATGCTAGCAAGTAATCAGAAGGCTCATATTTTGGGGCAGAGCTGGGACAGATGTGGGTGCTAAACAAGTCACATTTAATAAACAATAGCATTACCAAGCTCTGCCAGGGAAATAATGCGCTGGTGTTTGGTTGGTCTTGTAAGTAGGATAAGGAAAGAACACATGTGGTCATTTTTATTTTTGTCCAAACATGATGGAGGAGTGCAGTACGGCCCTAAAAAGAACCCATTCAAATTTGGAGCTGATAAGTCAGAGTGCCACCTGGTGTCAACAGGGAGTGACACTGGGATTTACTTCCTGGCCAGATCCATCTCACAGTCTTTGTCAGAGGCACCTTAGGAACCTGGTGACAGTTTGCTGGACCAGAAAGGTGCAGAACTTGCAAATACGCCTTGGTGGAGGAAGGTATTTTCTTTGTGCTTTCTCCTTTTTAATTCATTTTTTTTCAGCAGGAGGCTGAGGAAGTATTGGCATTGACCTCATTTTCTAATGCTCATATAGCAGCCATTTGAACCAATGAGGATGGGAAAGTTTAGATCTTTTGTTCCTGACATGATTTGAACGGTGTTACAAAATTGCACTTTATCATGTGATACTAATAAACCCTGCATTATAATGCAGTCAATGCTGTCCATATGGGAAAACGCAATGAGCAGTAAATGCACTGCAGTAAATGTACTGCATGTGTATTTAATCCTGATAATGGATGCAGACAATTAAACATCCTTGACTGAAACATAGAGAGATCAATGATAGACACGTGAATTATGATAAAAAAAAACAATGGCACAGAACCTAATTAACATGATGGATGATAGGATGGATGAATAACACCACGTAAAGAATGAGCAGTGGATAAAAATAGGGATGTGAAAGCGTAGGTACAAACAGGATGGGTGGATGAAGGAAGATTGAGGTCAGAGATGGATAAAACGATGAGTGGGTTGACGCCTGTGGGAATGTTAAGGTGAAAGCTGGGAGTGGAAAAGATGGAGCGGTAACACGGAGCACCACCATGCATACAAACTCTAAGATAACCTTCAGCTTCAAGTTTGTTATTATACGAAAGTCTGAATGCTGTAAATATATTCAGTTTATTCTTTTAGTATCTCTTCCTTTAATTCCATAATCATCAAATGGCTGTGCAACTTGAAAACCACTAAACAGGCAGGTCAGCAGACTGGAGTCTTTAGATTATGTCTTTTCCACTCCTTGATATCATGGAAAGCTGCGGGTTCACTCTTGAATAGTGACGTGTCTTCTTGGTTGCAGTGTCATGCTGAGAAGTCAGAAGTCACTCTGAAATGCGTTAAATTGGAGGACAGCTGGCAGCAACACAGAGGAACCGTTGCAACTAATTTAGTTCCCAAGTCGAGAACAATTAATTAGCTGATTTCAAACTGGATGGCAAATTTTAATGTGCTTGGATTTGAAACAAAAAGCAAAAAAAATAAAAAGAAATATTTTGTGGTTATGGTCATGGTATGAAAAATAATTTTGTACCACATCAATCATTTAAAACCCCCAAAATATTCCACTTTTTTCTTTTAATTAACACTAGAATGAAGGGTGGTTTAAAAAAAAAAAACAACCGTAATTTTTTGACAAAAAGATGAGAAAAATGCATTTCTGTGTTGTGATTTCTGAATTCAAATTAATCAAAATGATTCATGATATGTATTTATTCATTTGGTTTAGTTCTTTTCTTTCTCATCCCCATTCAGTTACTCTGATTGTGTAAAATACAAAATAAACATCAGTGACAGGCCTGCCGGGGCTGCTCGCCCATCACCCCCACACAACCGTAACATTGCTAACACCATAGCACAGTCAACACAGCGGTGGGGAAGCGTTGTCTCGTTAATGACAGGAGATACCCGTCCAGGGTGAACCCCGCTTCTCACCTGATGCCAGCTGGGATTGGCTTCTGCCCCCTGCGACCCTTCACGGATCAGCGGTATAGAAAATGGATGGATGGATGACAGGAGATATTGAACACCTAAATGTTCCTGATGAGTAGGTTGGGGCCTTGCATGGAAGCCTCCACCAACAGTGTGTGTGTGTGTGTGTGTGTGTGTGTGTGGTACCACTGTAGAGTGCTTTGAGTGAGGTAGGAACGTATTACATAAACCGAGTCCATTGTGTGTGTAAACTATTCTATATTTATTTCACTAAAAACTGGAGATGAATTTCTCTGGCGACCTCCCTTCACAGAGAATTGTTTTCAGTGCCTCACCTCTTTATGATGAGTAATACTTTAAGGGTTCGCTTCTTGTACTACACCACTGACGTATTCTACTTGCATCTCCATGCCTCATGTAGTAGTATGTCTTTATTTCATTCAGAATATAGTCTGTACATCTCTATGGTTGATGCTTGTTTACAAGGAATGACAAGTTCTCTATAACCAGTGGGTATCTTCTGCTTCCGTTGATGAAACAGCCTTGCTACGCTGCTTCATACATAATGACTCACTGCAATATTACCACACAGTGACAGCGGTTAAACCAAGGACAGCAATATGTTCTCGCATAGCTCAGCTCTCTGTCCCAAAGTGCCCTCTGTCTGCTCTTCCTTCTCTCTGTTCTCTTTTGCTCATTTTGTGAAGAGCACCAGAGCCCGTCAACGTGAGGAGTAATGAGCGTATACATGGCTGTATTGTATGTAGCATATTATGTGTGAGTGCATGCCTTCCTCTTTCACTGGGGCACGACCAATTCTTCATATTATTTCACTGAGCGCAGAAGCTCCTGCATCTGTGAGAAACTGCAGGCGCGAAGCAATCAGTTTGAATAAAAGGAGTCTCAGTGACTGCTCCCCTCAACAACTTGTCATCTTTATTTTATCCACTCCTTGCTTTAATATTCACAGGAGCATCATTACATGCCCCTCTCCTCATTGGATGAAGGGGATTTGTTTGTGTCTGGGAGGCTGTGGCTCAGTGATCCATCCCTTCAGCTGGGCTCAGAACATCATGCTCCATAATGAGTCTTTTGCATGTTTTAATTCTCCTCCTACCTGCGTGTGTCTCTGCGTGTGAGTTCTCACAGTGAGGTGGAAAATGGCAACTGGTATCTGGTGAAATGTGATGACAAGCAGACAGGATGTTCTGGCACATAAGGAAGGCCTGTTAACTTAATTAATGATAATGTATTAGACAGGAATGTGGCGAGAGCATCAGAATTAGACTGACACTTTAGCATAAGTGTGTAAGGAGTGAGGTTCTGCATATTTTGACAGCACAGTCCAGTCAGCAGTTATTTAATGTTGTTAAAGCTCAGATCATGTTTGAGACACATCACACATCTGTCATAGCAAATGCAATAGGGGACAGCTCATGTCCTCAAGTCCGTCATCTTTAAACATTGTTGTTGATTTGTTGATTGTTGTTGTGTTTCACTGTCAGAGGTTTGCAGCATTTATCATATTTGAGTGCGGTTTTAAGTCTTGTCCAACAATCACATCTCTGATATCGGCACCATTTGCACCAGTAGCCTCCTGCAGGTTGTGCTTTCTAGCTTTGTATTCAACTGTTGCTTGTGTGTTTGTGTGAACTGAGGATAGAAGCAGCACACACACACACACACACACACACACACACACACACACACACACACGTCGGGTAATATCAAGGTCAGCAAAATGATCAATGTTGTGTCTGTCTATGTTATGATGAGTCAATGACATAATTAGAGTTGAAATAATGATAATTAATGAACAATGTCAATGTGGACAATGGATCGGACTCCCCTTGGTTTGACTCAGAATAAGTAAACACTTGAACATCTTTCTTAGTCTTGTTAATTTCCTTGAGCCCAAAATCTAGGATTTTGCCCTCCAGTGGTCATTAGTAACACATCTCTTGGGTCTCACTTAATATTACACACCAATTCTAGTGACACACACCACACGCACACACACACACACATACACTAAACAAATCTTAGAATGGGATCCACGGTGGGATAACGTACTGTAAAGCAGGATCCCAGAGGAACATAAAACCATATCAGCTCATGTGCCAGGATTTGAAAAGAGAAATGTGTCAAACGTATGCTAGAAAAACAAAAATAACTCAAAATGATCATTTGGAAGAACAAAACTCTATGACTTATTGTTCGTGCATTCAGTTGTTACAGATTGGCCTCACGTCTCCAAGTTCCTGCTCCTGCTCTGAGGTCGACTCTCCAAAAACTCCCCAGCATGGTGCTGAGATGCTTTTAACACAAGCTAAAGTAACATTTCCCCTGTGTGTCCATTTACGAGATGAGTCGATGTCAGAGCATATGTCTCCACACCAGTTCTCCCACAGCACTTACACAGTGAGGAGCTGCAGCCCAGGAAGTCATCTAAGCTTTGTCAGCTACAGCCAACTCCCCTCCATGATGTACGATACCTGGTGCAGCACCGTTACATGGGAGTGCATTCTAAATCCAGAATCCATCTATCGATCCATCTATCTATCTATCTATCTATCTATCTATCCATCTATCTATCTATCTATCTATCATCTATCTATCTATCTATCTATCTATCTATCTATCTATCTGTCTATCTATCTATCCATCTATCTATCTATCTATCTATCTATCTATCTATCTATGCAGATATGCTTCTCTGGGGTCACCTTCTTATAAATGACTGAGAACAGAATATTTGTCCTCCCTTGCTTCCCACAAATTTGGACTGCACCAGGAAAATGACCCACACTTGCCACACACACACATACACACACAAACGCCAAACTCACGCACACACTGTCTGTCACATACTTGCACAGACACACACAACTTCTCCCGACTTACCCAGAGCTGTCCAGGGACAGATTAGCTGTGACACAATGTTGCCCTGCCACCTCTGACCTTCCAGAAAGTTCTGAGAGAGCAGACCCCTGACTCACCACTGAAATCCAATTACCAAGAAGGGAGGCGTGCGAGGGGAAATGGAGCGGCTGGTAGCAAGGGAAGGTGGGAAGAGAGGAACTAAAGTGAACATTTGCCATACCGAGGCTCTCATTTCAATCCCTCTTTACTTTGCCCTTCAGTCCCATTTGTTGCACTGCCTTGTTTCCTTTGCCATCATTTACATGCTGTTTTTGCCAAGCTGTGTTTGTTTCAAGATGCCTGCAGAAAAGGACAAGACAGAGAGGAGATAAAGATGTGACAGCGTGGCCAAGTGTAGTGAGCGCAGCCGAGCGAGCTAATCAGCTTTATGTTATTAGATACGAGCCAATGAAAGTTTTAAGGTAATCTCAGATTGCTAATGGCTTGCACCAAACATGAAAGGAGGGGAATAGTATTTGTCCAAGTTTGTGTAAGCTTTCAAAACTTTCTATTAGCCTTGCATATTCATGAGTATCGTACTTGCTCCTTTAATCTCCAAAATCAGCCTTCTGAAGGTTATAAAAATCTTTCACTTATCTTTGCACATCTCTATCGATCAATGAATCAGAGTTCAGGTAGCTTTTATCAAAGGTGTGCAGAGAGACTTTGATGTAAGCCTTGATGCCAGGGCACGCATATTCCTCCCAAAGGCTCCCGAGCAGCCTGATAACCAGCGTTATCAGCAGGAAGATCAGTTCATCTGCGATACAATATCACTTCCAATTCTGTTAATTTTGCTGAGGGATCTGCAGCTAAATTCATACACAGCAGCTTAGCCAGTTAACGGATGAGGATACTGGGTCATGGTCATATTTGATTGGATGCTTATTTGGGAGGGCATGTCATTTTCTGCTGCTTCTTTTTTCTTCAACATTGTATGTGAGAGAACTGGTATTTAAGATGAGACAATGCACCTTTTCTACAGCCCAGGGTCTTTGTTAAAACCGGTGGTCGTTTTTAATTGGGTTAAATTGATGGATCATGTGACGTGAGAGGCCTAGTACTGGCGAAAGTAACTTAAAATATTGGGCCACACATCTCTATGGTTACTTTATAAGGCTCCATGAAATTGTCATTTTCTTTTTTGTGAGCAATTTCTTATTAAACAAGTACACATCAAAATACAAAGTATAATATACAGTATAAAATATTGAGCGGGCATGAGAAGTATGAGGTCAGCCATTTGTCACAGAAATACGCATCCAAAATTGATTAAAAAAATATAATACAACTTTGTGATGTAAAGAAAAACAAAAGAACCCCCCCCCGCACCCACTCAAAACAAAACATAGAATGAACATGAAATATGGAAAGAAAAAGAAAAGAAAAACATGTCATATTTACTAATAGCACTGTCTTTATCTGTAGACAAAGTATAATGCAAAAGTTGTAATTTTACCTTTCAAGCATTCACAAAAAGGTTTCTTGAGCTCAGTGTTTTTTCCGCTCCTGCTTCATTTTATTGTGAGCTCACGGCAGGTTTGCATGTTTTAAATGTGTCCAGTTGCAAAGCAAATGTGCAGAAAGAATAAATGAGAATAAACCCAACGATGGAGGATGCAGCAAATGAATCACCACTGACATCTCAGGATTTTTTTATATACGCTCATGCATCTCTGTTCCTGTGGCAAAAGGCGATACTGTACATGTGGCTGGATGTGGGTGTGTACAAACACTCAGTTTGATTCCTCAGGCGAAACAGATGGAAGAGAAGGAGGCAGCAAAGCAGCACACACGTTGCTCCTGTTTTGTCCGTTACAAAACCGAGAAATGATGCAGGCCGCCAACAGTTTTGCGTTCAAGCCATTAAAATGAACAGTAATTTAGTTTTTATACAGTAGTGTGGTAAAAATAAAGACTGCTACACATCACCTGTGCTTTTAGTGTGTGTGGAGGATTTGCAGCATAGTCACACAACAAAAATGATTAGGTACTGTAGGAAGGTCTTAGGAAGAACTGCAATAAAAGTGGTAGTGTTATTCACTGTCCATGTCAACCTCAGTATTCACTTGTAAACAAACTTCATCTTGTAAACATTTTTCACTGCAGGATAGCTGAGATGTTAGAACCTCAAACATCAAAAACACTCCAGTGAAAAAGCTCCCTCGTTAATGTCTTGGTTGCACTGCATTTATTTATCTTTTCACGTTCCTTCCATCTCCATCATAATCCTTCAAGTATTCCAGAATATTTATCATGAGGGTGGGTTGAAATTATTAAATCTGAGGGCTCAGTGCTTGTCACTGAGAGCCTAACGTTCACAAAAGTACACACTTAAATGAGGAGTGGTACTGGAGAACAGCCATCAATTATTCAAAAAGAAAAGGAAGATTGTCATGTTTGTTATAGATCCAGGGAGCTAATACACTGTGAGAATAGGAGTTTTAAAAAGGAGACGCCGGTGATGTTTTCATTTTCGTCCTCCAGAGAGGATGTCTGCCGCTGGTGGTTAAAATCTGAAGGGCAACGATTATTTTAGGAGAACTGATGTAAGAACTATGTTTGGTTTATAAATTGTTTTGTTTGGAAGATGTCAATTTTGTGGGTTAGAACTTGCTCACTCGATCAGATGATCTCTGCTTTTATCATGAGAGGCGGCTCGGCTGCTCCAGCGCAGGGACAGGGTTCTGATCTTTGTTCTCACACGGTTCCTCTGGTCCAGGTGCCATTCTCATTTTTGAAATGTCCACAACCAAGAGCTGCTACTTAAGAAGGGTCAGAGGTCAGACTGGGTTCAGAGAACACAGTGAGAATGTTTGTAGCTGTAGACAAGGATGGACAATTATTAGAGCTCAACTGGATTCTCTTCATGACCCTGGATGACAAAAACCTGCAAATCCATCAACGGATCCTGCAAGTCAGTCAGTGAGGCAGCATTTTAAAGTGATAAGTTCCCACAATATTCAATCAATTTATATG
This sequence comes from Aulostomus chinensis, assembly GCF_037954235.1. Lineage (NCBI taxonomy): Eukaryota > Metazoa > Chordata > Actinopteri > Syngnathiformes > Aulostomidae > Aulostomus > Aulostomus chinensis. The sequence goes on from NC_141329.1 coordinate 3,637,827, forward strand.
TATTGTCTACAGCAGGTCTCCCCCCTCTTGGAACAGCTTTTATTTTAGTATCCAGGACTTGATCTTATTATTCTGATCAAAATGGCCCCTGCAGGTGCCACAAACTTCAGCATGTCCAAATCTGTCAGAAGTTAAATTCAGACAGACATTCATTTTGCAGGACCCAAATGCAACACATTTCACAGATGAACTTGGAATGAATACTGCGATTAGAATGGCAGCATTTAACAGCAAAACAAGGTGGCGTCTTCATCCGTCTGAGAGTTGGGCCCTGGATTTAGGGAAAGCAGCTTGGGGGGGGGCAGAGGATCAATGGAGTCAATCTTTCCTCAGGTCCTGGTGGGTATCGGGTTTCAAAGGAAATGCTCAACTCACTCACTTTCTCTGGAGGCTCGGCGAGACAGTTCACAGGGGGTCAAATCATCTTCAGACAAAGAACGCAGGCAGGGAAACAGGCAGTAATCGCTTCGCCGACCAGCCGACGGGGCATCTTCTGGTTTACAGGATCAAGCCAGGAAGTAGAAGAAGAAGGAACAGCCTCTAACAAGCAGAAAGCAAAAGCTGAAGTGACAGAGCTCGTGCCCAAGCAATGGAAGGCTGCGACATTACCAGGCGTTTGACTCGAGGCGGAGGTCATAGGTCAGAGAAAGACAAGGTCAGCAAGGGCGATGAATCGGGAGAGGAACGCTGGAACGTCGTGCATAATCCAGTGAAACAACCTGGCAGTGATTGAGCGGTAGCAGAGACATACGCACTGGCTTGATTGCAGATGAGTTGCAGCTGAGTGTCCAGGTGAGAGAGATGAGGTGGGTGTGGCTGAGCGGCAGAGCGGAAATATCCCAGGGCCGCAGTGGAGGGTGACGAAGAGGCTGTGACAATAACAGCAACTTAAGCTTGTCAGTGTGGAAAACAATGCACTTTTAGTGGATGCAATTTGACAGTAACCAGCTGCCCTTTTGGATTCCACTGCCGTGCGCTCAGGTGCAGCAGGGCAGCTCAGCCCTGGCTCCATATGAAGGGAAGGTTGGAAAATAAGGTCCAGGCTGAAAAATCTAAAGTTCTCTTCACTCAATAAAACAACAGTGGCTATGTTTTGTTTACAGAATCTGAGGTAGCAGAGCATTGCTCCACTGGTCATTGCTCGACACACTCGCCACTTCAAAGTTTTCTTTGACCCCCTAAACACGCTCAAAAACTCACCAAATTTGGCACACACATCTGCTCCGGCGAAAAGTTAAATAAAAAAAAAAAACAGCGCTCTACTCAATAGCACCACCTAGATAGACAAAAAACCCTGCCACGGCCGATAGGAATGTCCTACAGACATGGGACCAACACCCTTTTATTCGTCTCATCAAGACGGGTCTCATCAGGACATACAAACCATACACTGACACCCCTGACCTAACTTTAACAAGACGTCCACAATTTGGACACGAATGTCCAATTTTGGACAATTTTGTGCCCCTAACAAACGCTATCTCCTCCTAGGGCGTTCATGGTATCGGTTCCAAAACTTCCTGCATGACTCTCCAAACTGTGTGTCTCCAAAAGTTGTTAAAAGTTTTTATATAAGTCACTCGGTTTCCATTTTATAAGCCCTCAAAGTGGGGGAGACACTTTTTACCTTACAATGGAAACCAATGGGCAACCTGTCTCCTCTCATGCTACATACTCTCAAACACTCGCTTTTCACGTCTAAACTAAAACTCCCACAGATTCAAAAAACACACCACTGGATTCCTGACAGAAATTCCTGACAGGCGGAGTGATACTGGGGCATATACACAGTTGTTGTCATGGTTACCTGTTACCTGTTGATCCCGAGTAGCTGCAAGTAAAGAGAAGAAACTAAAAGTCTCTTTATTTAATCCTGCACCACAATGAGCACTCTACCTCAGATAAGGTAAAACTACGACACACACTGAGGCTTGTATCTCCAAAACTACAAGTCCCACAGATGTCATACTTATACCATTGGATTCAGGACGACTCCTGTGAACCGGTCACAGGCACGCGGAGTCTCAGGCCCTAACAACGCTGCTTGCATTTTTAATTTTTAACCTGTGATTTTCCGGTTAATCTACAAACACTTTGATCATTGATCTGTGTATTTCACTTTGGCAAGGTATATTTTCAGTTTTTCATTGTCATCATCTTAAGTTGAATAAATGCCGTTTAATTCTTGATCGGCATGTTGAAAACATAGCTGATGCCGCAAATAAAACACAGAGGAAATGTTTACTGAAGTGGAAACCCAGTTTTAAATTTGAATTTTGATAGGAATAATAGATTTATCAAATGCAGAATTTGAGGTGTGCATGCCGTTTCGCCATGCTGAACAATCCTGTATCACAGAAGGATTTCACTTTGTATGGAGGAAATAGGATCAAGTTCCTTTATTCTCTTGTTTTTTTCTTGCTCTTGCTTGTTAGGCTCGCTAATGTATGACTTTGTCTTAAACATTGGGTTTTTGTTTTTGTGCGGCTCAGTGCGTTGTGTATTTATTGTCTGTTTGTCTTCTGGGGATTTATGTCGTTATTGTTGAGTAAATGGGGCGGAACTTTGAACACCATAAATTCTTTCAAGTAAGCAAACAATGATTAGATAAACATGGAAGACAAAGCTCTAAAGACACAATTTCATTTCGTCCTCAAACACTGAATATGACATTGATAAAAAAGTTCAGTTTCAGATGTGTTCAAGGCTCCACAGATTCCACAATTAAGCAAAAAAATGTTGCAACTGTACTGCTAGGATACTTTTTCTTCAGACTTGTTCATTTTTTTTCTCGAGTGAATTACTCTCAAACGGATTCCTCCTGTAAACTGATCCATCTGTGCTACTGCCTGCCAAGGAGCCATGCAAATAAGCAGATACAGGTCAGGGCACCTAGGACAGGTTTTGTATCCTGAGGACATAATCTGACTTTAATTCCAATCACTTGCATGACTGGGCGCATCACCAGGATTTCCTTCAGGACACACATAAACACACGCGCACGTAAACACACGCACACACACACACACACACACACACACACACAATGACATAAACATTTCAAAGATCAATTAATATCATTAAGCTCTGACCACCTTTTTCATGTTTCTTTACCTATTTTGTTTTTGATCCACCCATCCATCCATTTTCTATACTGTACTGGGGGGCTGGAGCCTATCACAGCTGAGAGCCTGGGTGAGAGGCAGGGTTCATCCTGGATGGGTCACCAGGACCATCACAGGACCATCAGGAGCAGTTAGGGGTTCAGTATCTTGCTCAAGGACACTTCCACACGGCCACCGGGGGAAGTGAGGATTGAACAGCAACCCTTCAGTTGATAGACGGCCCCTCGAACTCTGACTTTTTTTTGTTTTTAAACCAGTTTTGGATCACCAGTGTTAGATAGAGTCATTAATAGAGAGACATCTTGTGTGTGACTATGATATGATGCAATTTTCACGACATTAAAAAAAATATATCACAGGAATTTGAAAGTCAAGTGTGTGGCAACAACCACACAGACCACAGGAACCGTTTAATGGCTGATCACAAAGACCTGTGTGTGTGTGTGTGTGTGTGTGTGTGTGTGTGTTTGTGTGTGTTCTACCAACTAGGCAAACAGGAAGCTAAAAAGTTCAAATGAAAACCTGCAATTATGTTTTGTAGCACGTAGACAGGAATTAGATACAATTACCAAACTCTATCCTATGTTTATGTCTCCCAAAAGGTAACATTTTGTGAATTTCTCTACTTATTTTGGCATCACACAAGTACTTGACAATTATGAAATACACATGTCTAGCAAACAGCTAAGATTTGGTCCCATGGTAAAAGTACTAAAGTTTTCCACTTTTTTTTTTTCATGGTGAGGAGATTAAAGGGTCAGCAGTGGTGCAGCATCGCCAGCTGGGGAGTCACACATACACAATATTGACAAATTCATTGGTAATTATTCTCCAAATCCATCTGGTGAGTCTCCATGTTCTCCCTGTTCCTGCTGGGTTCTCTCTGGTACTCCAGCTTCCTCCACAGTCCAAAGACATCAAGAGGGGACCAGGTTAATCCAGACTCTAAATTGACCGTAGGTGTGACTGTGCGTGTGAATGGTTGTCTGTCTCTATGTGTTGGCCCTGCGATGGACTGGTGACCTGTCCAGGGTGAACCCTGCCTCTCACCTGAAGGCTGCTGGGATAGGCTCCACCCCCCCCCCCGTGACCCCTAATAGGAACAAGCGGAAGAAAATGAATGGATGGACACATCTTGGTGGAGAACTTTGGTGGAGGAGCATCATGTAGGCAGCAGTACAGTACAGTCGTAAGTGGGAAGGTGTGAGACAAAATATACTGTCGCTCATCTCAGGAGTCACGTGGCGCTCATGTGGACCTGAAGATAGTGATTCATATCTTTTAAAGGAGACAATAGCAAGCTTGAGAGGAGATCAGAGGACAGAAGATGAAAGTTTCTGATCCGATAATTAAATCCAGGGAAAGAGCTCATAATGGACCAAAAACTCCACAGAAGATGAAACATTTGATGAAAAATACATTAAAAAAGGCAACGCAACAACAAAACAATCTCAAACAGCTGGCACAGGAGGCCTTTTTTATTTGATGAAACTAAAATCCAATTAATCCAAATAACAGAATAAAAGTGAAACAAAGCAGTCCCATCAACTGATGTGTAAAATTAGAGACACCCTCTCAGGGAGGGACTATTTCTTCTCTTATTCTGTAGAGGCTGAGTGATGAGATTGAGATGTGAGGTTCGGGATTGCTTGTGACACCTTCTCGAATTAACACCTGCTACCTCGCTAACACGCTTAGCATAAAGTAATCAAACTTTTCTCATTATCTCAGCATTGCAAGCCTATTACACATGATACATCAACAACTCTGCAATTATCTACAATTACAACTCATTAAGCGCTGATTTACTTATGTTTTAATTAGCTGGCTCCACATTTTTGCGTCAAAGACAATGTCCTTGTGCTACCGTTGGTTGTTGTTATTGCTAATACAGCTGATGTTGTTTGGTAGATTGTTGCGCTTGGATGAGCATGGCGTGCTTAAGAGGCCATCAATCTCCTCTTCATCGCCTCGCTGTTGACTCTCAAACCTCCAGTGCACTCACGCACACGCCAGCCAGACCTGGGACTTGCTGTGCTGCGAGCTTTTATTGATGATGCTTAGTCTGCAGGACGGTAATATTCCAAAACATTTTTTGGATGTTTAGTTGTATTGAGAAGTAGACAGCAGAGTTGAGTAATGCCTGGTGCACACTGGAGGATTTACAAACTGATTTAAACACATTTAGGAGAGCACAGCCACAGGTTGCATAAAAACACACTCAAAGACACACACACAAAACTTAAGACAGTGGTTGAAGGCTGGTCGTGATTGTGTGTGTAATGTTGTATGCATCAGTGTGGCTTTTATATCGTGTCATGGGCTATTGTGGGTTTCTGCTCAATATTCCATCTGTTATTATTTTTTACAGGATTTCAAGAACAAAGAGATCACGCGCGAAACTCTAAGACTCGCTGGGCAGATGATTCTCTCAGATCAGCCTCGAAAAAAGAACGTGAAGTCAGGAGGGGAGACCCGAAACCGGTCCAATTGAACGGCGGTGTCCACGAACCCTTAGCAAGTAGGGTGGATAAACTCAGCCGCACATTCACCCAACTGATTCCTTTTTAGTTTATTGGTTTATTTTACACATTTAATAGAGCTCATTTTAGTACATGCGGTGTGTCGAATGCAGGAAGTAAAGAGCTGCATATCCTGACATCAGCGGTCAGCGTGTCTTGGAAGCAAACCCATTGTGTGGTGGCTTTCCCTCTTCTGGGCCTTTAGCATCTTTGCGTGAATAAGGAAGTGACAGAAAGAGTTGAAGGCAGCGAGAGAAGGCGGAGGGATGGATTTAGAAAAGCTCTGTAATTGTTTGAGGGAGGAATGGACTTGAGGAAGAGCTGGGAGGAGAGAATGGGATTGACGCCACACATTACCCATCCCCCCATTGTAGTCTGTGAACGAGTAATTTAGTTATTTCAGTTTAAGCTTCTTTCATTTCTCCCCGGCAACATTTTAACCATTTTTAGTATCAATGGTGCCTTGCTTTCAAGACAGAAACAAACCGAACCAATTTTCTCACTCTTGTTTTTGAAGAGGCAATCAGCAAAGTGTCCTTGGTTTGATTAGATTCCAAGCTGCTGTCTTCCTGCCTTCCATTTACACACATTCTTTTTTTTAAGTGTTTTTTTTCCCTTCCGAAAGGAAAGTGCAATAAGGCTTCTACTTAAACTCTGTGGAGATTACAGAATCCTCCATAAATGCTTGACCTAAATAGTCTATCTTTCATCACACGTCCTCTCCTCCGCTTATGTACAGTCTACCTCCCATGTGTCTCTTTCTAAAATCAAATTACCAGCAAGTGATTGTCCTCGCTTATGTGGCCATTTGCCAACCGCTCCAGTTCTTCCTTTAAAAGCTATATCCCAGTGCCGCACTTGATGCGATGCCACCACAGGACGATCTTGCTCCTCCTTCTAACCAAGATTGATATCAACAACACGTTTGTGCTTCGGTTAAACAGCTGTGTTCCGTCATCTTGCCTTTCAACATCCACAATCGACCTTGATGGGGCTTTAGTCACACGGAATTTGAGCAAAAAGAGGACACTTTTCTACTTCGGCAAGGTACAACCAAAGCTTTTTTTTTTTTTTTTCAAAATTGTATCCAAGACTTTCACGGTGAAGTAAATTTCACTCACAGTTGATAGAAGAAAGAAACCTCAATATAAAAAAAAAAAACACAAAAAAGCAAAGCTGCACGGATCTACAGGGATGTAAACCTCTGCTCCTGTCGTTTCCACTGGTCAAGAAGCAAGAATAAACATGGGTTGATTAACCGTGAACATCGAAGAGCCCTAACGATTAATAAATATAACCAATAAAACAGCCTATATTGACCTATTACAGATATACGGCATCTTCCCAATCCCCAGTGAAGTTTATTATTTTAGTGCACTGCTGTCATATCATATTTATTTTCAAAGTGCTTCCATTTTGTCTCATGTATATTGCCTGGTATATCAATTTTTAAAATTAATTTTATTGCATTTTTCATGTACTTATTTATTTTTACTCCTAGCAATGATGCAAGCCCCCATAATTCACTATTGTTCATTGCATTGTTCAGTGCACTAATTTCCAACACTTAATAAAAGTTTATTGCTGAAGTTTAAATTATCCTGCCTCCATCGTTGTAACAAGCGTTTGGAAGCTGCACATGAGGGATCAAATTCATTCAGAAGCCCTAAAAATCCTCTTTGGGCGCTAGTATATTGCGTAACTGGTCCAAAAAAACCCCTATCCTACATTAGCATATCCATGCGTGCACATGGAGGCGCATGCACTGGGACGCCAGTGTTTAAAGGCTGTTTGGACATTTTGCCAGCATCACTCGTAAGTTGAGAGAAAAAAACAAAAGAAAACAACAACAACAAAAAAAAAGAAAAACGCTGACTTTGGATGCCAAGCATGTGTGCCAAAATCTATAGCTGCAGGGACTGAATAGAAATCCTCCAACAATCTGTCCTCATAATTGTGTTTTACCTTTGATTGCCCCTCCCCTCCAACTGCTACACACAACATAACAAAGCACGCAGGTATCGATGATGTATGAATACAACCCTCTACTGTATTTCTACTATATTCTATTGATTGTGATCTTTTATTTGTAATTTTTTCCATGTTATTAGCAAGAGTATGTGTGAGTGTGCAGCCAGCAAAAAGTTGTCGATCTTTCTGTCTTGGTAACAGATCACTGTATGGCATAGGTTCTCAAGCTGCAGCCTTCAGATGAAGCTGCCGAGGTAAAAGTGATTCCTCTATTGTCATTTTTAGTTAGTTTCTTTGATGCTTTTCTCAATTTAATGGCTTAATGCTGACATAAAACAACAACCTGAAATTGAGAATTTTACAGAACACCTTCAAGAATGCCTTATCAACACGCTATAACATTCCCCAAATTCACTTTTGTTTTCAGGACCAAAGGAACATGAGCATGTTGCTACTTTGATGCCTGATTTTATTCTTTGCATGTTTTTGATCCTGTGGATCATTGATAATGTGTTTAAGCCAGGAGGGCTGCAACTGAGATATTTAGGTTGCTTTGTGTTTATTATCCACATGATTTGTAGGACATTGTGGAACCACAACATTGAAATGCGTCATTTATTCATTCATTCGTGCGTTCATTCAGTCGGACAGCTGCCCTGAGCGGAATACCAGTGGCCACAGAGTCAATGGCATCGTCTTATTTTTGAGAACGGAAAGTAAGAAAGTCAAGGAGAGATATAAAGCTAGCTCTATCAAAAGCAAAAAAAAAAAAGAAAAAAAAAGCAATAAACACTAGTTGTTGAGTTGAATTGGACCTCAACACACTTCTGCTCTGGCTGCAAGTGATGTCACCAGCGTAAGTTGGCTGTGGTCGTTTCTTTTGAGGTCAGTATTAAGAATATACACCATGAGGGACATGCATATGTACAACGTGTGTGAGACAGGGAGTGTGCTGGGTGCAGGCTACTACATCTCAGTACGTCTCAAGGTTAATTTCATTATTCTCATGTCATGTGAGTAGGGGTCATAGTGAATCATAAAGCCAAATTGTGATCTGATTTGTGGTCTTCTTCATTACAGCATCCTCATTATTGGATTACTGCCCCCTTCTTATCCATCTCACCTTGTTTTGTTTGTATTTTCTTCCCTTTTTTATTGTACCACTCTCATCATTCCAAATTAGACGGAGCAGTTAATACCTTGAAAGGGAAAGAGGGAAAAGGATGAACCAAGGATAGATGTAAACTACAAATCTAGAGTTGACAAGGAGATACAGAACAATTTCCAGTGAAGGAGAGAAACGGATTCAGAATTCATAATAGGACTGCGATGGGTAATGACACAAAATGACCAACTTCAGTGCAGCAGAGATGATGATCTACAGTCACTGGCAACACCCCTGCAGATCGTCCAAAATGGCAATATATATCATAATAATAACAAAATAGAACATAAAAGATTTGAAATTCCTCTGACAAATGTGTAAAAGATCTCATTTGTCTGCTCTGTGGGGGGGGGGGGGGTGACATGAACTCTGGAAAATGACTTCTTATTAGGAATTAATCAGAGGAGGGTGCGCAATGGCAGAAACACTTCAAATTTAAATTATTAGTCAAACACTCCTCAAAGTAGATGTGAAAGCTCACATTTTCCATTTTTGAGTGAGTGGGTGTGCACAACAGTGTCAGTTTAATCATTTTCCTGTTGCGATGTGTGTGTGTGTGTGTGTGTGTGTGTGTGTGTGTTGAATTGTCAGTTTGGTGTGTATATGTTCATTATATGTGCAATCCAGATTTATCCATGTGTCTAAATCAGATGAGTTCAGGCTGTCTTTTTGTGTGCAACTAACACAAATCTGAAATTGGCAGCAGAATATGCTGTACGAATTAATTAGGCATGGAGGCGCAAGCATTCTAAAGTGAATAATCAGTAGGCCGGATGAATGGAGGAGACAAACAGGCCTGACGAGTGATAGAGCCAACAATACACAGCGGAGGGAGGGAAGAAGAAGCTTTGTTGGACCTATTTGATGGATTTAATTCTTATTGATGGACTCGGAAAATCGCTCAATTCAATAATCAGCATAATGAAGTAAAAGTGCCTATGCTAGCTATTTATTTATAGTCAGTGAAAAACTCGCTGTGCCTATGTTCAAACATTTGTCATATATTCTCCAGGAAGTGCCAGTGCTGAATTTTGTTTCATCTATTTTTGTTTCAAAAGTATGTGTTTCCTTCCTCAGGTGGGCGTTTCCCAACGCGTATGGTGAGTGTTAAGATCAAATTGGATTTTACCGTATGTTTTTTGACATTCGCCATTTTCTCGTCAGCCCCCTTGAATTTATTCTATGGCACTCTCCTTTTCTGGTGTTTTAGGAATGTTATAATTGGACTTTTATTTTTCTACCCACAAATTAGGCGCCATTTGTTTTTTCTTTTGTAGTAAATGTTTCTGAAGAGTTCCTGGGGCCTGCAGATTCAACAATACAAACAGTATCATCTCAACAAAGATGGATCCATCAAATGAACTGCTTCTTGACACTCATGGAGGTGGATATCAGTCAGGGGCCTTGGGGAGTGTTCAAGCTCCCAAGTCTTTCAGTGTGTGACTGAGCCAGATAGTTCACAACCTTCATTCACTTGTGCTTCAGTCCGCGTGCCGGCCGGGACCCTGGATTACAAGCACCTAGCCCTCCAGTGCAGGTGACTGGGTTTGGATTTGTGAGCCTTCAGCCTGCCTGTGCGGGTCTGGCTGGCTGTTGAGCAACCAATCTTGCTATTTTCATGGTGTACCAAGGATGGAGGGCAGCTAACTGGCATCCAGTCGGGGACTGACCCTACCCAGGTTGTGCCCCAGCAGAGAACCATCCTGTCAGACTCCTACCATGTCCCCAAACCACCACCCAGACCCTCAGCCTGTTCCTGAGCTGACTACAGCCTGATCCTGTTCTTGAGCCTTTGTCCGACCCGTCCAACTCCACCTTTGTCCTGACTCTTTGATTTTCTCATGTTCTGGAATTTGCACATGTAAATGTGGACTTGTCCACTCACTACACTTCCTGGTTCCTCAGGAGAAGCAGAACCTCTGAACGTGGTAGGATGTTGTGCCACCACAACGCCACACCCTACCTGCATGGAGGACAGCCCAGTGTCATCATCAAAAAATTAAAGTGGTAAAGAGATCAAGAGTACGAGAAGATGATGGGGTCAAAGGTCAAGAGGGACTGGCACAGAAGACATTCGGAAAGCTTTTAAGCGGAGATTAGTACGATACAACAACACCTCACTAGTTCTATTCAATAAAACAGAGTGGGGGTTCAAAATTGCAAGACAAACGCAAATAAAAATGGATCACTGGAGTTAGTCAGTAAGCAAGTTTCACATTATTGAGACTAAAAAAATGCTAAAGCCAATAATCTCAACTAAAGATCGTTCCCTCATGACACTACAGAAAACGTTTGATCATCTGGAAGTTAACAAAGGCACAAGGAGGCAGAAACATTTCTAATAAAGCATCAGCACTTTCTGAAATGAGATGAAATTTCTCAGTCTACTGTCCGCTACATGCAACTGGCTGAGACATTTTCTTTTGTGGAGTTTGTCACATCTATCTGTGACTGGACGTCTGTTTTTACTAATGTGGTAGTCGGATGCAATCCAGGCTTGTTTTTAAAATGCTGCCAATGGGAAATAAACAGCATATTAAACATAATTTTCTGCAATTTGAAGAAACAATGGGCTGGAACAGCATTGACTTGGATGCATGTACATAAAAAATGCATGAATACACTCAGTAGGGACCTAATACACTCCCTCAGCACTTTCTTTTTTTCAATAACTTGAAAGATTTTTTTTTTTTTATAAGCACTGTTTGACAAGCCCCCTAGATTTGGGGGTATGAAAAATTGGAAGATAGCTGTTATATTCTTGTTTTGTGAGTGTGTGTGTGTGTGTGTGTGTGTGTGTGTGTGTGTGTGTCTGTGTGTGTGCGCATATGCACGGGCGTGTGTGCGTGTAAAAGAGAGACAGAGAGAGGGAGAGAGAGATGAGTTCAGCAGTTGTTGATTCAGCTAAATGTTTGATCCAAAGAGCTCCCTCTTCAGACTCAGTCATTAATGAGTCACGCACACACACACACACACGCACACACACACACACACACAGGCCCATGTGATGTACAAGCTGCTGTAGAATCAGATGCCAAATTGCACCCTGCTTCCCTACCTGTCAATCATATCACAGAAACAGCATCACAATCTTTTCTAGCTCAGTCTGACGAGACACCCCTATGCAGTTGTGTAGAGAACACACTCACACACACCCACACACATCCTCCATACTCATGAAAGCCTCCAACAGTATTAAATGAAAGGTCAGGTCTATCAGAGTTCAACAGACAGCCCTCTTGTTTCTAACAGGACCTTGTTAGCTTCATGACTTCCTTGACTCACCTCCCATCCAGAGTCCATACCGCTGTTCAGCTCCCGCCATGAGGTCAGCACGATACCACCAGCTGAGAGGTGAGGCGGTGGGACAGGCTCCTTCCAAAGTGTCCCCGACAAAGAATTCCTGAAATCATGTTCTGCATTCGTCTGAGGAATATTCAGGAATCAAAGATGACACGCAGGCTTGAAGATGCCAGGTCTTCTAACGCGGGCCTGTAGTAACTGCTTTCATCAGTCCATCTACTACCTCTTCAAAGGATCAAAGTCTCCTGCCGGCTGAACTTTTCTTGTCCTTTCTTGAGGAGTGTTTTTTGCATGCATTAAATACATGTTTGCTTCTTGGCTCAGGTTGAGGTCCCTAAAGACAATCTGGGGCAAAGGTCCCATATGAGACAACAACTCATTTTTTATGTTTCTCCTCTCTGGTCCTCATCCCTCATTTTTTGTATGTTGATGACCAGACAACAAACAAACAAACAAACAAACAAAAAAACTGTGCGAAGGCTTGAAACTGAAAATGCCTGCTTCAATGCATCTGGTGATGCTGAGAACAAAAGCGACCAACGTTTGTTTGTGTAATATTCTTCAGAAACAGGAAGGAGGAGACACAACCGTCTTTTTGAAGCAGCTGATTCTGCTACTCGTCCCCCGACCAGTCATTGTCCGTGTTCAACTGGGACGTTTGTGGTCATTTCCAGTCAAGAATGCTGCAATGATGGAATATTGTTGATGAAAATTGTAGTAAAACCATTGTGAATGTTTGCCAACTTCTGCTTCGTGATAGAATGAAATGGCCTTCTCTGTAGCTAAGAGTGGTTTGTCAAATATTAATTCTCATAAGTGGTGTAAAGAAATTATGATCTTGATTAACTTCAAAAAGGGCTTGATGTTTCCTCCTCCAAAGAGTAAATTATCACTCTTTATCTTTGTTGATTTGGATCCCTGTCACTTATCCAGAGAGGATAATTAATCTGGTGTTGTGTGAAATAACCAAAATAAATGGGGAGAATGATTGATTTGCTGTTTTATTGACAGAAGCAACACCACACAAACAAACACCTACAGAACCCCGCTGACAAACATCGTATTCCCTTGTTGGTGACATGTAGAGCTTTTGTGCAAAATACGACATACTTGACATTTAATTCATTGTTTTTTTCCCTCAAGCATTCATTAAAAACTGATTTGTGACAATGTGATGCAACTAATTATCAGAATCCAGTTTCTGAGAATGGGCCTGCCATGCATGGGTCAACGCCATTTTTAATTAAATTAGTTTAAAACAGCAGTGCATTAGGAGGTAATATTCGTGAGGATGATGTGAATAATTTTATTACTGTAATAACCATTTACTGATAATAGTTTCAAAATTCTTTCAAAAGTAGAAAGAGGGGGCCATTTTGAGTTAATAAGGAGACAAAAGGAACTAAAGCTTTTAGAATTGCACTTCTAATTGCAGACTTGACTCTACGTGAGATAAAAATGTGGCGCCTGTTCTGACAAAATGAAGATAAAACTCAAAAGAAATCAAACACAATCTTCAATGTGTCAAATCTGGGTTCACGTCGCGACAGGTGATGCATCCACAATGAATTCCCCGTATTAAAAAAAGTTGTCATGCTATCAAAGCTGCATGTCATTGTCTTGTAGACATTAAGAGAACATGCAAGAGCCTCGAGCGCTGGATTGAATTCAAGTACTTGGAAATTCTCTCTCGATCCACATCCCAGCTATCAAACGTGCCATAATTATACTTGAGCTACAATAGTTTCTCCACTTTTTCTTCCTCGCGTGCTTCGACACAAACTCTTGCATGTGTGCGTCTCTTTGTCTTCTTATCAGCTCATAACATTCTGTCATAGTCTCACCACACACTCCTGTTAATGTTCACTGTTAAGTCTTTATCAAAGTACCAATGGAAAAACATTAAAAAAAAAAACAGTGGCGAGGGAATGGTGGCAGTTAAGAAAGACAGAAAAAAAATAAAATTATTGAGTGCTGAGGGCTGCCAAACTGTGTGTGTGTGTGTGTGTGTGTGTGTGTGTGTGTGCGTGCATGCATGTGTGTGTGTGTTTGTCTGTCAGAGGTTTTGACAGTGAAGCTTCGTAGTGACTTTAAGTATCATATACGTCCCATGTTTCTCAAGATGTCACCTTCTCCCTTCTTCACATTAGTCTCTGCCTTTCTGCTTCAATAAAATATGTTGCTCCTCCAAGCCTGAATTATTACAGTTGCATTACTTGACACACTATTATGTCCTGTCATAAATAACATTTGTTACAATGACACAGTTCCTGCCCTTTGAAACAAGCTTTCTTATTCCTGACTCTTCTCTCACATTGATTTTACTGACATTTTTAGACGCATAAACTGGGCTACATGCAGCAGGAGCAACTGTGTGATTACACTGCTCAAATGTTCCACTACTTCATGTACAGACAGTTGTTTCGTCCCCCAGAATGACGACTTCGGTGGGGACAATTCTATGTTAATTTAGCCTTCATTTAATCTACATGTTGCCTTGGTTATATGTGCTTTGCCACACTTTGTTTGGTGAAAACAAGCGTCGTAGTTTTCATAGAATGCTGCTGAAAAGCAAACACCGCTGAAATTATGTAGCAAAGAAATCAGCAATAAATAAAAGAGTGCAAAAAAAAAATGAGTATGAGTCTGTGCGTTGGGAGGATGCTCGCTGCCCAGAGGAATACACTTTTCAGAGCTTTCAGGTTAGAAGCAATGAGCTAAAACCTGATAAACTCTTAACAGGAGTTTCAGTAGTGGAACAATCAATATGGCTGTTTCAGGTGGAGAGGCAGAAATGTGACAGGAGAATGTTTCATGTGTGCATTCACACAGTGACACATAGTTGGATTCACTTCACTGCAAGAGCAGCAAAAAACCTGAATAGTGGAATGATTATTTTGATGGTTACAAACATCCTTTGTGCACGCTCACATACACACTTACACACACACACACACACACACACACACACACACACACACACACACACACACACACACACACACACACACACACACAAGCAAGAACCTCCATAAGAAAATAAAATTCTTCAGAATAACATGACCGTCTCAGGCATTACTTAAGTTAACATCAGACAAATCCATTCCTGTGGGAATGAATGTATGTAGTGTATGCGTGCGCGCGCACACACACACACACACACACACACACACACAAAGTTCGTGAAGCTATACTTGTTAGGATATTCCACTGACTTACATTCATAGTGCACAGTCTAAACCTCACCACTTCATACTTAGAACTTAAACCAAAACCCAAGTAATCAAGATTCGCTGCATCAGGACCATGAGGAAAAAGGGTCCTGCTAAGGTTAGCGTTTATACCTAAATCTCCAAAAGGAAGTGAAAATCTTCCCGCGCACATGAATACATGCGCACCAGCGTAATCAGCGACTGAGTTCATCATGTACACGCACTCACCTCCAGAGGCCATAGTTCCTAACCTCGTCACAGTCTGCTAGAGCAGCACATCGATCACTGTCGGCCATGAAGGCGATGAGGGAGGGGATGAGAGCGAAGGAGGGTGGAATCAGAGAGCCAGGACAGGAGAGGTTAATAAACAGCTATTAGAATCCAGTGTCTTGTCGCACTGAACTCTTTCGATAAGATTTGTAAAACTCATTACCTGTGTAATTTTTAAAGCATCCTGTAGCAGTGACCCATATTGCAAAGTAATCTACTGGCTGTCATTCATGATTGGAGAGGTGGGGTGGCAGGGACAAAAAAAACAAAACATTTGGGTGAAATCAGTTGTAAGGAGGATGAACAGTGGACAAAAACATTACAGAGGTTGTCATGGAATAGCAGAATGGAGATAGTACACAGAAAAAAGGGGGAGTCTTGAGCACAAAAATCGGCCGGGTTCATTGGATTTGCTTTGTGGAAGTACAGCATTTAACTTCAGGGCAAAGGGGAAAATGAAAGCAGTGAGTGAGAACGTGGTATGGCTAAAGTACTAAAGCTGTTCTTGGATAAAACATTTGGGGACAATTGAGTAGCCACCTGAGTAAATGGTCTTGAAATAGTTGCTGGCTTCCAGGTGACTGCAGATTTTTCCACGCAGTGTACACAGAGCCATTTTATTTTTGAAATACAGAAATTGGACTTATAGTTGGTCAATGAATATTGAGACAAAGGGAGACACTTTTTGATGAAGAGGGAAAGTGGAGTCAAAAGAAGAGATTACAGTGATGGAAAAGAATCAAATGAGTTCACAGGGTTCAGTTGCCAATAGCTGTCGAGTGAAATAGATGAATGCAAGAAAGGGAAACGTAAAGGAAACCCACAATAGAGTGTGAGAAACAGCAGCTGAAAATGCTGATAAGTCTGGAGAAAGAAGAAGCCAAGAATAGGAGGAAGAAAGTGTCCATGTCCCTGCAGTCACGAATGAAAGCACCGTCAAATTAGATTTTCATAACCACAGTCATTAAATTGTCATTATTACCCTCACAAACACAGATGCTAATTCATTCCCTTTTCTTACTGTACCCTCTAGAAAACTGTCTCCTTATCGTGATATTTCTGTCAGGAACCCCACCAGTCACATGACCTCCTGGAAGCCGAAGCTCTCGTTGTGCCTAAAACCTGTTCATGAATATCGACTGTTTGTTGCCTTCTCATCACTTGATCCTACAACGACTTGTCACAATGTCGCAATCACATGGCAAAGATGGACCCTCCGCTAAAAAAAAGAAGAAACAAATTAAAAAGAAAGCAGGGCAGTGGTAAAGGTTGGTGGTACGAGACAATTAGTGAATGCTTTATCGACAGGCAGTCGGCAGTCATGGGAGAAGGAAGAGACTGGATGACATTTGAGCTGAAGAACCAAACGACACAGTTGCTGGACAGCGAGCTACAAGATCTGCATGAGGTAGGAATCAGAGAGGGCTCAGAGAAGAAGAAGAAATAAAAACAAGAGAGGGGAAGCAGCAGAGTTGTCTCCCTGAGCACTAAAGTAAGAGTGAAAGCTTTGGGTGGCTCATGCAGACAGAAATCAGAAATACACTTATGCAGACAACCATCTTGGGTTGAAGCCCAGCACAGGACCAAGGGGGCTGGGGCAGGAGAAATGCCTCTGACGGAGTCACTAGATGTAGAGATATTAAACACCGGAGCTCCGATACAGGACAGAGGGTGTTGTTTGGTCCACTCAGATCAGGTTCTGCTTTGGTCTGCTCTCACCCTTGGTGCTACTAGCAGAGGCACCACAGTCTAACTTGGCTGGAAACCAAAGCCAAGAAGAAGTAGGAGCATGGTGACTTAACAATGCTTCAACAGGGCATTTGTTGAAATTTGACCCTGAGAATTCAGAGGAGAAAATAAATGGAGTCATTCACAACAGTGCCAGTTGCATGATTGAGGTTAACAAGCAAGATGGGATTGTCATGTTCTTGCTCCCTTCCAAGAACCATCAGACCACCGACTGCAGTTGCATCCTCGTGTGTATTTAGAGAAGCGTTTTGGTACACTTGCAAGTGTTCCTGCTTGAACCAAACCAACACCTTCACAGATTTGGACCTAAGCTTAAGTTCATGTATGTTTAAGAATCCAAACAGTTTCTACTGAGGACTTCTCAGATGATTCAGTTTAAAAAACTCTCGGGTCAAGGAGACACAGGAAATATGGGAGAAGGGAGTGCGTGTGTGTGTGTGTGTGTGTGTGTGTGGGGGGGGGGTGACATGGGCTGCAGGGAGGAGTCAAACATAAGTTCAATGTAAGGGGTGCAAGCTCAACCTCCTGGGCACCAGCCCATGTGACTCTATGTGCAGTTGACAGTGTGGCTTCCCACATCTAAGGATGATGTTCTCATCTATACAGTGAGACTCTCTGTCACCCCCTGCTGGTTATTACAAAGAATGGAGGTTTAAGGAACACCCACCTCCACAACTGATAACTTGTTAAGTCGTTGTGCATTTGACTGCTGACTATCATTCTGTGTCTGACTCCGTTCTTAGGATGTATTGTGCCCCTTAAACTAATGTCCCCTTGATCCTCCAGCTGTCCTGGTCTGTCCTCAGCTGCTCATTCCATGGAGGCCTGCGTCTCCCCTCACCTTCACTCTTTAAGCCAGCGTCAGGTTTACAATAAATTCCCCTTGGCTCTCTATACCTGCTTCTCCTTTCTTAAGGTCAGGTATGTGCAAGTGTCATTACATTACACGGTTTCTAAACTGCTTCAACCATTCTTTTTAAATAGTGTTACCATTTTCTAAATGCCAAGTGCAGTAATGTCTATTTCATGGGAGGACACAACAGTTTGACTGGTCCACAGGAATTACCTTCATTCTTCAAAGCTTTCTTATTGTGTCAGTGAATTGGCCAAAACCTCTAAAATGAAAAGCTGTCACAATATTGTTGAGACATTTTTGATCACGGCAGCTGACCCCGGAGAGATGAACGATTTTTTTTCCATTCTTTTTTTTCTTTTTTGACCCCGACTGCTCACTGGACGTTACAAAAATATGACTTTTGTCTGGTGAAATTCTTTTATGTATCGCACTGAGCTGTTTAGATTCCACTTTCAACACTCATAATTTTTTTTTTTTAATTGTGGTTAACAGAAAATAAAGTAAGCTATTAAAAAAAAAAAAAAAGGTTCTGCACTTTTATATATAGTGGGTTCAGCTAATCAGGGTCTCATGTTAGTGCCTTGGGGACAGAGGACAGGTCTATCTGATGGGACCACGTCCTGGATCTCATCCAGTCATCGTCCACAGGTGCCGGCCGTGGGATAGTGACGCTACGCTGGTCAGAGTCTTCCCTGTAACCAATATGGCTGTCAGCTGATGGCAATCATGTTCTGAAAATGTTCCGGCGCTGTTCTCCTCACTGGATCTGTGATGAAGAACTTGAAAACCATTAAACATCATTATTTTCCTCCTGTTGGAGGTGACCAGATGTTATTGATCTTAATGGGAAAATAAGTGCATAAGTACATAAACAAGCAATGATAATTTTATAAAGTATGTTTCCCCCCTTGGGAACAACCCGCCGCCCAGTGGTTGGTGAAGTTATGATGGGGGGGCCCTGACTGGGTGGGCCAGATGTGCTCAACACTTGAAGTGAAATCGGAATAATGTCAGACAGACAACAAGAAAAGGCACTGTCTCCCTCAGAATGAGGATCTTTATCCACCTCCACTTGTGTTTGGAGCAAATTCACTAAGTGATTGTGACAGCAGCACTTATGCTCAGTAGGAAGCTGCTTCTTCACTCCATTTCTTTGATTATATTCTCGATGTGCAGCAGTGTAAAATGATCCCTGTCATCCCACTGGCAGTGAGATAAGTTCCGACCCCCTGTGTGAGCAATGGGTCCAGGTTTAGCTCACTCGGCTTTTCTAAATCAATTATACCTGCTAAGCCGCAATCTTACACACCAACACACAGGTTTCTTTGCCAATTTCTCTTGGACTCTCTCAAAGACTTCCTTTCTTCCTACCTCCTCATATGTGTGTTGGACTTTATGCGTCACGTCAGCCTCACATCTTTCCTCTAGCTGTTAAACAAAAGGCCAAAGTGTAGCGCTGTGGTGCTAGTGCCATCTTTTGACTGAACTGAGGTTGTGAGAATGACAGACAAGAGCTTTCCTCATATCTGGAAAGCAGACATAAGAGGGTCATCATTCAAGGGGCTTCCTCCAACTGTGTTGTTCTTCTTCTTTCTCTACCTTTTTTGTTCTTCGATTGGCTAATCTTCAGAGGAACAGTTAAAAAAAGAAACGTTCCACCCTCTTTTCCCGTCTTTTTCTCTTCCTCTTATACTCTTCTTGTCCTGTTTTGTTCCTCACTGGATTCTTGTAGGCCCTGCCTTCAAAAAAAAAACAAAAAAAAAAACATTGCTTTTTTTATTTTGTGACATTGAAGATTCAGTGGTCTGCTCTGCTGCACAACAAGGAAGACAAGATGTGTTAAAAGACACGTTTCCTCTCACAACAAACCTCATTGTGATTCAACCTTGATGCAGCAAAAGAAGAATTTTCCCCAAACTTTTCACTGTAAGCATCAACACATAAACACACGCGCGCTCATAAACACCTATTGTACAAACAGAGGATTAGCAGTGTCAGTGATAGTAATACTAATAGTCCATTAATAATGTTTGCATAAATTCTTCATTCATATTATGCCCACTAGCGCGGGTAATTGAGATTGTGTTGTGATGTATGAGGTGGAATGCAACCACAGTCGTCCTTGTATAGTTCACTGATTCATATTCAGAAACTGCTAGGATGATACTCATTTACTCAGCTCAAGCATATTTGCAAGCCCACACAATCAAATGAACATTTGTTCCTCTTTGATTTCCTCCATCCATTTCTATCCACTGTCAGCCTGTGAGGTAGCCAGCTGAAGCAACTTACACAGGCTGGGTCAGAGTGTGGCGGCGCAAACCCAAACCTGCTCTGATGACTGGACGCATGCAGCAGGGACAGTGAGGGAGCTGTCCACATGTGGAGGTATGGGAGGTCACTGACAGTCTGAATGCCCACTTGCTGAGTAAACCAGAGTCTTTACACCAATATTATTACCAATCTCAGTCTCACACTGCAAGATGCTCCTTCCGAGAAAAGCAACATCCATCGGTTTGATTTGTGAGAGCAATGATCGACACTTACCAGCGTTGGGCAAGTTACTTCCACGTTGCAGTGTATTTGATATTGATAGTTACTTTCATTTAAAAGTAACTAGTCTGTGTTTAGCAATGTTACTGACTTCACTACTCTCATGTGGCTTTCACCAAACTAAACGTGGAGGTATGATGAAGCATCAAACGATGGAAGTGATTATTCTTTCATGTAAATTGTTATAACGGGAAAATTAATCTTCCATTTCTTGCCTGTAATGTGTATATGTGTACATTCGAATAAATTGAATTCTTTGTACATGTATCTGTAAGTGTCGTGGTACCATTTAAAAGATCATAAAGTATTTCTGCTTGGGTAAACATGCACAGTAGTAACCAACTCCCTCATGAAGGACACCAACTAGCACTCCAGCTCCCTGTATCAGCTCTGATTGGTTGACACCATCACATGATACAGTATGGTGTTGTCAACAACAACAAAAAAAACACCTGAGAGGGAATGTTCACTTTCAGCCAACAGGAGATTTTAACTCAGTAAATAAGTGAAATCCTGACCTTGGACCTGCCAGCTGTGGGCTCCGGCCAGGTGAGACACCGCTCACAGGAAAACATCTGCCATCCACAGATCTCAGCACATGGAGGAACTCTTGAATCCAGCTGAAGCACCAGGTGAGTGCTCAAGGGGGTGTCGCATCTTGCTGCCTTTAGAGAATGTGAGTCAGGTGACATCAGGGTGTCACGAGGCCTCACCAGGAGTAGTTTATATCCTTCATCCTGGCACACTCAATCACTGCTTCTATCTTCATGTCAAGTCCCCTCTCCATTTCTTCATCAGGGCCAGCCTCAGAGGGCAGATCTTGAGCTGAAGGCAGTCCCCGGACATGGCGAGCTTCTGGGGAGGTCAGTCCTGGCTTCCTAAGCGTGTGCCGCAAGGAAATGTCATTCTGTTCTCTTATTGCCAATTCAGTTTGATGAGCTGTGTCAAAGGTGACCTGAAGGGACTTTAGGGGAAGCTCATCATGTTTACCAAGGACAAACATGCATCCTTGCTGGCTCCGGTCAAGCCTGTAATCCTCCAAGGGGACAGCAAAACAGTGGATCGTCTTTATGATGATTTATGTGCCGGTTTTTCACAGTGGCTGTAACGTAGAATGTCACCAGTCTCCATGGGACCAACAAAGGTTTATTAGCAGATGTTTATAGTTCAGACCAAAGACTGGGATTGGGGGGTCAAAGTCTTTAACCTGGGTACAGAGAGGTCAGGGAGAGGCCCAGCAGTCAAGAACGCTTCTGTAAGACCCAAAACCCAAGATTACAACGCAGACCGATGAGTGGCACTAATTGTGTGGTGAGGAATCATCAAAAACTCAATACCATCAGAATCACTTACTAACTTTTAATCACTCTCTGGTTGGGGAAGTGTTTAGATTCTGTTCTTTAATAAAAGTACCAATAAAGCCATGTTAAATACCCATTACAAGCATAATCAATTAAAGTGATTTGGTCCTTCTTATGATATTTTTACACCAGCCACAATCAATAAGAATATTTCAGTGAGTAATTCTCTGTCGCACCAACATAAAGCCAAGTCCCTCACGGTTGATTGAACTTCTCTCCTCATCCCCAAATGAGTCTCCAACCTCTTGGTCTCCTTTAGCATTTGGCTAAAAAATATGTTGAATTTTCTGACTTCTGGAGGAAGTATTGCAGATAAAAGATATTTGTGAGTTCAAAACACCTAACTGTGAGTACTGAAATGACAAATTACTCTTTGGAGTGAAGTATCCCTGGTTGAAATATGACATGTTGTGAAAGTGTAGCTCATCATAGACCCTCCCATTGCTTCACGTGTTTAAATAACTGATTCCATTTAAGATATGATCTGTATTCAGGTTTGTGTCTGAGATGCTCCTTGGAACAGCAGAGTAGCAGTCAGACCAGACATTCCTGGAGTAATGAAGATCTAGAGGTGATTGTGCCGTCCCAAGTGACTGACTAGGCTCCATTAATGAGGGGTCTGACCCTGACAACACACACGAACACTTACACACTCCACCAACAAAAACAGAGAAGAAGAGCTGCATCGATCCGTCAGCTCAGTCACACACACAAGTAAACATCAGGAAGTGCACACACACACTCACACACAAACACTAAACTCCAACACTTGGATATGCATGACGGGGTCGTTGCAGGTTTCCCGGTGACAACTGGATTCCTGGGGAGGATGTAGGTGGACAATTACAGCCCAGAGGGACGACAGAGCCGAGGAGCGGTAACACAGCTGGTCTTTTATTGTTAAAGTTCATTACTCTTTTCAAAATGAATGTTGTTAGTTTCCCTCGTATTCCCTGAAAACCTGTATTTTACTTTCGTGTTACATTACTGTAACAAAACAGGTTAGTGAATCCTAAAAACATTGCACGTTTGCACGTCTTTGTGAGTGTCAGGATAAATGCCAGTAGACGTAGCTGAGACATCGTAACTGCTATCATCCTCCTTCGCTTCTTAGTGTTTAAACAAGGGCACGTTCTGATCAAATTTGGAGGAAAGTTAAATAATATTACAAGGAAGACGTATGTAACTTTTGGAGGTGATCTGTATCAATTTGTGGATCCTAACTACTGAAAACTGTTCAAGAAGAGATGGTTGTTAAGAGCTATTTTCTGGACACGTCATAGATAAATGTCAGTCAAATTCCTTGTGTTCATATGCTAGAAGAAGGCTTCTGCTTGCCGTATTCAGGTTCCCTAATCCAGAGGAACTATTTTTGAGATAAATGTCAATGTATCCAAAGAACTTGAGCATATTTTTGATTGGTTGAAGGGTGAAAATTAAGCTTCCAGAATTTAAATGCATTGTGCTTTGAGTTTGTGATGTAACAGACCTGATTTTGCTGGTTGGGGAATTTATAAACAGATCTTACTATATTACGCTCTCAGTTTTCATCTGTAGCTTCCTTAGTTGAGATTTGTGTTTTCTTGTTGCTGCCGTGTGATTTTTATACACTATGTTGACACGGTACACCCTAAATACTGCATCCGGCTTACAAACACTAACTAGCCACTTTCAGTTTCTGCATACAACAAGACTCTTGGTTGACCCACATATGATGATGAATTACCATTACAAGAGAGCATCACTTTAATGGTAGTTTTCTCCGTCAAACTCGATCTGCCGTTGTTTTTGGCTGTTAATCCTTCTTAAGGCCAACACGGGGCTCCTGTTAGAGGTGCTTCCTCTTGGCTTTGAGATATTGGCCCAGTGTAAACCCACGGATCTGATCTATTTAATGTCAGCGTCTGGTCATTTATTGGTTGCTGCAGGATCTTTGAACTTGCTTTGAAGTTCTCTTGCTGTTGTTTTCCAGTTCTCATTATTTTTTCCTGTTTTCATCTGTCCGTTTTAAAATGTATTACACACACACACACACACACACACACACACACACACACACACACACACACACACACATGCGCTGATGAGCAAACTGGAAACAGAGTCAAAACAGTACTGGAGGGGAAAAAGTTAGCCATCTTTAGTGTCTGAAAACAAAAACAGCACAGACCAAGAGAAGACAGAACAAGAGGCAATGACATGAGAACTGCACTCTGACAACAAACAGGATCAGTCTCATTTGTTCCAGCCAGTCATTGGGACAAGTTGGCAGAAAACACCCCCAACAGACTGAAGGCTTGAGGATGTAGGCAGAGAGAAGTAACCACAGATAAAGTGTGCTGCTTAAATGAGTAGAAGAAGAATGGCCTTCTTCTGCTTCTTTTTCTGCACCTCTCAGTCTTTTGTTATCGCTCTCACTTGTGGGTGTGTACGCTCAGACACGGATGCTCTGTCATGTTCATGCTCTGCCTCTTCCTTGTCTCACTGCGTTCGCCTCCATTTGTCTGCTTTTTGTTTCTTGCCCTGATTCTGTTTCTGTCTCTTCCCCAGTCATGAACTCAAAGGCAGAGCCAAAGCTTTCACATCCAATGTTTCCCTACAACACATCTTTATATTTCCACAGCTTCCCTCTCTTCACCGTGAACCTTTGTGGAGCTGCGGCTGTGCAGTGTGTGTTAACTTTTATACTTGTCACTGTTTGCCTGACAGTGTGTAGGTGAGACTTACAAATTTGGACTCAACTCATAGCAGTCCTGCAGATACGCTGTAATGGCAGCGCAGTCACATGATGTTGGACAAAGCGACTTTATTGAAGTTGGAGATTTTCGATATACAGTATGTCAACGTGTTAATCTGACTGTCAAGTCAATCTTTTTGAAGCTGGACGAACATCTCATGTGGATGGGATCATTGTACAGTACTCAGGTTTTCATACGCTTCAATCTGCCCCGAATTGGTGGAGGCATTCCATGCATGTTCTGTGCGTCCTTCGAGACAACGGTCGTACTTGCAGTCGAGGTTGAAATGATGAACAGTGATGCATTTCTGGTCAGTTGTTCTTCAGTAGTCTTTGAATTTGAGTCCACTGCCAGTCAGGATAACACCAGCTATTTTTTTGTTTTGTTTTGTGATGCAAAAGGTCAACCAGAAGAAACTCTGATTGCCACCAGCTGTAAGGGTCAGGCCTCCTCCTACCACTCCGGAGGCGGACACATACTCAGGTCAATAAATCTTTTTTTTCCCCCTCGTTCTTGTTTACTGAGATACCATCATTAATCTAATAAAATTACCTAATTACTCCGACAGAAATAAAGCATGTGTTTTTGTCAGTTTGTGGTAACAGAGAAAAAAAAAGGCTATAATATTAACTTCAGTTTTCCAGCCTTGTCCAGTCCATCGGCTGAGCAGAGCTGAGCTCCAGTCAAATTTGATTCTATTTTCTTTTGAAAAATGCATTTAATTTAATCCAATTGTCATAGGTTTCATGAGTCTGTCCATGCAGGGCATTGAATAAATCTGGCTAATATTTTGGGTTTTATTTAACTGCACACTCATGGAGTTCCTCAAAATGACCGGTCATTAGAACTGAATGGATTAGAATACAATTAGGGAGTATAACTGAGTTCAGGCAGATGCCATTTCATCAGATGAACACCCTTCATCTCCCAAACACACACACACACACGCACGCACACACACACACGCCACAGCACATGATTCCATTAGTGCTCTTGGACCGCAGTCATTGTCTCTTCACAGTCCTCTGAGCCAACAGCCAAAACCACTGGAGGAAAACACTGACTGCATAATACGTCTCACACAGATTGTTAATCAGGCGCTGCTGCATGATATTCTGCAGCCAGTTACATCTTGCTCCCTCAACGAGCAATCACCTAACAGCGTTATGCTGATGATGCACCAGGTCAGAGGAAAACGAGCTGTTTGTCTCGCTAAAGAAGACAGAGAAACAGAGGAGAGGACACTGGGAAAGACAGAAGGAAAGCAAGCAAGTGCAGGGGAGGGGCGGCAATCACGCCGATATGTTTTTCGTTAGTTATGTGGATCAATACGTATGCAGTCCTATTATGCTATTAAATCATATTGTCTTTACTTACACTTTTGTTTTTCACAGCCCTATAGACACACACACACACACACACACACACACACACACACACAAGCACATCACATATTGACATGCTCCAGTGCTTTTAGCGTATCAGGGCTTGAGAGACGAGGCGGCAGCAATTAACACCTCACTGACATTTGCTTCTCCAGCTGTGGTGCAGGGAATAAGGGAAATGTGAGCAGAATAAATGAATGCAATCCTTCCATGATCCCCCACACATATTCTCTGTTTCTCCCTTTTAGTTTGTCTGTGTGTGTGTGTGTGTGTGTGTGTGGGTGTGTGGGTGTGTGTGGGTGTGTGTGTGTGTGTGTGTGCATGCATATGTGTCTTAATTTTTTTTTCTTTGAGCTCTAAATGACATTTAATGTTTGCTCTATGTGTTACAACAATACTGTGCTTAGCAGAAGTGATTTAAAGTTCACTGCTACTGTGGATCTCTCCCTCTATCGCTCTCTGTCTCCCTCTGTCTCTCTCTGATTCTCTCTTTCTCTCTGCCTCCACTCTCTCATCTACACAATAAAGATGTGTGTTGCTCAGTGAAGTGCAGTTTATGAATCATACTTTATGTTATTGTCACACTGAATTTAGGCAGTCAATATGGTGCCTGTTTGGGGGTGAGCGGCGAGGCTAAGCCAGGCTGCCCAGGCATCTGCTGCTCGCTCTGTGCTGGAGCGTTCTCCATCCTCTAAATAACTCAGACACACTTTTACTCATCAGGTCCCACACCCCTCCAACCTTTTGCATCAACAAGATGGGTTGTTTTTTGTTGGGTTTTTTTGTCACGCTTAAATCTCTTTTTCTTGCCTCTTCTACAGGCAGAGGCCCGAGGCTGGATGCATCCATCTGTACATTCCATTTTTTAATTAACAAATTATCTCTGAAATAAATAGAAATAAATGAAATGAGAAATTTCTTCGAACGTGTCTCCCGTGTCCACTGGGATGCATGGATGAACTGAAATAATTTTAATGGTCAGAGGTCACCTTCACTTCAAGTGAATTGCATACTCTCATTAACCTGATACTTCTGCATACGTACATTGGGGTCATTTGTAAAAAGAATGCTGATGGTCAAAGATGGTCAAGATATCTTTATCAGGGCCTGCATATGGTCTTGCTTTTGGAAGCGTCACAACATCCACCTGCGTGTTGTCATCCTGAAAATGTATTTTATTATTATTTCTTTTATAATGTGGACTCGTGTCTGTGATAAAGAACACTTGCTGTTGAGATTTTTGTCGGAGGTCAAAGCTGTTTGTGAGTTTAACGGAAGCTGGTAGACCTTGGGGAACTGCTGTATAAAATTGCTGCGCTAGAGTTGACACACACATCTATCAGAAAACGGCTTAATTGCTTCCGGTGGACATTAGGGACTCCGTATTTTCACATACGTTAATGAAAATAAAGTGTAAGTATTCAATACACAGTTAGAAATGACCCAAGGAGAGTTTAAAGTTAAGGAGCCATTTGTTGGTTTTCTTTTTAAGATTTGCATTGAGACAAATTTTTTATAAAACACATGGCTCCAGGCCAGTGGACTGGTGCTTATTCTACTGACAAATGAAAAACAGGCATTCAGAGAGGAAAAGAGAGAGGGATGGGATGAGAGGTGTCAGAAAGAGGACGACTGAAAGACTTTGTGGAAGATAGAAGGGAGAGAGAAGTGATGGTGGTTTACTTGGCTATTACACATCTCACTGTGTCGTCTCAATGTCAAGCTTCCCTTCTCTGACAAGTCGCACGTGTTGTAGACGTTTCCACCTCAACTGCCCAGCATCCATTCCCAGTTCCCGGCTCTCATTTCCATCTCTCTGTCATCATGTCCCCGATCTTACGTTCCTTCTTTAGCTTGCTTCCAACACTTTTTCCTGTTCCTGCTGCAAGCTAACTCAGTCTCTGTCACTGGCCATCCTTCTACAGTCTCTAACTTGTCCTCTCCCTCGTCAGACTTCCAACAGGTGAAGTTGAACTGTGACTCAGGTCAGCAAAGATCATACATTTCACCATTATCACATCTCTCTCTCTCTCTCTCTCTCTCTCTCTCTCTTTCTGTCTCTCTCTCTTTCTCTGGCTCTCTCATGCATTCATAGCTGCTTGAGAAAAACTACATGTAACAGCAGGGAGGAGAAGGAGAGGGAAGCGAGAGCTGTTGTCATCCTTTATTTACCTCTGTAAATTCGTCTGCACTCTGTCGGAGGGAGTACATTTACAGGTTCACACTCTGTCTCAGTTCATAGAGCTTCACACAGAGACACGCTTCAGGTTTTGACTCACTTGTGGAAGTTCTGTAGAAGCAACTCTGCACATGCATGAACCATGCATGTATTGAAGGAAATGGGTGACCTGTTTAAAGGTGGCATCTCATGTATTATGCTGGAAGCTGATGGGTGTCACAAGAACGCTCACTCGAGCTTCGAAGTTAAGAGAACGTATGTATGTGTACGTATAACATGTCAAACAGACCAACCTGAACATGATTGGCCGGTGGTCCAATTATTGGTATTTGTATCATCATTTTATTCAGTATTAAATTGTGATGTACTACACACAATAACTCGTGATTGTAGTGTCATGTCATGTATGTCAAGATTGCCTCACAGGCTAATGCTACTTGACATATTCACATGAAATATTCAGAGAAAACATGAAAAGTTGCACATCATGTCCAGCAGCACAAGCGCTTTTGCAGTGATATTCCACTTTTTTAAAACCCCCCCAAATACTTTTTTCTCCGCCCTTTCCCACTATTTCTCTCCTGAACTGTACATCACCAGTTCATCCTGGGAAGCCCGATCACATACCTCCTCTGTCACATGTGGAGCGGCTGCATCTTTTCACTTGATTACGGGAGTTGCTAGCGCAGCGACCAGGATTCGTACTTTCTAGGACACTCTGGAAAAAGGAAATTTATGAAGGAACGAAGTTTGCTTTTTGTCAAATCTTCAGCATTGTTTTACTGTGAGCACAGGGACGCATCGACAAGGAGACAAGGAGACAAGGGGCCAATTAACTTGAGGACATGAACACTGAGGTTGGTAGAGCATTATAGACCTGCTCGGCAAGGAAGACGCGATGCTGTCGTGAGGATGAGAAGGCGATGGCCACGCTGCTGGTGGTCACTTCAAAAGGCTTTTCTATTTTCACTCTGTGCAAAATGTAGGAAGCAGATTCTTCACCTCTCCTTACTTTGGTGTGGGAATCTTCCCTAATTTTGAGGTCAGACACCCAACCAATCCAACCCCCCCCCCCATCCCCCACCCCCGACGGTAAGCAGTGCAATAGACTGATGCACCACCTTTGCTAAAAATCAAGAACCGCTGAAAATGTTCTGACATAACTCCTGGCTCATGTTTATGTGGGTTATTTACAAATTATAGCACAATACTTTTACAGCAAATGAGAACATCCTGTGCTGGGGGCTTAAATCAGACACGAGTTCCCAATTCAAACATTGGCAGTTCTGCCTTGTATCGCAATTCTTGCCCAGTATCCCGGAGAATGTTGCTCATATTGTGTAATCTTACAATTTACATCCAAAAGCCATATTCAAGTTCCTTTGATTATCAGTCATTGGCTTCCTGCCTGCTGCCACAGCCCTCACCTGACAGCTATATACTGTCACCCGCTGCTACTGCAGCTGCCACACCTGCTGTTCATATAGTATTTCAACACTTCACCCCAGCAGGTCTACCTGTTGGCGCCAAGTCTATACCGTTCCTGATGGGGGGAACTTATTGTCATCACTCGCTGCTCGGTTGAGCTTGTTGGTTGTTTGTGGGATGTGATTGGATTAGAGCAATAGTGCTATACCGCAAAGCTTTACATATCCAATATTCACATAACCATCCAGCCAGCTGAATGACTGATGAATACGTCCCGAACCGGAGCTTAGTCGTTGCACAGATATTGTAGAAATACATTGTTTATCAAATGTTGTATTCTGTATGTATTCCAGCATTGCTGTGGTGATAGAAAATGCACATTAAAATTCATGCTTGCACTATTAGTCTAACATAGGCCATCCTCTTCCCTTTCTCTGCCTCTGCAACATGCATCATGAGCATATGCACGTTTATGCAAACACAAGCCTGCATCTCTCATTCCATCCAGGTGCATTCAATCCCTGCAAAGTAAGATAAGAAGACCTACTGTATTACAGAGTATTGGGTCCTCCAGCCACAGACACTAAAGAGTTAGAGGCACAGGACAATCGTAGCAGCCCTGAACACCAGCCCACGACCTCACACATCTGACTTTTGTCTTGGTACGATGGGGACCTCTACAGGTGACATGTGGAAGAGATCCTCTCACCATCACAGGCATCAGTTGGAGAGAAGAACGCTAGAAGGCATTGCACTCTGTCACTGTCACCTTCTGTCTGTCAAGCAGGCCTCCCGCTCTGTGTGTGTGTGTGTGTGTGTGTGTGTGTGTGTGTGTGTGTGTTGCAGGAGGCAACACAAAATCCCACCCACAGGCACAGATGAGTGTACATTTAAACAAAAATATACCATAAACAGTCTCATGCAATGCAAACAAGCACAAATACACAAATATTCTTCCCCTTTTCTCTTTCTGCGAGGTGCAGTGAGGTCAGACAAGATTTGCCACATTAAATATCAAAGGTCTCACCTTGCACAGAGAGGAAATCAATCAAGGGCTGTCTGTGTGCAGCCAGTTAGTTCTCTTGTTACGTCCAAGATAAATCAATGGCCTATTAATTTGAAACAGTACAGACAAACTGGCACGCCGGAGTCAAATTATTTGAACCCTTCCAAAACCTCCCAGGCCACATGATGATCAATAGTTGTTAAATCGATATTAGGAAGCTTGGCAGTCCTAAGAAATAAAGACAAAAGGTGGCGGAGAAGGGCTTTTCTTTCAGTGGATGTTCACATGCATGCGTTTTCACTTTAACAAAACAACCTGGGGGTTTGTACACTCCCCGTACACTCCCAGGAGTTGCAAGATAAATTCGAGGGGTTGCAAAGTGAGTAATGGAGTAAGAAGGGGAAAAAACACATTTCTTCTATACAGCATTAACTTGATTTTTCTGCTTTTTGAAATACAGGGTCATTTGTCTCTTCAGGCCTTTAAATATGATTTAAAAACTGAGAAGGAAAGTCACCGTGGTTGGCAAGAATTGCCGCGAAGTAAAGTCACACCAGATACAATTAGCATGTACTTATATTCATGTGAAAAAGATAAAGGGGGGAAGATCATTAAAGGTGGAGACCTTTCTTGAGACTTTAACCAGAAAAAAAAATATGTAAAGTTTCATCATTGTGGAAGCGTTTAGGCGCAGGAATGGAAAAGAGTTGATTCTGTTAAGGTCCAAAATGTCACTGGTGTGGAAAGTTGTTTCCTTACTGTATATCAGAGTTTGTTTATAATACTTGTACACACCTGATGTGTTTTCATTAGTGATGGCTGAATACCATTCTCTCATATTTGGTACTGCGACCACAGCCTTGAGTATCTGCTGATACTGGCAGTTTTTTTTTTTTTTTCCATCTCAAAGACAAATTAAAGTGAATAATAGATTTGTATGGTTGATTCAACATTCGCCATCTAAAAAAACACGTGAATGTGAAACAAATATTCTATTATATTCTTTGCTTCCATAACAAAAGAAATACACGCAACCTGACGTGGTGATGCAACACTCGACACGTTGGACTTTTCCGTCTTTCAGGGAGAAAATGACCGACTAATGTATCTGATTGGATTAAACATATTTCTGATATCCATCCCAATGCTGATACCAGGCACTGGGCTCATGCTTCCCTTTTTCTTTCTTTCTTTTCTTTTTGGTTTCTGTAACCATTTGTTGTTTAAAACTCATCATTCAAAGCAGCCACTTATAATTTGAGTGACCCCTGCACACTTTTGGCTGAGTCTCTTCGTTCTTCCATCCACCAGCGATACTGTGGGGTTTAACAAACGTTGTGGTCTCTCTTCTTGCTCAGAAGCAACACCAGTTTTCAGCTTGGTCTTAACTTTCAGAGATGTTGGATCAGACATCGTTTGAATAAGACACAAGGGCATGATTATGTTTTTGTTTGGTTTTTTTTCCTGATAAAAAGCTCGCTGTGATGTTCCAGGGAAATGTTGATCACATAGGCATGAAATATTCGCTGAGTTTATTGCAACACATCTTCTAGTTTTCCTTAAAGTGTGTGTGACATTTTCCTTCATGTTTTGTTTTTGGGTATTTTTTTTCTCTCCTCTATTTTGATCTCTTCACCTCATAAAAAATGTATCTTAATGGGAGCTTTTAGTACCCACAGTCTGACTTTTTCTTTTGTGGTGTGCTTCAGAAGTGCAATATATCAGATGTTTTAGACACAGACAGACTTGCACAATACGGTCTTTTAAGTACATACTGGAAACGTATTCATGTATTTAACTTTTCAAGATGTGCTGTTGATGGTTGATGCTGTGTTTTTTTTATTTATTTATTTATTTTACTATGTCTCAGTTCCAAAAATACTTATACTTGAAGAAGCAGCTCCCTCTTCACCTTTGACGGTAGAGCAAAGCTCAGTACATAAAGACCACTGAAGAAAAGCGGTTTAAAATAATGGGGATGGACAGTATGACACCAAGATCAGGGGCCTCAGTTTACCTGCTTGTCCCGCCTGGGGATGCACCTAAATCCCATCAGGGTCGCCTCGACTACAAATTACAATCTTTATTTTCAGTGACTTTGCACCAAAAACCAGACAATGATCAATACACAGAATCACACCATCTTGGAAAATGATGTCAGTGGTACCGCATGATCCTGTGGACCCAAGTGGACTTCTAATCGTTCGCAACAATTAATTTTGATTTTCCTGTTCTATAAGTCTTTCCATTATGATTTAAGCCAAGTACAGAGACGGAATAAAGCACTAAAGCCTTGCGCTTAGAAGATTTACAAGTATTTAGCAGGTTGAATTATGTTTTTGTTCTCCATTTTCCCCAAAGACGGTGCCAGCTAGCGTTGGAGCTGAAAGAATGGCACTAATATTGATTTACACACCATGAGAACACATCTAAGCAACTCATTCAGTTAATGGAACACACAACTGTGATTAGAGTCAGATCTACTCGTGCCATAACGATGAGAAGTGATATTGATAAGTCTATTAAGGCACACATTTGCATAGTCATTTTTTTTTGCCTGCTTTCCCTTCTTCCTGTGTGACGCATTTATATTTCTGATATCTGTTTCTGGTGGGTTCTGCTTGAGTGAAGCAGGGCTGGACTTCTCTGTGAAATGTGACTGGCCCTGCTCATCCGTGCCTGCGGTTTGGTTTTGTCACGTTGAGCGCGCTTTGTGACAGGCCCCCGGAGCTCCTGCAAACACACTGTTTGTCATCAATTATTATCGGCATCAGTACAGAACGATCAAAGGACCGATTGTTGAACTCTGGAGATGTGAAGCCTGCTGCATTCAGAGGAAATAAACGGATATTGACACGTGTCCGACCCAAAACGGCTGCGTTTTGTAGACATTTTCCTCTGCGATCTTTAAGCCTGATATTTTGTAGATGTAGATATAAATAAATAAATGATAAATTGTTTGTGTAGATTTATGTGTGTGTGGGTGTGTGTGTGTTCACATTACAAGGCCTTGCATCAGATATTATGCCTGTGCTGTACTACAAAACAGACCACTTGAATTTGACTCGCACTTCTATATTTTTCCTGCCTTAAAAGTACATTTCTTTTATCTGGTGCAGCCTCCTCTGCTGTCTCTCTCAAGTACTTTCTCTTACTCTTTATTTCTCATCTCCCTCTGTCCCACACGTCTCTGTTTCCATCCACCCAAAACTTGCTTGCCACACTGTTCCAGCATTACTAGTTTGATAGGCCGACTCAAAACATCAAAATGCCTGAGCTCAGCGATGTGATTCAGTTAAAGCAGGCAGACATGTTAAAGATATCACCACTCTTGTCTCTGGTTGATTAATTCAGCTTTAGAACCTCTAGCATTGTAAAGTTGACATATATTTGATAGCTTAAGCAGGAATTCAACTGCCCACTTGTTATACATGTGCACAAAAGACAAAAAAGAGAAATAACGCAAATCCATTGTGGACCCAAAATTAAGTAGATCAAATTAGATTAAGTAAAATTCTTGATTCCGTGCAGAAACAACTGAGGAACATCAGCCTTCAGTGCAGTTCTGAGCAAAGATTGAAGGGTCGGAGTTCAAGAAGATGATCTATCACAGCTTCTTTAGCGACGGGAAATGTTGCATCAGGACTGAGATAAAAGGTCCAGACAGCATCTCTCAGGCCGCCGTGGCATCTGTAACCTCTTTATCTTGTTGGCTGGGCTGGACTCCAAATATGCTTTGTAAAATATGGCGAGGTCATCCCCAGCACCCTACCTGACACAGGAAGAAGATTCTCGTCTAATCTGGAGACTGTGCGAGTGTCTTTGGGTGGCAGTGGCACACAAACACATAAATCACGTCCTGAGCTGCAACAACAGCTGTGACATGGAAGTCTTGAGGCTGCTGACAGCGATGATGGCTGCTTTCTTCCCTTCACTGGATTCAGACTTAATTCAGGGTTAACTATGTGAGGACGGAGGATCCTCAGTTGAATGGGATCAGCTGCGTAATCAGTGACTTCCCGAAAAGGACGAACACGTTGAGTGAGAGCTGGGATCGTCGACCTATCACGACGTGACACTCCAACGTTTGGAGCAACAAAGACATCAGAGTGGATGAAGTTGATGCGGATTTTTGTTGCTGGAAACACATCAGGTTTGTCTACAGCACATAGACAATGAGCATCGTGACAGTTAACAGTCACTAATAACTGTAATCAATTGGAATGTGACTGACTGGTATTCTCCCGTGATTAATCTATTGTTTTTTCACTCATGCAGCAGGACGGTCTTCCAGGCCTTAATGATAATGGAACTCCACCGCATGTAAAAAAAAAAACCACAAAAAAAAAACCACACCACGTGTATTTCACTGTTTATTCAAAAAGAATGTTGGGCAGAAAATTTGATTCGGCTGACTGATAATATTTCCTGGTACTTAGAAAAGTTGGAGTCTTTACTTCACCCACTAGAAGAGCCTTGACGCCCGTGACAGACAAATAGAGGAACAATGTGTTGCTATGAGACGGCTCCATACTTAGACATTAAGTTCATATGAAATCAAGTATTTTCTTTTTGTTTACACAGTGGACAATGTTGTATACAAGTATTTTCTACAAAAATGAGAATTAGTATCAGTATCTCAAGGATCAAGTTAAGCAACTTCTACTCCATTATGCATCCGTCTCCTGTTGAAAAATCCTGTTCATCCAGTATGATCAGGTGTGTTCTCAATCATTGAGCTAAGTGGGTAACTGTTGATGCTGTAGCCGTCAGGTTTCCATAACTACAGGGTTCATCTTGGCATTTTCTACCCGGTAAGAAATTAACACGTTACTAACATTCATAAGTGAATTTGCTGTGCCTCTGTAATTTGACAAACATAAGAAATTGCTCAATTTGGAAAATTACACGCTTGATCTGAAGAGAAATCTGCCAACGTGAGAATTTAGCATCTCCCGCCTGTCCAGGCACGCGGGCAGAAGATCCCAGCTCCTTCCATCCACCTCTGTTGTCATCTCTGTCACTGCTGCGGCATCGTCTGCCAGCTCTGACAGAGTTTCTGGAGTGTTACTATGTTGCTCTCCAACGTAACGCCAGCGCTGTTGCTGTGCTCTCTCCAGGCAACATTGTTTATCTCATTCTGAGAAAGAAGAGATTCCCGAAGGAAGGAGATTTCCTTTTATTTGTCTTGATTTATCTCTTTCCTCTACCTGTGTTTGATGTCAAATTAGTCTTTTTTGTTGTTGTTGCATTCTTTGTTCTCCAAAGCCTCCAAGTTTGTGTCATTTTGCTTTGCCAATGTTCTCTGTAGAGTTTTAGTTTCAATCTCCTGTTTCTTTCTTTCATCCTCTTTATTTAGCTCCTTGCTGGTTGCCAATCTGCCCCCCTCGGGGATTCATTTTCGGAGACCGACTTCTTGTTTTCCACTTTAGTCCTTGCATGACTGGACTGGCGGCCAGCGAGTCATTGTGCTTGTGATCTGCTCCTCCAAATACCTGGAAGACATACATGGTTGTCAGCCAAGAGTACAATCCCATCCTAGCACTGGATACTGTACGGGACAACAATGC
Source organism: Aulostomus chinensis (assembly GCF_037954235.1). Taxonomy (NCBI): domain Eukaryota; kingdom Metazoa; phylum Chordata; class Actinopteri; order Syngnathiformes; family Aulostomidae; genus Aulostomus; species Aulostomus chinensis. The sequence goes on from NC_141329.1 coordinate 3,674,220, forward strand.
ATTTCTGCACATACTAACACTTTTGGAGTTCCATTACTGTGAAACCAGTTTACTGGGCAGGCATGAGGTGTGAGTTTGTGTGTAGTGTCACAACATGTACACACCCCTGCGCACAGCACCTCAAGCTAAGTTCAAGTTTCCTTGGCTGTCCCACAAGGGGAAATTTGGCTGGAGCCAGATATTAAAAAAACACATTCAGTCCATTCAAATAATAAAACATAACGCAGGGTTAACACCAGTTCAATGCTGGATTTCTCTTCTTGTCTCAATATTTTAAGAGAGTTGTGAAAATGCTTTGGTTAAGGTCTTGTGTCAGCACCAAAAGCACCTGTTTATGGGCACAAGAGGAGAGGAGAACAAAATATGAATAAAACCAGAAGGCATTTTACAAGATGGAAATTGTGAATAAAATCACAGCTAAAATGTGTAAAAAAAAAAAAAAAAGCATGGAAAAAACATACACAGCATAGAATTCATTGAAGAAGTGCATTAAAAAGTGCAAAGGTGGATACATACTGTACATGTTTGTGCCTGAAATACATTTTACTACAACTTACAGTATTTGGCCACAAGGCATGAATGGAGGTGCACTAAGACAGAGAGAGAGAGAGAGAGAGAGAGAGAGAGAGAGAGAGAGAGAGAGAGAGAGAGAGAGAGAGAGAGAGAAATCAATACTTAACCTGCAGGCTGAACATAAGGCTGGTTCCTCTCCTAAGTGAACAGCACTGCTCATGATGTTGCACACACATCAAACCGTCAAGAAGAGTTTTGACCTAGAGAGTGCGTAATTCTGCTGGATATGGACCAGGTGGCCATGCAGGTGTGTGGGAGGAAGTCAGTCTTGGCAGACAGAAACGATGGGCACTGTCTTCAAAGAGCACACATGGAGACACAAACGCACGAACATGTGCACGTCGAAACCCACTGCTGATGAGGAATGGGAGTTATCTAACCAGTCAGTCAGCAGAGCTCTCAGAAGGACAGTCACAACACTGTAAGACAAAAATCAGGGTGCGTTAGGAAGGTGGAGGCAACAGAGGAGCTCCTCCACAGAGTCAAACCTCATTCAGACATTTGGCTTAAAATCAACTCGTCCTGCATTTCACCCTCAGGCCGCTTTTTCCTATAAATTGGAAATTTTGATGGACAGACTTCTGTTTCTTTTAACCTTGTTGTCCTGTGTGGTCAGTTTAGTGTAACTTTACAAACTCTGAGTCACAGTGAGATAGTAATTGTACTGCATACGATTAAGTAGAGAGTAAACTTGACCACTGCAACATGTTGTGGCTGTGAAAAAAAAATGACTTGGATCTTTAGGTATAAGACAAAAAAACAACAAACTTGTCCCTGGAATGAAAGACAGAAGTCATGATGTGTGTCGCTGAGCTGAATTAGGAGAAAAGAGCGTTGTTCTCTCTGGTCGTGTGTTAATATTTCACAAAGGAAGTTGTTTTCTCCCGGTGTTGAAATGTGTCCATCAATGAAAACACCAAACATACCTTAGTCTATAAAGAAAGGCAGATAGGAGCCAATTTTAAGCTTAAAAAATGTTAAAAGCAACAGAAATACTGTCTGGTAGTTCAGATAAATGACATTTATTTAATTACATGGTTAAAAAAAAGGTATAATTTGAAAAATTCAACTTTCAAAGTTATAAGCATGCAAACTAAAAAGCATGGTTGTATGGTATGCCTCGACGTGACCGATATCTGTGTGTATATATCTATATCTATACATAGATATAGATATACGTGTGTGTGTGCGCGCGCGCGTGTGTGTACATATAAATGTATGTATATCAATATTTGGAGGTGTTCCTTCCAGTTATTTGTGTCGATGTGATGTCATGAAACTTTGACCTTTGACCACCAAAACCTCTTCGTCTCACCCTTGAGTCCCAGTGGACGTTTGAGTCCAAGTTGAATACTTTTCCTCCAGGCATTCCTGAAATATCACATAAATGAGAAATGCTTGTTGCGGAAGAACAGACAACCCACAAACATAAATGCCGACGGCTTCACTGGCACGGAGGCATAAAAACACACACACACCAACTAATAGATGGATCACATTTATTTTCAAGGCAGGTATGCAATCACATCACACACAAATGCAACAAACTCGGTTTTATGGTTTTCTCAGAGCAAAGCAAAGTAAAACACATCACGTTCTGACTGTTTCACTCCATCTTAACTGAAAATGTCTGCAGGGCTTCTTCTTCTTCTTCTTCTTCTTTTTCTTCTTCTTCTTCTTCCACCACCATCAAACTATTGTTTGTTCGTATCATCTTAACTCATCCTGATTAGACTCAATCAACGAACTTTTCATCAATGTCTGTCAGACTCTCTCTCTCCCTCTCTCTCTCTCTCTCTCTCTCTCTCTCTCTCTCTCTCACACACACACACACTCACGCATGCACACACATTTATTTGTTGCTTTATTCATAATTCATTGGTTTTGATCAGACAGAATGTTTGATAAGGTTTACAGTCTGGGCTTGCCCAGGCAGAGGGGGAGACAACAGAAATAAACATTCATAAATATATACATGATAATACCCGCTGGATGATGTGGGAGGCAAAGTTCATGTAATAATACAGTCACAGATTCAGAGACTGTTTCATTATTGGAGATTATTTTTAAGACCTTAATATGCTTTTCTGAGAAAGTTGGATTTCAGAAGCCAAGACTATTTTTTTTAGCCAATCATGAGGGTTGATTCATAGGAGTAGGAATCAGCAACTGATGTAGGCTTTTATAACTCATCCATCCCATCTGTTAGCAACTCTCCTACACCAGGATGGTAAAGTTGCAATTGATTAACAAGTAATCCATTAAAGTAGACGATAAAAGATCAATCCATGAAATGATTTTTTTTATTGCATTTCTTTGTTTTTGCTGTCCTTTTCTTAATTAATCTTTTTTTTAACTAATAGTTCCTCCTTTTCTAAAAATTCAGATTTGTAAATGGTCTCATATTTTAGGGCTGGACCTGCTGACTTGGTCAAAGTCAAGGTCTTATTGTTGTGAGTTGTTGGGCTATTTGTTTGTTTTAACCTGCTGTCTTTCTATAATCACAGCCAGGTAGTGATGGCGTGGGCGTGTCTTACCTGGGGGTGGGCTTGGCTTGCCTGGGGAGGACAGGTTACCAGGATATGCTAAGGGAAGAAGGCAAGCTGGCAGAAGCTTTTTGGTCCTTCAGGTTCTGCTCGGAAAGCTTCAGTCCTGCCATTCATGTAGAAGTCATGCTGCAGACCTCCAGAATCTTTCATGGATCAGGAACGCAACATCACTTCAAGGTGTTAATTTGCTCTCCAGATCCTGCAGATCTCAATCTCAAAGTCTGACCCATGGAGGCTCCACCTCACTACTTATGGAACCTACAGGATACTGCAGCGCACCCTCGGGGGTCTGGTGGAGTCCATGCCTCGATGGATCAAAGCTGTTACAGCTGTAGGACCCCGACACCCATTATTAGGCAGCTGGTCATCATGTTCATGCTGGTGTGTGTGTACAGCTCCAGGTTTACCAGCAGGAAGTTTCTTACAGAGAAGCCAGTTATCTCTCTCTCTCTCTCTCTCTCTCTCTCTCTCTCTCTCTCTCTCTCTCTCTCTCTCTCTCTCTCTCTCACACACACACACACACACACACTGTGGCACCAAGGGTCAAGGAGTGTCACTGTACAAAGAAATTTGTTTTAATTGAGCTGTACGCTTTAAATTGTTTTAAAAAATTCCACGTAATTAAAAACTCAGGAAAAGAGAAGGACATGAAAGATGGCGAGAGAGAGAAGGAAGAGCGGGAGCATGAGACAGAGATTGATAGGAAAAGCAAATGCATCCGTAAAAATAAAGTCTAATCCAAACTGAGGCTGATGGATAAGTTGGTAAATTGAGTAAACAAACTCATGTCTCCCTTTATTATGGGATTCCGGGAATATCTTGTCATTCAAAAGGAGTCCAAAACAAGTCGGTGTGGTTGAGATGAGGGCATAAATGTGGGCTGAAGAGTGAGAGAGCAACTAATAGAGGAACAAGATATTTACTCAAGTGATGATCCCAACTCAGTCTGACAGACTTGCAGACAAGAGGTGGACTAAAAACCACCACAGAGGAACTTGCTCACACCAGATAATGTACCAGGATGGAAGAAAAAAACAGAAGGAGTAGAAAAAAAACTGAGTGCTCAAGGGTTGTTTGCAGGTTTTTTGGCCAGTGGGAATGGAGCTTTAGATGAATGTTTAACGATAAACAAATAAGTTAACACACCGATGAGGTGTGACTCTTACCCTCGATAAAAGATGCCTGGGGGAGGAACAGTGGACCTTTTTTTTAACTGATATTTTGCAGCTAACAACATGAAAGATGAAACTGATACATTCAAGTGTCAATAAGCCTCGGCAGTGTGACGATAATGTACCAGGAAAAAAGGGAGATGTGGAGGGAAAAAAGAAAGTGGAGGAAGAAAAGTGTATACAATAAAGACTGGGGAGCCAGTCGGCAATAATAGGTGTAAGACCCAGCGGCAAGCACCCATGCATACGCAGATTTGTAGTGGTTACACACTAATAGAATCTCTTTTTTTCTCTGTGCATCATATTTGTTGTTGCAAATGGAGTCATTGCACGGGGAAGAAGAGAGCAGTGTTGTGGAAACAGTGCTGGAGTGTAGCATGATGGGAGTGTAGTCCGTCTTCGCTGGCTATAAAGAAGCAGCATGGAGGACAGTGACAGTGTCTCTGTATTTCAAACCTGTTGCTGTCAGAAAGCTGGAGAAGCATCACAGTTTGAACACAGACGGTTGAATTTGTAGCTGAGATGACAAAACTTGGAGATTCAACCGGAGGAGGCGCCAAGATGAATGTTTAACTATAAACGAATAAGTTAACGCCGCGGGATGAGGTGTGACTTGAACCGTTGACTAAAGATGCCTGGGAGAGGAGCAGTGGCCCTTTTTTAACTGATATTTTGCATCTAATAACATGAAAGATGAAACTGATATATTCAAGTGTCAATAAGCCTCAGCAGTGTGACGGTGAGCTACGCGCGCACGCACGCACACACACACACACACACACACACACACAGAGTCAGGTTACACGCAAGAAACTTGTTTTTATGACAAGTCATCTGGCAGCATCTGAAGCCCAAACTGTTAATCGCTGTTTGAAATGTGTGGCTCAAGAGTGAAAATCCAGCCGGCTGTTACAGTGAGGAGTGAAAGTGACTCCTCTGAGACATTTATTGTGCTGCACATTTGAGCGCAAAAACCTGACATGTGTGAAGAATGAAAGAGGCAGTCACACTTTCATCTCTGCACAGTACACCTTCTCCATCGCTCCGTAAACTTCATGTGATTGTCAGATAGCAAGTTTCTGAAATTTCCCCCATATTCAGTGTCAAAAATGTGCTTGGAGACGAGGATTTCAGGAGTCTGACAGAACTACTGTTGCGGTGTATGACACCATTCGAGCTGCCAGCATGATTCCCTGATAATTCAGTGGATGTTCTGGTTTGTGTGTATTTTATGACACTTGACATGTGTGTGCATTCTTTCTTTGCTTAAAAAAAAATAATCAGCAACAGTCTGAATGTGTCGCATGAACCTGTCACAGGGAGAAGACGTGTAAGTTTTCCTTATGAAAAAGACTGGAATTCTTAGCTTTGTGTCAGAAAACTACATCCTCTCTCTGACACTTTTATCGGAAAAAAAAAAGAAGCTGAAAAAAGAAAGGGAAGACACGTGAATGAGGAAGATAGACACAAATGTAATGTTTGCATCTTTTATTTTGTTCCACTGCTCCAGTTTTTTCACTCATTTTGAGGATTTCTCTTCTACGCATCTTTCTGTTTCAAACACACACTGATGCATTCACACACCACACAACCAGAGAAAATCTCATCGCTGCAGTATAAGTAGAGATTGCGATACATGCGTAAGATCATCTCTCATATGGAAATCCATCCTTCCAGCGTGTATGAAAAATGGAAGATAGTAGAAATGTAAAAACAAGATGCTTTATTGTGAAAGGGGAAATATGATGATTTTCTAATGATTTATTTCTGTCAAGGCTGTTCTTTTCTCAGCTGAACTGGCTTTTAAACACAGAGCCACATTAGCAACAGAAAGCCTTTCCCCTCATTTACACTTGGTCCCTTTAAGAGGAAGCTGAAAGGGAAGGCGACATGTGGCTGGTGCAGAAAAGAACATATGGCATCTGCTCTAGTGGAAAACCCTAATACGGGTGGAGTATTGGCACCCATCGCCTCAGTAGCATTAACATGCTGTCAGAGCTGTTCCGGCAGAACTCTAAGTGGTGCACACTTAGCCTCTGCTCTTCCCGAGAGTGTTGCAGTGTGTGCCTTTCCACTTGCCATTCTAGAACATGTTATCAGAAAGGCAAGAATGAGCAAGCAAGCGGATCTCACTTGGTGATGCTAGAAAACAAAAATGTCAAAGGCCTGAGAAAATAAAAGAGCCAACTCTGATGCACCAGAGAAGTAAGAGAAGCTGTAGCGGTATTAGCAACATTAGCAACATTAGCATGCTCTGGCCGCTTCTGTCCAGCAAGCCATTATTTTCACAGGTATTTCACCAGATTCATTTAGCATGCCAATAACGAGCAGGGAACAAGCTTGCGACACTGTAGTTTATGATGTGGGTGAAATATCATGTGATTGCTGTCAGAGCATTTTAATTCCATGTAATTCTTCGAACGAAGCACCTCCACGGAGAAAATGTGTTCCTGGTTTATCTCTTAACAGGATAACTGACAAAGTCCTGAATGACTCCGATGTCCTGCACATCTCTGGTGTGTTTTCAGCTTAAATTGCGTTGTTTAAAAGTGCACAAACTTCCTCTCAGTATTTGGCCGTTCCACTAATTTGTATGCACACCATGACCAAGGGTTGGATTTCCCTTGGCTTTGTTTCTGTGCACTTTTGAGCTAAAACTACTGCTATAAATACTATGTCTGTCCTACTTTTATCCTCTTTCTTTTTCACGCCCAACAGCTGGAGAATATCTAACAATCAAATGACTCACAGTATCCGCGGTTGAATAATCCTCTGAAGTGGACACGAAGAAGAGGCGCTGAAAGCACAACTCAATTTCTGTTGCTTCAGTCAGAATTCTGCAGTAACATCAATGTAATCGGCAGTAAATGCAAAACACTTTTTGCTGATTTTGTTTTGCTGTGCGCCTTTTAACCCCCTACAACAGCCGAACGAAGCAACTCCATAGGAAGCAAATTGCATCTCTGCTTGTCATTATCACATTAACTCTGCATCGGCTGTCAGCAAAGGGCCACAGTATACACAATATTTGTTCTCACACACACACACACACACACACACACACACACACACACACTCATCATCTTTCTTCTCCTTGACTAATCACCAAACAAAGCAGTGAATATTAGCTTCTAAAATCCTTTCACTTTGAATTTTGCTGCAAAAAATCCCGGGAGAAGAATCAAGAAGGACGATGCCGGCGAAGAAAGAGATGAGAGACGAGCACTGGCCAACTCCTGCTGAAACCTCTTTGATAGATGCAGAGTTTTTCAAAGAGGGAGTTTTGTTCATTTGCAAATCTCTCTACACTGGCTGTGGATTTGTGTCTTCATTGTGAACACGTGTGACTGTAGCTGAGTCTATTTTGTTCAGTCATTGCATCTCTACTGTACATATACTGTACATCCACACACTGGAATTTGTATCATGTGTTCATCTTTCAAAGAGATACAAGCTCTTGTAATTTCATACATTTGAGTATTTGTGCAGTCCTCATTATCTCAAGACTGCCGTCCTTATTGTGTAATCTGTTGTGTATCCTTTAAAGGGCCGTTAGATTCCCTTCATGTTTTACAATACCGCAAATTAGGCTTACTGGAATCCAACCACTAATAAGATTAAGCTATCCCTTTCACTGTTAAAGTTTAAAAAAAAAAGTAAGATTGCACAGTTTCTCTGCTAGACTGACAAAGCTGGGTATTCCTGGTGTTACCACTGCTGCACGGGCGAGAAATAATTAGATCCCTCTACTTTGGGGGAGGATTTGAACCGAATGGAGCGCAAACACGGTGAGCTGAATATTTGATTGCACAATCAACCCAGAAGAGAAGAGAAGAGAAGAGAAGAGAAGAGAAGAGAAGAGAAGAGAAGAAAGAACAGAGAGGAGAAAACGAGGTTAATTAGAGAAAGCCAAAAAAAAAAAAAGGATATTGAAGGTATTTGGAGCATAAAGAAATGTGAAAGGCATCTATATAGTATGTTAGTATATAGTACAAGTTTTTACTTGTAAAATTTTAGAATATTTTCACCGGTATATGTTGGTGATATCTGCCAGTGAAAAGGGTTTGGGAATACATTAAAGAAGAGTGTTCCAGTCATATATTACTTTTAGGCAGTAATGGAGTCATTTAACACCATTCTGATCAACTTCTATTTGTCCGTTGGATCTTTATTCTGCAATGAAATAACTGGTTTACTGCTGTTAAGAAGCTCCTGAAAGCAGGGCCTTGCTCCGTGCTCTCAGTCCAGAGAGAATATCTCCCTTTATCATGCAGCCTGGAACTTCATTGACTTTTCGGAGACCTTGCGCAATAAATCCAGAATGATATGCAACGTCTTTTGTGAGTTTTCATCAATCCATACGGCTCTGTTCCTCGTTGACACCGCCATACTGCATCATGTGACACTGTCAACCGATCGGAGCCGTGACAGGAAGCTGGGTAATGGAGTCTTAATACTCATATGTATGTTTTCCCAAGCAGAAATACTTCAGATCCCTTAAACATTACAGCCATCAGGGGCTGCACGGTGGTGCAGTGGTCAGCACTGTGGCCTCACAGCAAGAAGATTCCGGGTTCGAGTCCCGGCTCGGGCACGGGATCTTTCTGTGTGGAGTCTCCATGTTCTCCCCGTGTCTGTGTGGGTTCTCTCCAGGTACTCCGGCTTCCTCCCACCGTCCAAAAACATGCAATTGGGTACTAGGCTGATTGAATGCTCTAAATTGACCGTAGGTGTGAATGTGAGTGTGAATGGTTATCTGTCTCTCTATGTTGGCCCTGCGATGGACTGGCGACCTGTCCCAGGGTGTACCCCGCCTCTCGCCCGTTGACGCTGGGATAGGCTCCAGCCCCCCCGCGACCCTTAATGTGGGAATAAGCGGAAGATGACGATGGATGGATTACAGCCATCAGCTGAGTGTCACCTCATAGTCGCGGCTGACAAATCCCCCTTAACTGCAGCACCCCTGTCTCTCCTGTCAAGTGATTCTAATGCTGCAACACATCCAGATTAATAATTAATAAAATAATTAAGTGCGGGTCTTTTCATCTGTCACAAACAGGCCGTCAAAAGTATTTATGTCTTGTGAGAGGACAATGCAATATTGAGCAGTTAATTAAAGCTGACAAGACACAAGTCAACACATTATGAAAAAAAATCCAATTGCAGAAACCAAACGTATACAACCAAGCTTTTCTCGCTCATAGTCCAGCCATTACTGTGTCACTCAAGGAAATCCTGTGATTTGTTCAAATAGGCCCTGCTCTCGAACGTGTTTTGAACAAAAATAAATGACAGGGACCAAATCAGTCTGAACGTTCCAAGACTGAACACTTTAACAGAGACGTTCTCATGTATGTTTCACTTTCGAGAAACTCCACCACCTCTTGAAGCATCAGGTATTTTAATAATCTGTAATTTAAATAATTTATACCGTATTCATGGGATTTTAAAATTACTTTTTTGTTGTTTATGTATTATGCATATTTATTTGTATTTTATTTCAAACTGTATATTCTGCATAATTCATTTTTTTCATTGCAAGACAGAATGAATAAACTCAACTAAACATTTCCTGTCGAGGTGCGTCTTCCGCCTTTCGACTTTGAGGCAGACAATTGCCATGTATGCTGGTTGCAGCCAATGTCTGCAGCCAATTTCTCAGTCAATATCTGTAGGATTCAAACAACATTATGAGCCAAGAAACAAAAAAATGACCCAAGTTGGAACATTGCTGCGCCACAGAAGTTGTTGTCTCTCCAACTTTTGGTGTGTGACCGCTGACATCACGTCCGAGGTTTGAGCTTGTGGACAGAAGTCAAGATGGACGCACTCAAGAGTTCTGATGCATCGAACAGAGACGCACGTGACTCCAAAGCCATATTCACAGCATCCAGAATCTTTCAGGATATCTAGTTAAGCAGAACCTGATAGCTGTCAAAACTACATAGTTATCGGCTAGGAGGGTCCAGATTTGGAGTTTTACAAAGAAAAAGCAGTAGGTACAGTGTGAGGGATGGCGAATAAACATGGAGAGGTCAGCATCACCTTCATGAGGGTTGAATAATCTCTCTCTTCAACCGCACCAGTCAAATTGCTCTCCATGGCTCTGCATCACTCTTAACTCACTCTTTACTGATGGCTGAGTAGCCCATCGTGGCGGGATGTTTTTTATCACCGTGCTAAATGGATTTAGCTGTGAGTGTGTTATATTACAGTCAAGCTTAAGAGGTTGCTGTGCCGTAAACATCATAGATAGAGCCTGTCCGGACTTTAAATGAATTTTTAATTTTGTTACATCGCCTAAAAGGCCCCCTCAGAATCATCCAGGTAGGAATGTGCCACTCTGAGCCGGGTAGTTAACCGCAATTTGAACTCGGGGAGACACAAAGTCAATAAATCAGCAGCGGCATCATCTGTAAATAGAGAATGGCAGCTGTCCTTCTTGTCACCCTGACAGAAAATGTCTGTATATATATATTTTTTTAATATTTTATGTACATGTTGAATTTGCCTTGCCTCGTTTCTTTATTCTGATTAAATGTTCCTTGTCATTTTGCCACTTTTCCCTCTACTTTGTGTCTTTCTTCCATTTCCTTCTTTCTCTCTTGCTTTTCCTCGCTCACATCCCCTGGTATCATGCGTGAGTGGTGTAACATCTTGTCTCAGGCCACTGGTTGACATCAAGGAGTCAATATGAGAGAGAAACTGTCATGGTTACCCGTGTTCTTGCGCACATACAAGCATTCATGCACACCTGCTAGTGTTAAGCTCTCAAATTCCCCTCAAACAACTTCTTCACTCCCACAAGGCAAGTTGCCATAGAGAACAAAAAACAAAGAGAAAGGATGTTTTCTCTTCTCTTCCTTCTCCCCCTCTCTCGCTCTCCTCTGCTGTAGTTCTCTGCAGTGCAGCACAAACATGCCGAGTGATCAAAGAGTCGGCGGTGTCAGAAGTGAGGGACAAGACGAACGTGTGCTGAAGACACGATGAGAGAGGGAAGGAGGAGAACAGAGCTGTCATTCAAACATTCTATTCAACTCAGTGGAGATTGTATCCCAGTCACACACGAGTGGACTTACTGAGCTTACCTGGAGGACAATCACACCTCCTGCTTTGCTGTCGTTACCGAACGTCTCTATGTCCTCACTCCAGTGGGAGATCATCATCTCTCCTGAATATCTGATGTTGACTGCTGAAGATGACACTCATAAATGAATATTCTTCGTTTCTAACTTTTAAAAGCAGCACGTACAGGTGCGTTAATTCCAAAAATGACACGCTAGATATTGATATTGAATTTGGCTCCAGACAAAAATGTCCCTACGTTTACTCCTTTGGGACAAATTTGAAATGGGACATTGCTAAAAAGACATAGAGTATGAAGACAGAATTTATCAGGAAAAGCATCTCATAACTATACAACCTTCCAACATTGTCTTTCTAATAGAGCATTTTATCTGTAGATTGAAAGCTGATGTGGATGTTTAATAAGCTAAAGAAAAAATATACAGTGTTCGCTCAGAGGGAAGGTAAATTCATCATGTTCCAATGATGTCATCGTGGCGCCACACGAAGGCTGTAAATCGTGGAGTCACAGCACCCTCTCCTGGCCGCAGAAAGAACTATGTTTAAAAGCTGCTCCAGCTTTTTTTTTTCCCTCCTGCGTGTGTGGATACTCATCCACATTCATACAGTTACTACAATATTTGAAAGACTGCTGTTTAGTTGAGGGCAAACCATATTTTGATCTCCATGTCTGATCTTTACATCATCCTGGTAAAACTAAAATGTGGAGAAACCGAATGTCACTAAAGGTAAAGCTCAGAAACGTATAATTTATGATCCATCCACACGGAATTGTTGTATTAAATGCCACCAATTATCAATGGCCTCTTACTCATCCTAAAAAAAAACAAAAAACAATCCATGCAGTTTCTATCCCGCTTATCTTTAAAGGGTTGCAGAGGGCTGGAGCCTATCCCAGCAGAAACTTGGCAAGAGGAAGGGTACACACCGGACGGATCATCAGGCCGTCACAGGGACATCAGGAGTAATTAGGGGTTCAGTATCTTGCTCAAGGATACTTAGACATGGTCACCGGGGGAAGTGAGATTCGAACCAACGACCCTTCGGTTGCTGGACGGCTGCTCTACCGCTGAGCCATGCCGCCTCCATGTTCTTTTCTTCTTCAAACCTCATATCTCTCACCCCTTGTTTCCCTCTGTCATACCTCGTTTCTCCCTGTTATCTCTCAACTCCTCAGGCTCCAGCCTGTGGGGGCAGTTACGAGCATGGACTCCTCATATCTGTGCATCGATGCTCCTGTAATATACTCAACCTGAGAAACCTCTCCTCTTGTGTCATAAAATACGCTCTAGGATCCAGTGTTCACTTGAGTTCCTGCAGAGAACTAAAGCTGGTGACGAGCTGGTGAAGTGGTCCATTGTACCGTCAGACATGTGATCAAGTAAAACAAAACACAGAAATACTCCTGAGTGTGATCTTCTTCTCCTCTGTACAAAGCTCATCATGCATATATTTCCTTCACAAGTTGTAAAAGACCAAAAACTGAGCTACAAAAGATCAAATATTACATTTTGACTCCAAATAAATAATAATGATGTGCAACTGCTGGATGTGTTAGTAACTAACTCCTCGCTAACAAATTCGCCATCATCTTAAAAGATTTGGCTTTGTGCAGCTTGGCTTGCCTGGCCCAAAACACCAGGGAGCCTGCTCACGATTACGAAGCCAGACAGCTTAAAAACAACATCCTGCAGCAGGATCAGCATGACACAGACGCACCGCATGAAGCGAGAAACATCCCAGGACAACCAATATGGACAAGTCACTCATTGCAGTGCTAGACGTTAGCAACTGGCTTTAAGAGGAGCCTCAATAATGAGATGAGTCGTGAGCGTGGAGGAAGTCACGGTAGAAAACAAGTCTTTTTACCTCTCACGCAATCATGTGTCTGCTCCTCTCTGCTGCTGTACTGCTGTCAATAACCTCCCTCACTTCAATGTGCCGTGATCCTTTATTTTACCACTTAGTATCAGCAGAGGCCACTGCTGGAACTGCACTGTTACTTTGTTATGTGTACTCTGTACTTCTCTGTGTACTTGTGAAGTCATGAGGATAAATACACTCTCAACACAAATGCAAACGCTGTACTTTTGATTTCCCTTCAAGCTAAGAATGCATTTTTGTTCAAATACGTGTTAAAATCTTGATTAATTAGCACAAGAAGCTCCCTCCTCCTAACAGGTGTTGAACATTTTCATGCTAATTAGGCAGCACAGGTGAGTCTTGGACTGGTCGCAATAGAGGTACACCCTCAAATGAGTCGTTTAATCACACGTAGAGTGCTGCTGGTGAGCTGACAGCAGGAAACTCCTCCAGAGCTGTTAGCACTTAATTTCTCATGACCATCAGACAACTATGACGTCATTTCCAAGAATTTCCACATCCGACTTCTTCAGCTGTGAGATGGTCTGAGACCAGAGACAGCTGATGAAGCCAGCCGAATCAAAGAGTTTGTGCACAAACTGTCTCAGGGAAGCTGATCTTGACCTGACTTCCGTTTGTCGTTTCGACTAACTTGAGAGAGTAAATGCTCACTTTTGATGCATTTTTATTTCGCCCTGAGGTCATTCTATATCACAGGAGGGCAGGGACAGAGACAAATGATGTAAACGTCCAAATCCACGGAGGGTCTGTGGGCATTCATCCAAACATTTTTTTCCCCAATTGGCAGCTTCATGCATCTCATCTCAAAGCCATTTCAGATAAAACAATGCCTAAAAATCACGGGGGAATCTTTTAACAGTTGTCCAGGATGAAAAATCATCCTCTGGAGTCCCTCCAGCAGTCTAACAACGTAACAAATGCTGAGGATGACGAATTTTCGCCTTAAAAAAATGCTTTTTTTTGTTTTTTTGTTAGCACTACCACTCCTTTGAACTTGTCTTCATGACACTCTGCTGGAGGAGAGCTCATAAAAGGGATGTTCAGGTGGCCAGTGTGCTATTGAACCCGTCACATGGTAATCTGACCGAATCAAGGATCCCCAAATAAGCCAAATAAATGTGGATTGATACAAAAGCCTAGTGAAAAACACTTATCTTATTTCTACTAAATTATACTCAAGCTATTTAAAATGATCCACCAGAGTCAGCTGAAGGCTGCAGTTTGTGTCTAAACAGACACTTTTCTTGCGGTTGCTGTACACTCAGCTCACACTGGAGGTTGAAGCAGTATTGATGGCATGGAACAGGAGCTAAAATGAAACGTGCTGTTTTTGCAGAAGATTTCATGAGTTCTCAGCAGGCGTTTGTGGTTTGCACTCTGGACTCTTGATTCAACTGCCTGAGTTCAAGTCCATGTTGATCCTTGTTTAGGAATCGTCATATTGCTTTTTACTCACTATTGATAGGATAAGGAAAGTGTGTGTGGTTTAACACATACACAGCAGTGTGTGTCCTGTCCTAAAAAAAACTGATAACTTAAAATATAAATGACACTCATGGGCCCACATTATTTTGGCAGGTCAGATGGAGCAAATCAGTGGGGTGGGAAAATGGTACAATGGTTAACGCTCCAGGCTCTGACACCAGCGATGTGGGTTCAATGCTCACTGGAAGCCTACGTGTGGAACGCCGAACACCTGTGGTATATGATGGCAGGTAAGTGCCAAGCAACAGGGAACCAAGGGTGGAAAAACTTGCTGCTCAAACTTGCAAAGCGTACAAACAGAACTATGAAAAAAAACTAAAACAAAATCAACAACAACAAAACTGAAAAAAAACAAAATCAACAACAACAAAACTGAAAAAAACAAAATCAATAACAACAAAACTGAAAAAAAACAAAATCAACAACAACAAAACTGAAAAAAAACAAAACTGAGAAAACCCAATACAAAATAAAGAACAACAAAACAAAAAATCAACAACCATGTGCAAAAAACTGCAATCATCAAACAAATTCAAAGAAAAACCTTCACTCCATATAATATCAATAACCTCCTCTCCAACTAAAGTCAAATATCTTATTATTTTTTGGCTCATCATCGACTACTGGCTATTATTAAGGAACTGGAGAAAACTCTTCCCTTCCAAGCCCAGGGAACCTGCACTAAACACAGGGACATGGGTGAACATTCTCTGCTGGGTTCAGGGTCCTTTTACCTCCAGCTCAGCTTCAGTCAGGCCACCTTCCTCTCTGCAGGAGACTGAGGAGAGAGACAGATACGGGTTTGTGTTATTCTTTATCTCATTGGTTTGGTGGATCAGTTTTATTATTTTAAACTGGATTCATGCATTCGAGCCACTTTATCTCAATGGGCTGAAAACACATGCATTCGGTGCATAATCTACCTGCCTTTGGGTGTTACCTCATGTAGTGAACATATGTTGATTCATTGTTTTTCCTTAACTTTTCTTTTCTTTTTGGGGGCTGGAGATCAACCAGCTTCCTCCAGAAGGCATACAAATAGAATGCTTAATGGGTAGCCTCGTGTTTAGGAGTAGTTAGCCTCCTGTTTAGAAGTAGTTAGCCTCCTGTTTAGAAGTAGTTAGCTTCGTGTTTAGGAGTAGGTAGCCTCGTGTTTAAGAGTAGTTAGCCCCCTGTTTAGGAGTAGTTAGCCTCCTGTTTAGAAGTAGTTAGCTTCGTGTTTAGGAGTAGGTAGCCTCGTGTTTAAGAGTAGGTAGCCTCATGTTTAAGTGTAGGTAGCCTCATGTTTAAGTTCAGTTAGCCCCCTGTTTAAGAGTAGTTAGCCTCATGTTCTAACGAGGAGTCTAAGAGAAGGCAGAGGCATCCACATCGCTGATAATGTTCAGCACCAGAGGAAACACTCAGCACCAAGAAATTCAACATCATTATCATATTTGCCCTAAAAACATGAGATATGTTGACAATTTGCTATTATGTCATGTGTAAATTTGACACTTAATGAGTAATTGTGATTGAATATTTACAGAGCACATTAAAGGAAATAAATCTACCAAATACTCAGGAAAGTATCAGACAAGATCCAAAGCATTTTTGATTAACATCTTTCCTTTGTTTAGAAGAAGTCCCTCGTGTTGCAGCATTATTGGATTTGATGATGTATATTTTATGATGCTGTGTCGGTAAAGCCGGAAACGCTCACATTGCTGCCAGCAGCCTTGTAAACTGACCACAGAGCAGCCATCAGCTCACCCTCCTTCTCCTCCTCCACCTCCTACTCTTTACTCCTCACTGCTTGATGTCTTTAAACCACTCTCTTCTCCTTGCTGTCTTCTTCCCCCTCTTCCTGTCCCCACATAATCTCCCCCTCCTTTTTTTCTAAACCTCCATCCCTCAGTCCTGACATCACTCTTTCCCCCTCCATGAATCGGTTTGGTTCTACCGAACAGATTCCGCCTCCTTTCTGTATTTGTCTAATTTCTTCACCACACCAATGCTGTGTGTTGGATATGTGACACCTTAGACTGCCAGTTCGTCATTGCCTCTGTCTATTTCCCAGTATCCTCTCCTGCTGCCTCCCACCCTGCAAGGATGGATGGAGAAATGGATTAGAAGAAGGGTGGGATGGGCTTTAGTTAATTTTTTGTTTGTCTGCACGCCATCCTGATCTTTGTGACCCCATTCTAACGGGGCTTTCTTGACTAAGAGGCAGGACAGCGTCGTACTTTGCAATGTGAGATTATTATTGTGTGAAGGACCATGTTGATTTTTCTGTAATAAAAGTCCGACATGCAGCCATGGCTCCAGTGAGTGCACGTGTCAACTTTATAAAATACTTATCAGCAATGAAGTGTCTGAGTTGGGTACCAGCCTTTGAAAAAGTTTCACTCGGAATTCTTTTTGAGAGGATGATGGCGATGGTGCAGTCGGCGTAGCAACTAAAAAGTCCCGCTCCTTGCTGCTGAAGTTGTGCACTGTCAACAGTCCCGGTGCATTTCAGGGGTAACAAGCAGTTAGCCAGGTATCCGGTGATTCTACAACAACTGCAGATGTGTATAAAATGGGCCTCATTCATGAAACGCTCTTGCAAAACTTTGTTGCTACAGGACTGTTTTGAAAGCCCTCGGATGAGTCTTACGGAAGGTCTCAGCAAAGCCTGATGGATTTGTAAATTTCAAAGAATAAATTAAGAGCTAGAATAAAGTCCTCTGGTTTTGATGGACGTATTTGTGCGTCGGACAGCATGTGATTAAGGCCACATGTGATTTGAAAGGTGCTTGATTGACTCAGAAACCTCCCGTTTGTGTTCCCCCGGATCTGAGCGCATCTCCACCATCTGTGCGTCTTCATCTTCTGATCATTTCTTTTACGGGCCACATTTGTTGCTTTTCCAACTGATTTCTGTGGGAAACATCGGTGTGGGAGCTGTCCTCCATTTTATTTTCATCTGCTTCCTGTCTCGCCCTCTCGCCTCGACTGCAAACTAACCGGCAACCATGAAACCAACCGTCATAGGGCTACTGACACTGCCAGCCGCGTCCTGCCACTGAAAATATTCTGATTTTTTAACCTTTTTTAATTTCCACAAAAAAGAAGACTTGTTTCGCGTTTTCTTACTAGCAGTATTTTTTAAAGATAGAAAGGTTGCTGTTTATTTAATTTGTTTTATTTTTATTTATTTATTTTTTTTATTTTGTAACAGAGAACATGTCTTCCTGCGCGCAGGAGAGGGGGTCTGGTGTGCTGCTGGCGAGCGCGATGCTGCTGCTGCTCTCGCTCTCCGGTAAGAAACACAAAATCCACACCGATGAATACTCTGATACATTAGACGAGGATCACAAGCTCTATTCCACTCTACCTCCCGCACAATACTCCATGTGGTTCCTCAATCTATTTTCTATGTGTGTGTGTGTGTGTGTGTGTGTGTGTATGTGTGTGTGTATGTGTGTGTGATAGAGGGGGGGGGAGAATAAGACGGCTCAATGCATGGGTGTAACATGAGATAATGCCGGTTAATTGTTGCATAATGTGGGAACCATCCTCATTGCTCCTCATTGCTTTTGCTCACCACTCCTCATCAATTTGGTGTGCAAGCACTTAAGACCCCGTATGTCCCCGTTTAGCCTATGCATCACAGCCTTTAAACGGGATTATGATGCACTATATAACAATTGATAAGGGCTGAGCTTTGCAGGATGACAGTGGACATCAGTGTGACTATGGGTGCTGATGGAAAGAGGTCCAACAATGCGCTACTGAGGTGTTATTGATGTTAATAGGTCAAGTAGCAGCCTAACTGGACTTCCCCCACAAACAGAGCCACTGTAAGAACCACCAACATATGAATTTACATGTAAACAAAGAACAGATACACATGTGAGCGTACATGCTGTCTGAATATTGTCCCCGTATGTCAACATGTACATGGCGTGACCCACATCTGTCCAGCCAACTGCATCCTTGCTAAATGGAGGATGGTGGGCCTGTGAATCTGTAATCCACTACAGTGCCCAGCTTTACAAATACAAACTGTAACTTAATCATGCATGATCCAATTCAGCTTATGGTTGTGGCATGTCAACAATTAGAGCTTGGAGGCTTGTAAACTACATTTCCTGCTGCTTTGTTGGAGTATTAGATTCCCCAGTGAAGCTCTGTCTCATGCATTCAAAACTCTCAACAAGTAAACCGGACTTTGGGATCAAATGAGCACTGATCACTTCATAATTGTTGACATCACCTGTTAATCCTTTTTTTTTTAAAATGTGCACGATCAGAAAGCACCGATATCGACACCCACGTTTAAGATAATCATTCGGCCGATGCAGATGGGTTTTTTTTGTGTGTTTGTGTATGGAACTGTCATCCATCTTCATTCCACCTTTTGTGCTCAAGTAACACAAAAAATGCACCCCCCCCCCAAAAAAAATTAATAAAAAATTAAACTCAACCACGATCAAGACTTCTGGCTCACAAATTCAGCCATATTTGATTCGACCTTTCACATCAACACATGAGCATTGGCCACTGACATTTGTGATTGGCATCCTCTGATGATGCAAGGGTCTCCCTTTTGGCTCCTGGCCCTCGCTGCTGGGCCTTCACACCCAAGCTAGTGGGATGGGAACAACCCAGCCAGGAAGCAGGATGGGTTTTTTTGGGGGGGGGGGTTAGGGGTGGGTGTCATATCGGGGAGAGGAAGCAGTTCCTTCAGTCATTGAAGCCTGTGCTTCACACAAACTCAAAGTTATGAAGGAAAAATTCAAAGTTTCAAAAATAGTTCGTACCATTTTGATAGAAAATCTCTTTTTAAACAATTTTAAAACTGAAGTGTAAGAATCTTTCAGCCCGGAGGATTTCTAATGAATTCTTTCTGCTGTATTTTTGAGTGACACAAGACCCCAAATTCCCCAGTGGTTGACGTGTCTGTTCCACAGAGCTGCTACACAATCGCTCCTTTCTTCCTCCCCTCATGGATGTAGCTCTTGCAAGCAGAGGACCATAAGATAGCTGCAGCCGTTCTCAATTCATACTGCACAGATTAGATCAAAAATGACATAATTTCATTCCATTCCCGTACACAAAGCTCGTCAGCCTCCAGCTGTTGTGTAGGCTTTTCATTTATATATTAGATGAAGGCAGTTATCCTCATCATGTGCTGAAAAACAAAGATTTCATTAGCCAGTAGGGCGGGACCATTGGGATCATGGCGTCACTCACTAACAAAGTTTTCTTCAGTCTGAAGAAAATGAAATGGCACCAGATCATATCTTGATTTTGATCAAAGCGTAAAGGAGCTCAAGAAAGCTACAGCGGCATATTGACATATATTACCATCCGACTAAAGTGGTATTGTGTCTTTTTGGCTTTCAACTTTAAAATCAAGACACACACACACACACACACACACACACACAAATTCTTTACAGAAAAAGTAATTCTACACAAGCAACCCAAGTGCAGTTTTCCCGTAATATTCCAGTATTCCCAGCCGTAGCTGCCTGCTGCTGAGTGCCAGTGTTGTAGTGCTCAGCACAGTTTTCCAGCAGGTTCCCACTGAGAATGTTCCTGTTCACCAGTTATTTCTAGCAGCAGCTCCACAGTTATGGCATAGAGGCACTAGAGGGCAGCAGCACATATAAAGAGGCCAAATACTAGGTGTACCAATACACAGTTGCATATACCTCAAAGAATGAGATGGTGAGAGGCATAGAATAATACAATAAATATATAAAATGCTACCTCAGCATTTGTTTGTGCATCCATTACTTTCATTCTGATTCTTGTTTGCTAAAAACTGTAGTTCCAGATGATTTCCTGTGTGTGTGTGTGTGTGTGTGTGTGTGTGTGTGTGTGTGTGTGTGTGTGTGTGTGTGTGTGTGTAATACAAACCACAACCAGACATGGAGAGTGTGGCGTAACAATGGAAGAGCAAAGGTGAGAGGAGGACGCTAACAAAATAACAGGCCTTAAAACCGAAATGCATATCACAGTGACAACCCATCAAAGAAATATGAATGTGAATATTGCAGCTCTCAACTAGGAAATATGTATGACAGGAATATTCTGATGAACTGTGCACTCTTGTGGCTTAACTGCATCCCTTTGTGGTTTATCTCACTGAAAGCAAATACAGAATTGGCAGGTCCATGAGTCTTTTTCTCAAGTGCATAGGAGAAAACCCATCCACCATCCATTTTCTATACCGCTTATCCATTAAGGGTCGGGGGGGGGGGGGCTGGAGCCTATCCAAGCTGACATTGGGTGAGAGGCAGGGTTCATTCTCGATGGGTCGCCAGTCCATCACAGGGCCATCAGGAGCAATTAGGGGTCAGTATCTTGCTCAAGGATACTTGGACATGGTCACTGGGGGAAGTGAGGATTGAACCAGCAACCCTTCAGTTGCTAGACAGCCACTCGACCTCTGAGGCATGCTATCAGAAGAAGAGAAAGCCATTCTTATCTAATTTTCTGCATTTGTCAAGTAACTGTACATTAGGAGCTTTTGGGAGCCTTTGGTGGAGCACCAACATTCTCGGGTGTCTGTATGCGTAAAACAGGCCTGGACATTGACAAGCAGATGGACGCGGGGGAGATTAATTTAACATGTGTGAAGGGCTCCGGTTCCTGGACACGCATTTAGAACTTGTTCCATGCATGATTGTGATAAAAGAGGCTCCAGGTACTCAGCTGTCCCACCAAATGTAGCCCAGGATGGTTGACTTCAACCACAAAATCCCATTGTCTAACAGAAACAGCAGCAGGAAACCCAACCTGATGTTACGGTCTGCTTGTGATGGGCTGTCATCATGATGATAGTGTATCATCTCATATTAACATTCCAATATTGCACTCGTGACCTGGATCTAAGTTACAAGAGGTGAAGCCAGCGGTCAGACTCTGGCTGGTGGCCAGACCAGAACCCCGGTTCACTGAACCGGCGAGCACAACAGCAAGCAAAGAGAAGGCAAGAAGTATGTTATTTTTATGACATAGTCTATCCCAGGATGGTGCAGCTGCTTTTTTTTTTTACTGTCACAGAAGAAGAATTAAAAGGGGGGAAAAAAAAACAAAGAACCCTTAGTATTGTCAAGATTTAAAATGCATTAAGTCGTTACATTTATTTTTTAATGTTGGAGTCACAAAAGTGTCCTTTGGTGTGAATGTCTAAACACCTCACCATGTTTCACCTTTTTATATGTGAGAGTTAAAAAGCCTAAACGTGTAATAAATGGTTACTTTAGTAAATGCTAATTATTTGTTCTCAGCCAGTGTTGGAAATAGGTGATTTTTTTTCCCCCTGAAAACCTGGACAGGATTGGACCAGACAAGTTTATTTAGTTAAAGGACTTTTTTTTTATTTTTTTAGCTAGAAGCCATGCTAATCTACACAAATGTGTTAATTTATGCAAAAGTGTCTTGCTAACTGCTAATGACAGGTTAGCCAAGAATAGCAGGGACATGAAGCGACACGGAAGGCTGAAGCATCTGTTGGTGTGACAGGGAACCTCCAGCGGTGAAATCGAATCTGTCACAGTGTTCACTCCTGTGTCCTCAAAATTAGGACAGAATGTATTTTTTGTTTGTTGTTTTTTTTAGACAAAGATGTAAAAGGAAGGAGCCTATTATAAATAGATACACTTTGATTATTTGTCAAGGTCAAAATAATACTTTATGTTCAATTATTATAATTCAAAAACAGCTGTCGGAGTTCAGGTCAGTACAGAACATAGATGTGCCTTAAAACTGGTTACATCTTAATATTATGTATAACAAAGCCAAAGTCAGGTCATGCTATGTTAGATATTAAAGATTTTATAAAAATTCATAATCCAGTTTGCCTGCCACAGGATGTTAGGAAGCCCTACCAAAGGCAGTCAAGTTCCAGCTTTGACCAAATCAAAAGCTGACTGGGTTTGTTCTTGAGGTGCAGGAACATGAATGGTTTGGTTAGAGTGGGGAGACGTAACGCATCAGTGATGGAAAAGAGAATCTGATGCACAACTCACAATGTTCATTTCATTTTCTGAGAGTTGGCTGTTCTTTCTGAGTGAATTCCTTTCATTTGAATAGCCAAGCGCTTGCTGCCGTACGATGCAGGCTGCTCATCAGATCATCTGTGAATCGGTACATCCCCGATGTCTTGAGATTTTAAAGGTTGATCCACAATGGATATTTGCCCACGCCATTCAAAACCGTCTTGGATCATCCAAACACTGGAGCTGGAGTTATAATCCTTTGAAAATGAAACAAATACATATTTGTATATTCTCCATCCAGGAAAAAAGGAATATGTGATTAATGGCGTTTCAGTAAGCAGAGATTGATCGTCAGTCTCTCAGCTGTTCTCTGTTTCCTCCTTCAATCTAAATCAGAAGTCATCTTGAATAGAAACAGCGGCTGCAGTGGGTCTCTTTAGTCCACGCCTTCGTTTATCAGTGAGAACATGAAACTGATATCATCACTTCTGCACACCTTTGCTGTGAATCGAGTTGAATGAAAACATAAACTCTGGAGGAAAATTGCTTCCAGTTGGATGAGAGAGATGGGGGGGGGGCAAAGGAAAGCTGATGCAAGACCCTACCTGCATTTTACCTTTTCTTTTTTCCTGCACTGACCTTGCAAACACAGAAGGGAGCAAGACAGAAACATGCATGATGTTTGGGGGGAAGAAAGACAAGAAGAAACAGCATGACTATTTTGGGGGGGTGGGGTGAGGTGTGAGAGGAGGCAATTGAGGTGGACAAGGATGGGAGAGGAGAAAGGGAGGGGCAGGGAGAGGGAGGAGTTGCGTGAGGCTGCTTCACTGCAGTATTTCATCTGTTAGCAAGTCTGTGTCTCTGCATCTGACTCGCCCACAGGACTGCTGAGTCAGCAGGAGTAGGAGCCTGAATCAGATGGATTCTCTAAATCCTAAATACACTAGCAGAGGGGTGTGTGTGTGTGTGTGTGTGTGTGTGTGTGTGTGTGTGTGTGTGTGTGTGCGTGCGCGCACATGCATGCTTGACTTAGTTGAGGTCGGTTAGCTGTTAAGGTCGGCATATGGGGATGACGTTGACATAACACACCTAGCGTGTTTAGCTCTGCTGACCACACACAGGATATCGATGTGTACGTAACAGCAACTGCTGTGCTGCATCACAAGACACCTGACTGTGGTGGACTGTGTGCTTGTGTGCGTGTGTGTGTGCGTGTTGTCTGTAAATTATATATATGGATGGTAGGTGAAGATGTAGAAAGTGCATGGGTGTGTGTGGTGCAGAGAGGCAGGCCTGTGGAGTGGTGCAGCAGCAGCAGTGGGGAGGGAGCCAGAAACATCCGACTGCAGAGGAAAGAATGGTGCAGAGTCCCATCACACATACACACACACACACACACACACACACATACACTGAGACAGAGGCACAGATTCTGTCTGGGGAGTGTAAGCCCATGCTGTGACAAAATGTTAGAAGGCAGGAAGAAACGTGAGGAGACTTAATGTTTTCAAATAGCGAGGTGTTCCATAATATACTTTTGACTTAAACTTTACCGTGTGAAGCAGAGCGCACTCCTAAAATGACTGACATCCACTTGTGTTGCATGTTCTCATTACTGATGGTTGAGGAATTATCATGATTAGATTCTAAAATCTTTTTGCCAAATTGTTTTTTTTTTTCCTCGTTCCCTTCTCTAAAGTTGGGAAAATGGTGTCCTCTTACTCAAGACTACGCCTCAATGCTGCAAGGCTCATGCTGTGAATGACAGAATAAATGCTAAAATGAGTCTTCCTTAAATTCTATCAAGCGCTCTTTTCTTCACGATAACATAAGATACTAAATTGTAAATATAATAGTGAAACTGCTGTGTTGCTTTTTCATTCATCACAACTGATCAAGACAATGAACAGATTAGTTATTTTTTTTTAGTGGAAAATGTGTTTTGTTATTTTTGTTTATCTACTCATATTTTCTGTATTATAAATGTAAAACAACAATAGTAATTGAAATAAGGATCCAGTTGTTGTGGGATTGCAATTCAAATTAAAATGTGACGCGTCAGGCTTATGGTGTAGCAACTCAGCTATGAAGCATCACTTTCTCGTAGCTGTTTGGTGGTGACAAGACAGACGGTTTGAGTACATAACAGGCGTTTGGTGCGATCTACTGTCGCTTTGGTGGAACCTCCCCCATGAAAACATGTTTTGTGAGTTAAAAATGGGCAGGAGGTCACGTCTGATGACTGTCTTGTGGAGAAACCGTCCAGATGGAGAGCAGCAGAGGAGTCAGCAGTTAGAAACACAGTCTCACACCACTTTGGCAACTGCTGAAGAATTGAAGAATTTAATTTTAGTTTCTCCAAGTCAAAGTCCCTCTCCATTCTACGCTGTGCAGAGGGAGGAATGTGCGGTTTGACAAGTGAAGGCTGATTACCTGCATTCATCTGCCGAAGGAGGAAAGTTTATCTACATCAGAAAATGAGTTGAAGGGATGAGCCCAAAAGCAGGATTAGTGACCAGGTAGAATTTGCAGTTGAGTGGCAAAGAAATGAGTCCTAAAACCTGGGGATAAGTTAGCTTTGCTGAATGTCTGGTTCCCTCCAAGGATTTTTAATGAGCTTTAGGTTAAATGTCTTAAATAAGTTCAGGGGATGACACTAACTTCAAATGTTGTGTTAAACAGAAAGAATTGTCAATAAATTCTGCATTTCAAATATTTGCTTGATCTTAAAAGCGGCTTTTGCCAACACGTGGCTGAATGAGGCGACTCATGCAATCACACCAGAAGCAGAAGGAAAAGCACAGCCAGTTGAGTGACATTTGAGTCGTGTCTTTGTCAGTATCTAAAAGCCAATTTAAAAACCTCAATGGCTCTTGGTTGATGAATGGTGATGCCAACGTCAACGTTAGCCTGCAAAATCAATGTGATGTGTACACCTGAACACCGGTACAACAAGAGAACGCTGTTTTCAAGGAGGTGACGAGGACACATGTTTAGTTCCCTTATTTTGTTGTTGTTGTACCTGTAATTTACTCAGTTTTATTTGCAGGTTGTTCAAGCATGGATGTTACTGTGCAGAGTCTCATACATGCACTGAACGGTTCAACAATCAAAATCCAATGTGCATTCACCTCCTGCTATAAGATGGATTCCACCAGGTTTGCCATGAACTGGACTTACCAAGAATCGCTCAACGACACAGAAGAGATGGTAAGAGGGTTAGCGCTAAATCAAACGCAGTGTGTTCAAGACTGCAGTTACAAATTTTCTCTCTCTCTCTCTCGCTCTCTGTCTCTCCAGTTTATGCAGTACTATAAGAAAAAAGGAATGGTGGCTATGCGTTCTGACCGGTTTGGAGACAGGGTGACGTTTGTGGGGAACCTTGAAAAGAATGACCTGTCAATCACCCTATCAGATATCCAGCTGGAGGATGAGGGGATTTACAACTGCTACGTGAGAAATCCTCCTGACCGCATCCAGGGACACGGTGTCATACGGCTCAATGTTGTCACTGAACGTAAGACTTTAACCTGACTCTCTGGCCATATGAACTGGGTATGACACTTGGCTCTAACTTCCCCTGATTGTGTTGTTGCTGGCAGTTGTGTCCCTCAAACTCTTTACATGCTGTTCAGTGCCAAACCACAGGAAGCGCATTTGTGAGGATGCATGGCCTTGTGGTGTTTCATCTGGGGTGGATGTTTGTTCTACGTTTTGGTGTAATACTACGTTTTGGTGTAATACATAGGTTTCTGTCACTTAAGACTTTAGCAGGACTTTGCTCTGAAATTCCTTGTTCTATTTGTTGTATTTGCCACAGGTCCACTCGTTCACCTTAGCATACTAGCTATGGCTGCTCTCTCTCTTTCCGCTTCTCCCCCCACCTCTCCTGCTCCATGTGCCAGATGTTTAGTTACTCCTCTGCCTCCTTTAGTGCTAATGGTACGTGTAATAAGTGTAGTTTGTTTGTAGTCCTGGAGGCGAGGCTTAGTGAGTTAGAGACCTGGCCCTGCACCATGGAAGCTAGCGCTAGTCCTTTACCTTCAGGAGCTTCTCAGTCCACCTTAGCGGGTGCGGAGCCACCAAGCCTAGCCACCGCTAGCAGCTCCCAAGCAGCCGGGAACTAGCCAGTCCTGCTGGGTGACATCACGAGGGAAACCTAGACGCAGTAAACGTGTTTGCCCACCAACCCCTTCATGGTTTCCCCACTCAGCGACACACCCGCTGAGAGTAAAACTCTACATGTTGGCTCTGTTGCTCGCAGCCCCGCTGTGAAGCTGACATTAGTCATTGGCAGTTCTGTTCTCCGCAATGTGAAGGTAGAGACTCCAGCAAGCATAAAGTGCATCCCAGGGGCCAGAGCGGGCGACGTTGAGGCAAATCTAAAGCTGCTGCCCAATTTAGCGAGTGACGACATGTTTAGCCGCATGCGTTCATTCCATCGCTGGATGTCTAGGTGGTGCTTAGATAACAACATGGCTTATATAGACAATTGGAGCTCCTTCTGGGGAAAGCCTGGTCTGATTCGGAGAGATGGCGTCCATCCTACTTTGGATGGTGCATCTCTCTTATCTCGGAACATAGGCCAATTTATTAGCCATACTAATCCCTGACAATCACTCAGAGTTCAGACCAGCAGGCAGAGCTGCAGTTAAACACGCCTCTCTGCTGGTTCCTTCGTGTTGTCACCCACCCAGCCTATAGAAACTGTGTCTGCCACAAGGCTGTATCAGCCTACACCCAAATCTGGAGGAGTAATTTATAGCAACTTAGTTAAAATTAAAACGACTGCTCCAGCAAATCAACCCAATACAAATATTAAATGTGGTTTGCTTAATATTCGATCTCTCCCATCCAAGTCTCTCCTAGTAAACGATTTAATTACTAATTATCAGATTGGTGTATTAGCACTTACTGAAACCTGGGTGCAGCAAGATGAGAATGTTAGTTTAAATGAATCTTCCCCTCCTGGTTACATTAACTACCATGTACCTCGCACCACTGGCAGAGGAGGAGGAGTAGCTGCAATCTATCAGTCAAATTTGGTGCTTAACCCTCGACCTAACAGTTCCTATAACTCATTTGAGAGCCTGACTGTCAGCTTTTCCCACCCAGACTGGAAAGCAGAGAAACCACTCTTACTTGCTGTGGTGTACCGTCCTCCTGCACCTTATTCTGAGTTCTTAGAAGAATTCCCTGACTTTCTGTCTAACTTGGCATTGAACTCAGACAAAATCATTCTAGTGAGTCACTTTAACATCCATGTGGACGTCTATGATGATTCTCTGGCCACTGCGTTGAAGTCGCTTCTTGATTCTGTTGGCTTCTGTCAGAGGGTAAACAAACCCACTCACACTTTTAATCACATCCTTGATTTAGTACTCACTTATGGAATAGAAGCTGACCGAATCACAGTTCTTCCTCAGAACCCCGTCTTGTCTGATCACTCCTTAATTACATTTGAATTTACCTTAACAAATTATATCCTACCTAGGAAAAAGTCCCGCTTCAGTAGATGTCTATCTGACACTGCTGTTTCTAGATTTAAGGAGCTTGTTCCAGCAGAACTTGCTGCCACATCTTGTAGTAATATAATGGGCAGTTATGCTGATTTCACCCCCACCCAGGTAGACTATCTTGTGGACAGCACTGCAGCAGCACTCCTTGGGACACTTGATGCCGTAGCTCCCCTGAAAAAGAAGGTTATCAACCAGAAAAGAATAGTTCCCTGGTACAGCCCAGAGCTGCATGCCTTGAAACAGAAGACCAGACAACTGGAAAGGAAGACACATTCCAGCCAGCACGAGGAAGTCCACCAAGCCTGGAAGGAGAGTTTATTAATATATAAAAAAGAACTCCGTAATGCTAGAAGCGCTTACTACTCGTCCCTAATAGAAAAGAATAAGAACAACCCCAGTTTCCTCTTCAACACCGTGGGCAGGCTCACCAAGAACCATAGTGCTGTTGAGCCATGCATCCCCCCAACTCTCAGCAGTAACGACTTCCTATCTTTCTTTACTGAAAAGATTGTGAATATTAGAACAAAGATTGCCAGTAATGGAGGACAGACTACCGTCCCCATAGAAGCACCTCCCAGACTTGGTGCTCACTTGGACAGCTTCTCCCCCATCGACCTGTCAGAATTAACTTCTGCAGTCACTTCCTCCAAGTCAGCCACTTGTCTGCTGGATCCCATCCCGACAAGCCTCCTTAAGGATGCCTTCCCTCTTGTCAACACGTCCATATTAAATCAAATTAATCTTTCCTTAGTCACAGGTTATGTGCCACAGGCCTTTAAGGAGGCTGTCATCAACCCTTTACTTAAAAAACCTTCTCTTGACCCAGATGTGTTAGCCAACTATAGGCCGATATCCAGCCTCCCCTACATCTCCAAGATCCTTGAGAAGGTTGTCCTGGAGCAGCTACATAAACATCTGCACAGCAACGAGCTCTTTGAAACCTTCCAGTCTGGATTCAGGGAACACCATAGCACTGAAACAGCACTGGTCAGAGTCTCTAATGATCTCCTTATAGCTTCAGACAGAGGTCTTGTCTCTGTACTTGTCCTTTTGGACCTCAGTGCTGCATTTGACACCATCGACCACAGCATCCTGCTACAGAGACTAGACCATGACATTGGGATTAAAGGAACTGCCCTAAAATGGTTTAAGTCATACTTATCAGATAGATTTCAGTTTGTTCATGTTAATAATGACTATTCAGAGTACAGCAGAGTTACATATGGTGTACCACAGGGTTCAGTTTTAGGACCGATTCTCTTCACTCTTTGTGCACATGCTCCCATTAGGTGACATAATCCGGAAGCACTCGATCAACTTCCACTGTTATGCTGACGACACACAACTTTACTTGTCGATGGAGCCAGACGACACAAGCCAGTTTACTAATCTGCTAGACTGCCTAAAATACATGAAATCCTGGATGTCTTCTAACTTCTTAATGCTAAATTCAGATAAAACTGAGGCCATCGTGTTTGGACCTAAACACCTAAGGGACACACTCTTGAATCGGATCACTACTCTAGATGGCATCACCTTGACCCAGAGTACAACTGCAAGGAACCTTGGAGTCATTTTTGACCAGGACCTTTCCTTCAGCTCCCACATAAAGCATGTGACCAGGACCGCCTTCTTCCATCTGCGAAGTATCGCTAAGATTAGGAATAGCCTTTCCCAGAGTGATGCTGAGAAACTGGTGCATGCATTTATCACTTCTCGGCTGGACCACTGCAACTCTCTCCTGTCAGGATGTCCTAAATACTCTCTAAAGAGTCTCCAGCTGGTCCAGAACACTGCAGCGAGGGTTTTGACGGGAGTTAAGAAGAGAGAACACATCTCTCCCACTTTAGCTTCTCTCCACTGGCTTCCTGTAGGATCTAGAATCGACTTCAAAATCCTTCTGCTGACTCATCAGGCTCTCAATGATGAAGCTGCATCCTATTTGAAAGAACTCATTAGTCCCTGCTGTCCCACCAGAGCACTCCGCTCCCAGAATGCAGGTCTTTTAGTGATTCCCAGTATCTCTAAAACAGACTGGGAGGTAGAGCCTTTAGTTACCGGGCTCCTTCACTATGGAACCAGCTCTCTCCATGGGTCAGAGAGGTAGACACTTTAACTACGTTTAAGTCCAGGCTTAAGACTTTACTTTATGACAGAGCCTTCAGTTAGGACTGGTTCAGGTAGCTCTGAACCATTGATAGCTATGCTGCTATAGGCTTAGACTGCTGGGGGACACTTCAGGTTACATGGAGCCCTCCTCTCCTCTCCTCTCCTCTCCTCTCCTCTCTCCCCCTCTCTCCTCCTCTCCTCCCCGCACATTTTTGGAACTGTCATTACCGTTACTTGTTGCACTTTGTAGTTTGGCCTTGGTGTCTCGCAGTCTCTCTGTGTTTCCACAGATCCACCAGAGCTCCAACCGCCACCTGCATCGCCCCCCCCCCACCCCCCCACCCCTTTTATTCCCTACTGTTACACCGGCCTGCGCTCCCCTTCCATGAACCAGTCTGCCATCCAGTCCCCCATCAAGCTGGCTTGCTCTCCCTGCCTCCCCATCCAGAAGCTTCCTTCTTCAACTGTTATTAACATTTCCATGTTTCCCATATTTTGCATTGTAGACTGTTTTCTTGTCTGTAGCAACATCTACTGCACGTCTGTCCGTCCTGGGTGAGGGATCCCTCCTCTGTTGCTCACCCTGAGGTTTCTCAGATTTTTCCCTGTTAAAAGGGTTTTCTATGGAGTTTTTCCTCAGTCGATGTGAGGGTCTGAGGACAGAGGATGTTGTTATGATGCCATGTGAAGCCCTTTGAGACAAACTGTTGGTGAAAACGGGCTCTACAAATAAAATTGCCTTGCCTTGCCTTGCCTTGCCTTGTGAGGTTGCTCTGGGAGACGGATGAAAAAGCCCTGTTTCAACCAACCTTTCACTGGTGTGAGCTCTCTATAAACAGATATTGAAATTCAGCATGTAGCTCTCGACATTTGTGTTAAGATTCAAGCATGTCGGCCCTTTGCCCCAGATTTACATCGTATGTTGTCAGAGGACAAAGCCTCTCTACTCAGTGTCAAAGATGTCATATTTAACAGTGTGTGTGTGTGTACTTGTAGATCATAAAAACCTATTGATGGTGACTCAGCTTTTTTACTTATTAATGAGCTAAAGGAGGTTTAAGGTTCCCCAGGATCTCTCTCCCACACGCACACACACGCAACCCAGCAGCACTTTTAGTCCGCTCTGTTTAATCAACCCAGTCGAGCTTTTAGCCAGCATCTCACTTGTTTTCAACTTCACAAAATATTTAACCCTCACCTGTCCTCTCCTCAGTTCCCCCTCCGAGGGACTCAACCATCGCTGTTGCGATTGGGGCATCGGTGGGAGGAGCATTAGCTCTTCTGATCCTCTCTATGGTGATCGTGAAATGTCTTCGTCGACACTTGAAAGAAGACTTACTTTCAGAGGAGAAGATGGAGGAGGAGGGAAAACTGGAGGCTGAAGGTGTTGCTGAGGAGGAAACCAAGTAAGAAATGTTACCATAACATCTTCTTTAAGTAAGTCCAAGTCCACCTATAAACATGTCACACATCTTCTCATCGACACCTCTGTCGCGGGCCTGTCACAATAAACACTTGAGGGACGGGCCGACTCCATCACAGGACCTGAGTCACCTGCACCAGTAGAATTCTGTGCTGCTGTTGGTGGAATGTTGGACTCACTGAGTGAAAAGCTGCATTACAATTCTGAAAAATAATAATAATAATAATAATAATAATAGATCAAATAATGTTAACATAAAAAACATAAAATCATGTAAACAGAATAGAAAAGGAACACCCAACAGACTGCAAGTGAGCTATCAGGGTATTGCTGTCTTTGTGGTGCCTCTGCAGTGATCCCATACAGATACTCCACAGGATAAAGAGTCACATACAGGCTGAGTGAAGGGTGATTCTTCCTCCTTATATTGTAGCAAATTACAGAGAGCAGTGTATGTGTGAATGAGGCGTGATGCTGCGGGAGACCAGAGAATCCAGCAGCTTTACACTTTGTGCCTACGTGCTATATGCCCTCATCTTTTGGGATTGGGGTGCATGATTCGATCGTCTCTAATCTACTTAGTCTCTATGTTTTTACTTTCCGTTGTCATCGTTCTGTCCCCACAAATGTTTGGTAGATGTTTGGAGAGGGTCGGCAGTGAGAATTGTCTGACGGGGTCATGCTGTCCTTGTCAACGCCGTCATATTTCGGCCAAGCACGCAGTGTCATCTGTGGCTGATTCTGCCTCTCTTTTACATTCCTCTGGGGTCGTTTCTAATTAAATGTTCTATCACACATAGCGGACACTGTATCCTTGTCTCCTGCACAGACAGTGCGGCATCTGGAAACAAGCGTCTTGTCATCCTTTGTGTGTGACCTTGTTTATGCTTTAGAAAAAAAAACTACAATTATATGTAGCCAATAGAAATTTAAAATTCGGCAAATTCCATATATTTCATGGACATTCCGTATAGGTTGGCATGAGCAAGGGAGGATATGAGGTAGAAATGGGAATCAGCATCATCAGATTGTGATAACAGGTTTAAAGGATACATTTTAACACCTTGCTTCCAAATGTTCCTAAAGCAAAGCCAAAGAAGAGCTCAGACACACAGTCGCTTCCTCTCTATTGACTGATAGTTAACCCATTGTTTGCCATCCTCTCTTTTCAAATTGCAGACAGCCGTAGCTGGGTCAGATTGAGCCGTGGGCCTGCGGAGCTCTCAACCCCACGCCTCCACTGGTAAACCCCTGTTCCGTGTCTACTTATCTGGACTGAGCATGGATGCCCTCAGTCATATGCAACAGGGTCCCGTTATATATTTGATGTTTGCACGCCATATTTCCCTCGAATGGGGTGTTGAATTAACCGAGTCACGGACATACAGACGGACCAGTAGTGACTTCTGGCTTATACTGGTTAGTTAGTGGGTTTCCAGGCCCATGTCCTCAGTTAATGCTGTGGCCTCCACACAGCTGTGTGTAATGATCATGTAGTGACCTAACAAGACACAAACTGTTAGGGGACCTTCATCATGCAAAACATTGAAACGGCTCTTCTCTCTCCCTTGTGCGTCATTGACAGCTGTCACGAGAGATATTCAGTGAATAATGTGACAGTGCATCACAGCTATGTGGATTTATGGTTTTATGCATACACAAACCATTTTTTCCCCATGCTTATTGCTTTAGAGCTTAGTTTGCCAGGTGCATTGTATGGCAGGTTACTCTTTACATTTACAATTCCACTTAACTGCACTCACTGCAGTGGTCACATATCAAACAGAGGAAGATATGCGCTAAAGTAGGAAATTCCTTCTCCAGCAGAGAGAATGGTAGGCGCGATGTCCTCGTAAGTGGTGTAAAAAGTCCATGTCGTTTTTGTGTACACGTGTGCACATGTACATGCTTAATGTGTGTGTTGTGTCCCAGATCTACCATCTACCTGCGGGCTTTACCTCCAGAGAGATTTATTTACTGGGTCATCGGCGGTAGCAAGTCTACTGCTAGTTTAGGTCAAAGTGACGTTTGTCGTCCTTTTCTCTCTCTCTCCTTTCAGACGTCACCCCCCTTTGTGAAGACCTCTACTAACCCCTGCTTGAGCCACCACCCACTGCTCCCATCAACTTCCTCTGCATTTTTGTGTGTGTCAATGGACACAAGTGTGCTTATATGTAAGAGTGAGAGATGTTAAAATAAATGAAAAAAAAATCAGCAAGAACATCTGCAAAACAACGACTAAATGGAAGTGAATTTATTCATCATGACAAGTCTGAGTTAATTCCTTTCGAAGTGATACGATCACACTCTACGACAGGCTAGGACTGGCAGGAGGACCTCAAATTTGTACAACAATATATTTTAATATGAATGAGATTTTGAAGGCAGTTTGAGGCTTTGGGACAAATAATGCTTATCGTTAAATTACAGTGACATCTAATTCTCAGTTAGCAATTTTTACTGTTATTGTAGAGGCAAAGTTTTATAAATGATCGAAGAAAAGAAGCTTCTCACTGTGCAGACCTGCGTTTGTCACAGCATTTTTTTCAACATGTCTTTGAGCTGCACTGTGAATTTGGACTCATAAAAGCAGCAGCAGCCGACTGAGCCAGATGTCAACTTGCCACTCTTAACATTCCATGCCCCTCCAGAATGGTTGCCCTGCTTACACTCCTGCAGCGTCTCCACTTTTATTTTGCCCCCTTGTAGTCTAAAGTGAGTGTCAGTCCCTCGTCTTTTGGCACCGCCTGGGTTTGTCACTTGGCTCAGTTTTTTTTCCCCACCCTCCCTTTTCCATGCAAAAGTGTTTTTAGTTTAAAAGTGAGGTTGTACACTTCTGTTTTACCAGCCTGTCAGCAACATTGGCCAAGGCAACAACCAATGTGCACCAAGCAGATCCAGTCCAGATTATTTCTGATTTACACGGGAGAAGTATAAATGAGTACATACAGCATAGTGGAGTGTATCAACGCATACCGTGAGTTCTTACTGGCTATCCATCCCTGTGTCATTGCAAGACATCTGATACATTCATTTTTCTGAATACAGAAATTCCGTGGTCGGCCGATTTCACTTTAACCAAAAATATCAAAGACACCTAAAAGGAAGCATTGATAATGACACGCACATCGCACCAGTAATCACATTGTTTTGAAGGTGCAGAACTATGAATTGAACTGGTAGAATTTGTTGTTCTTTAAATCGAAGCATGAACAGTGTATCATACTGACCCAGATGCATGTGAATAAATGCATTTCAAAACGAAGATATTATAAATTAACAAATTTACTTCTCTTCTTTTGACAAACGAAGACCATCACATTACGAGTCAGTTAGTGCATGCTTTAGCTTTTACTCTATGTAGCAACTGACTGGCACCTTTTGTCAAATAAGACTTTGTATTGTATTTTAGTTTAACTTCATACATGGATCAATAGTTTCCATGCATTATACATGTATTTGGTTGCATCTCTGTCCTGTAAAAGAAATATGTGGAAATTAAACTTCCCTGTTATTACAAAAAGTTCTGTACAAACCTTTTATTCTGAATATTAAAAATCCAGCTGGAATTTTGTTTGAAAGAGACATAAATTGCTGATGTACCGCAACATTATTTTTAGTGTTTATTTAGATATTAACTGTTTATAGATGTGTAACTAATGCTATCTCTGTTTCCAAAGTAGCACCTTTCCCACAGCAATGCTATTAAACTATAGATATTACTTTGCACATTAAACTCAGTTCTTATACTGTCATAGTTGAGAGCATGCATATACCAGACATGACTCGAGTATATAAACATCAGAGTTTACAAAGTTATCAAGAGGGTCTATTGGAATGTGAGGCTGTTGTAAAGAAACAAGAAATACGGCATGGTGATTGTATGATTAAATGGTCAAAGAAATTAGTTCTCCCTTTATTTGGTTCAAGCGCCTTGAATGTTAAAAATGATTATCTTAATAAAATATTTGATGATTGTTAACTGTCCATTCTATAAATGTGTAAAAACATCATTTGAGTCGTGCTAATCTCATATTAGGATTTAAATATGCTGTGACGGCAGCCCTCAGAGGATTCCTGTAAATGCCTCAAGGTTGCTGTCTGTGTCGTCTGATTATGTTCAGTTTAACCAGACCTAAAGCCAAGTACGTGAGTCGGCATGGTTTTGCCACAAATGTGTGATTCGTTGATATCTAGAATCTTGATTATTTTGATAATTGGTAATCATCACAAGAACGAGCTGCTCAAATGAAAGATGCCAATATGGAAACGGTAAGTTGACGCAATCTTCAGAAATGTTGTGTGATAGGTGAGAGCTGCCATTTTGTCTTCACATTTTTGTAGAGATGCCAGATGATGCATGTTTCAGGGTAGCAAATCGATTCATGTTTTTAATCATCATCATCTGATCATCCAAAAACCGTGCATCATGACCCCAAATTTATGTGCACCTAATTATATAACAAGAGATCAAAATAGCAGATAATTTCACAGCGCTAACATGCAGGACAGACAAAGCAGAACGTTTCCAAGGCTTTACAGGACAGAACATCTGTTTGCATGAGAAAAAGGTAAAGAGGGGAACGGGATGGTGACCCCCAGATGATGCAGATAAAGAGTTACTATTTGACAACAGAACTACCTAAATTTCTAATAATACAGATTCAAACCTGCCAATCGATAAATCATTCTAAACAGAGTGACCTAGAATAGATGGTGCCGAGGTTTGTGTCCCAAACCCACAGAGTTCCAGGATTTCAGAGTACCTTGTTGGCAGGCTGTCACATCAACATGGGTTGTTTCTGCAAACATTGCATTGGGAGAAAGAAAATGGAAAATGTAGCCTCGTGTGAAAACAAAAAAAATATTAATATCTTGACTAAAAATAATTTAGAGCCATGACCCAGGGCGGCAGCAAATACGGACACCAGCCCGCAGACACGAGGACAACCATTTTGTTGCTCTGGGTTGTGCATATCTGTGGAGGGATGGGGTGAATCATCGCAGCGTCCCCACTACTGCAAACTAGACTACACAGCACTGCATGCAGACAGCTTGAGGCAGTCCTGCAGGGGAACCATTTATAAAATGCACCATAGAGAAGAGATCGCACATTTATGACCTTCTACTTCTTATGGTACTAAATGTAAAATATTTAGATACTCGATAACTTCACTCAACTGTAGAGCTGCTAACATTGTCCATGAGTGATGCGTGGTGGGATGCAGCTTGTGACACAGAATCACTGAAATCCAGTGTTAGGACATTCAATACCAACATCAGCTTGATGTACAATTCCGTTGACAGCTGGCATTAATATTTAGGCACCTCCAGTTCTGCGCTACCATGAAGGAGCACGGGTGAGTTGTTTAAGGGAGTGTGTTGTGCTTGGCACTTCTGTCAACAAGCACTGTTTTTGTCTAAAATCAAGGTGCTTGTGGATGATGAAATATATATTGCAGGATAATAAAAGATGGGGATCATACAATGAAGCGCTTAAGAATTTTGCAAAATGGTCACGTTCATTTTTCATCTGTATTATTTTTAAGCCATCAGCCACGACTAGCGTCAAGCTAAATACTTGTGTGTGTGTATATATATATATATGTGTGTGTGTGTATAAATTCAATGCCTACAGTATTTATGATTAAAAAACACATTTTTTTGTGAAGTATGGCTTCAGTAAGGTTAGTTAACATATAACTTGATTCTGTAATCCTTTTATATTATCAAAGTTCAAAAAAGCAAAATGAAACGATTCACATTTTGTCGACTTGCATCATCAGAGCAAGTCATGCTGGTGGTTCATTGCTATCATGACCGGTTGATAACGGATCATGAGGAGCACTGAGGCTCCTGTCATGCACTCCCTCTCAGGATCAGATACCAACAAGGCTACACAGCTATTTAAGGAACACAAGCCATAAATAGAAAAATGCAATAATCAACTGTGCTGGCTGAGTACCTGCAGTACAGAGTAGTACTGCACTGTGCAACATCTGCACAAGCTGCTAGGATTACATTCAGATGTTTTGAGAATATTCACAGTATCGTGTACATCCTTGTCTCGGTCAATCGTAATCTGAACCACCTCATCTAGTTCAGGTTCAGGAAGGGCCTGTTACTGGCCAATAGAAAGACAGCAATCCACATCCAAGAGGTCACACGGGAGAGAAGACCAGAGCACCCAGAGGAAACAGACATGGACATGGACATGGATCACACAAGCTCCACACAAGTCATGAAGACTCACGTACTGATGAACGACAGCGCTGATTTTGTTAATTACAATGGAAACACTTTTGTAACACAATGTGCGTGTGTTCTCTGTCTTTTCACAATGGCAGCTTCAGAACAGCAAATATAGTGAGACATAATCTTTGTAACTATGATTAAGAATATGACTGAATATGAATGTATGATTTTTGTGATCATCATTTTTATTTACCGATGTAAGTATCACTCAAAACCAGCACACGCGCAGCTGCAAGCCGTAGGACACAAGGTCATTTGAGTTTTTGGTGTCAGTCGTTACAGCTAAACATGTCAGAACTTGTAATTAGCTGCAAATATTGCAACTATCAATTAGGAAATTGAAAGGAAATCAAGCATTTGAATCCCCATTCTATAGTGGACATGCAGCATTCCCAAACATCACTCATGTTTGTTTGGATTTCAGCCACCAAAATATACAGTAGTTTGTGGGCCTGTTTTCAGAAGAACTGGTCAAACGTAAAATAATAAGACACATGCATTTTATGAGTCATGAATGATGCGCTTCTGTCTGAGGAGGACATGAGTTTAAGCTAACCGCAAACAATAGTTACTGTACAGGGAAGGTACACAACACACAAAACATGTCAGTTCATTTTTTTTTTTATCTGACGCAAACGTGTAAAAATAATCTCCATCCAGGACTTTAGGGCTTCTTAGCGACAGACCTTACTGCTTTCATCCTAATAATTCACTTATTTTGTGCCAAGCCAAATTGCTGCCATTATCAAACAAAACTTCCATCTGCTGTCAACTTACGACTCAAACTGCAAGTCTGCACATCCAAAATGCGAGTCACCAACACAAAACCACCACCAGCTATGAGTTCAGCACAGACTTCTTTACAAACGGAAGTCTGTTACTTACAACTCTTCTGCTTCTGAGTGTGTGTGTGTGTGTGTGTGTGTGTGCATGTGCAAGTGAATGCACATGTATCGCAGACCTCTCTTAACTTTAGACAGGACTCACCTTTTCATGGTCCTTGTCTCTCCCACCGACAGACGGATGGACGGACAGACAGAGAAACAAAAAGAAGCCGTAGGAGGACACGACAGACAGGGAAAAAGAGAAGAAGGGGAACAAGGACGAAATGAGAGGAGAGGTAAAACGCTGGAGACTAAAGATGGACTGACCGGCTCAGATTAAATAAAAAACAAGAGACAGACTAAAAGAGGAGCTAGAGAGAGGCCCGCCTCACTTGTCCTCCACTCAGGATGCTTTCTGAAATCTGCTCACTCACCGGCTGGTGCAAAAAGAGAGAGATAGAGAGAGGGAAAGGAAGGCAGGGGGTGGGGTGGTGGAGGTTGGGGGTAGGCACATCCAAGTGAAGGGTGAAGGGAAGGTTAATCAGAATAGGAGGTGGGAGAAGATGGAGGTATGGCGAGAGAGAAGATAGAGGTTACGAGCTCGGTGTCTCTGTAGCAGCAGTGAGGCTTCACTGCAGCATTTCTACCTCGGCCGTCCCAGAAACAGATCCCCCCTCCCTCCCTTCCTCCCTCCCTCCCTCCGCCTCTCATCTCCTCTCCTGTGCCTCCTGTCTCTCCTTCTCCCCTGTCCACTTTTTCCTCTCGTCCCATTGCATCTTTCCTTGAACTTCTCTTTCTTCTCACCTCTCATCCTCCCATCCTGATCCCTGACGCTCTCAATCCTCTCATCAGTGAAATGTCTTCTTTTGCTCCGCCTTCCTTCTATTCACGGCATCCAAGGTCACCCTGTCCAGGAGCAGGTGTGTGTGACTACATATTTGTGTGCACATACACTGCGTAAACACAGATATTTGAATAAATCATTGTTTAGTGTGTTTAGATCTCATTTTCTTTAAATGTGAGGACACACACGCAGCTCTAGCACCTCGCAAACAAAGAGTCTGTACCTCACACTGTCTCCATCTCTGACCCATCACCCTCTAAGGTGATGATGATGGAGATATGAACCTGGAAGGGACATCATATGTAATAATAATATGATATTTGATATTTAATATATGATTATATACGTTTTGAGGAAGCCTGAAATGTTTCTTTTGCCTAACCAAAGGATAAACAACTGTTGTCGCACCCTTTGAGGTTCACCCCTGGTACCTTCATTTTCGCTCCTGGAGATGTTGTGGACCGTGGTTCGGTTCGATGAAGACTCATTTTGCACTCTCAGAAAGCTTTTAACTTTGAAAATGCTATCATATTCATTAAAATATTGCTGTTGGCCTATGAGATCATCGCCAAATACCTTTATAAGTCCAGGGAAGATGAAGTGATGCCAGAACATCATCACACACATCTGTGGTGCCAAGTGAAGTCATCACACACTGTAAATGTGAAGTCCATTAAGAAAGGCAATTACATTTCCTAGTAAAGTTTGTACAGATTTTTCTGGAAGACTTGCCAACATATGAATGACAGAGCAGAATTTTATTGATGAAAAGTTTGATTGATCCTTTTTGGCAGGCTGGTGAAGTCTGCAGTGATCAAAAGTCAGCACTCACTGAGGTGTTGAAGAGAACCTTTTTGTAGAAGTGAGACTAATTGCCTACTTGTCCGTGCATCCTAGAGGGAGATGAGCGTTGCGGTGTGTATAGAGAACTAGGCTTTGTGGCTCTGTTTGGCTCTCATGTTGGCGATGACAATAATGCATAAGTCAGTTGGCGGGAAGTCATGAATCCAGTGAATGAGGTCACACTTCACATTCAGGTCGTGAACTGGCGATTCTTCACTGTCACTCCAGGGTTGTGCTGAAGGTTTTGTCGAGATTTATGAAAAGTGATCACGATTTAATGTTGGTGACGGACACAGGTTTCACAGGTTTTCTACGTTCCCTGCGTGCATGGCAGGAAAAATCCCGTAACTAGACCAGTGTTAGCAGATAAGTTGTCATTTTTCATTGGGATCAAAGACGACTCCGTGATGTAAGTTGTAAACGTCTCCTATCGTCATCGGCTTTGCTTTTCCAAAAAAAATGAAAAAAGTCAAGAGACAAAAGAGTCTGGTATAAGCTGCTCAGCTGAGCTGCAGATACGGTTGCTCTCATATTCAAATGACATTTAATATTAAACATGATTCAGGATGTGGGATCTGTTTTTAGATAAGGGATGATGTTACTATTGGCAGAAGTTTATGCACATGCAGTCATTTAGAAGAACCCTTTTAAATCGATTAATTATCATATAAAATAATAAATCAATCCTGCTTTTGTGCCACAGTAACATCCTCGATAGCAAGCCATGACACATACTGTATCCTGCATCTAAGGATAAGTGTGTAAAACAAGCCAGCAATTCTGCTGTACAAGTGAAGAGTCAACAGATAAAGAGATAAAACATGAGTCATTTGATAGAGAAGATCCTGCAGATGAATTGTAGCTTTCAACACGGCATAATGAGCCTGAAAAGGGAGATGCATGAAAGTGGAGACAGG
Organism: Aulostomus chinensis; assembly: GCF_037954235.1. NCBI lineage: Eukaryota > Metazoa > Chordata > Actinopteri > Syngnathiformes > Aulostomidae > Aulostomus > Aulostomus chinensis. The sequence continues at coordinate 3,715,679 of NC_141329.1, forward strand.
AGGAGGAGGAAAGGATGCAGTGAAGACGAAGACAGGGGTATGTTGTCCAACTCGTAGACCCTCTTAAGCAAGGCTGACTCAGCCTTACTGTGCAGGGTGGATGTGTGTGTGTGTGACAGCAGTACCCCCCACCCCACCCCCCCTCATTTCACGCTATCCTCTCTCTCTCTCTCTCCCTCTGTCTCTCTCTCTCTCTCTCTCTCGTTTCACCTCTACCTCTGCAGTACCTTTCTCCCTCATTTCTTCCCGGCGAGGGAGACGCACACTTTCCGCCTTTCTGTCTGGCTGCTGGCTCTGCTCCAGCATCCCTCGGTGCCTCTCTCGAATGCTCTACCCAGTCCCCCTCCAGCCTATGTCTCCCCCTGTGGGGCTTGTTGGCCAGCCTGCTTCCCCGGCTGTTCCTGCTGCTGCTTCTAGAGCAGTGGAGCTGTCTGACACTACGTCGCTATACCGCTACTGCTCTGCCTCGCTTGTCCTTTATGCCTTTTGCTTCACACTCTGCCTTGCTGGATAAGCACCACTGAGTCTACCAGAGACAGTGACGGAGGACAGGAGGGGTGAGACAGACAGCCTGCACTCTTCATTCAACTACTGCATTCTTCAGTCTGTTTTTTTTTTTGCTTTCTGGGGTTGCGAAAGAGAAACCCGACAGAAGAGAGCTCCCTGATTGAATTCATTTTTCACTCCTTGGACTCATTCCTGGGACGGAGTGTAGAGGAGGGGACAAGAGGGAGGGACTGAGAGCAGGACTTTAGGGTCCTCCTTCAGCAGATCAGCATTCCACCTTTCTGCAGAGACATATAACACAGACCCACATACCTGAAAGGACTCAACTCTGCCAGACAAGGACACAGATTGATAAAGACACACGTACAGAGAGACAGACTCAGACAGACAGGTGGTGTCATGGCGTCAGAGGACAGCAGAGGTTCGAGCGTGCCAGGTCGGCAGAGATCAGGGGATCTGCTTGCTGCTCTGGCAATTACATTGCTGCTGGGTAAGTTATACTTCTCTCTTTACCTTTAGCTCCCACTCCTCACTCTTCCTCTATATTCCTGCATGACCCACCAGAACTTCCTTCTTCTTGGAAAAGCAGCTTCATGCCAGCGTTTGAGTGAATCTCTATTCGTCTATATTCATTATCACATTATCTCATAGTCCTCTTTTGCTTTATGCCTCATCACCTGCTTTCAACTGCTCTCCTGGCTGCTGTGCAAACCCTCAGGTTGAAATGCGGTGATGTCACATGCAATGTTTACCAGTACTGAGGGCATCATGGTTGACGCCATCCAAGTAGACTGATCTGAACTCAGGACTGGTTGACTATCAGGTTGCTGCGCTGGATCAGTGACTCGCCAGCGAAAGGATTTGTCGTTTTTAATAAGAAGCACTTTTTTTAACAAGGAAAGAAAATTAATTGAATAAAAAAAATGTAAAACGATAAAATAAATGTATGATATTGGCACAGCTTAAGTATATGTGTGCGCCAGTGTTGGTTGTATTACTGGCAGTGACGTAGTGGTGCAGTGGTACTCTGTGTTTCTGCTCATACACTCTGGTTTGGTCAAAGCACCGAATAATGGCCCCACACCCCAGGAGTTCCTCATGGCTCTCAGTTTGGCATGTATTCAATAAAATTCAGTCAATAAAATGAGGACTTTAGTGACAGAACTCAGAGAAGAGACTTTGTGTTGTTGTTTTTTGTCTTTTTTAAACGTTACACTTTTGGTTAAAAGGATCGTTTTAGGCAGAAGTGACAGTTTAACTCATTTTCATTCTTTGTTCCTGAAGACGTGATGTTTAGTCACCATAGTGTAAAGGAGTCAGGGCTGTATATTCACAGAGTTGCGGTAACTACCTCTCTCTGGAGCGTTACCGTGTGTTACAGAGGAGTGTTGTAGTGGCGCCAGCTGCTAGCCTAGACCCCGACGGCCCAGGCTACAATGTTCCACAAACATTTGGGATCATCGTCTATTATTCAAAAAAATCGACGACCATTTGTTTGATTTGCACTTCACGTTTAACACAAGAGTGTCGTAAAGAGAGACTTGTGGATCCAAAACTTTACATGTCAATAAAAACCTTTCAATGATGCGGAGTCAATTTTCATTGGCAACGCTGAATAAGGTTACACAACATGCAAATGTCACAACAACAGAGGTTTCCTGTTTTCCACGATGTTGATAATCGCCCTCAGGAAGGGCCGACAGGTGAGTGTTGTCATCTCAATCAACTTGAAAGCTTCTGTCAGGTTCTATACAGCCGTAATGTTTTAGATGAGTTTCGTTGTCCTCATTTCACTTCTGTTTTGATCTGTTGGTCCCAAATGTTAAAACCGAAATTGAACCAAGGGGAAGAATAAAAACTGTGCATTTTAATATTTTGAATGTTATAAATCTCGAACACTGCTGACTTCGTAACAGTCTAAGTCCCACTGATGGCCACTGCAGTCCCGGATTCTGGTCTTGACCTTCTGATGACCTTGGACTGCTGTAATGCTCAAGAACTTTGCACACTCACACATTTTGTAGCAGCCGTAGTGGGGTATCAGTCACATAATAACTACTCATACACTCTGATTTGTATGGGTACTACCATCCTCTCTCTGGTCCTTCAGATGGATCCGTAATCACCATGATGTCATTATGAATTCAATGTTCAAATTATCCTCGCTGCCGGCCCTCATCTCTCTGTGGCAGCACTGTCCATCACCATTTTCACACATGTCAGTGCTTCACATTGGGGCTTCTATGTATTTTGTCATGTTCTACATTCTACATCATAATGGTTATTCGTCTAAATATGTCAGAGTGAGACTAAGCTGGACTCACATTATTTCAAGGTTCTTCTTCCTATACTCTTCGACCTGAAGGTGTCAGTCAGTGGTGATGTTGAGATTTATCAGATGTTACGTTCTAAACAAACAAGAATCGGATGACTTTTTTTTTTTTCTTTTTCATGGTTAGGAAACATTCCTTTTTGAGAGCAACGATCTGTATTTCCCAAAAAAAGATCAAACATTTCACATTCGACCTTTCCTTTTATAACTACGCACAAGATTCACCGGGATGATTTTATTAATGCTGGCACTGATACTGTGGAGTGTCAGTGTGTCCATATGCGTAGTGTGACTGTAACCTCCACCTCCGTCACCTCGCCAGCTCTGTTGGTTGGGTCACTTACCAGCTTGTAATTCATTCACCTTGGTGAGAACGTCACACTCGCCTCTGCTTCTTCCTCCACTAAGACCATTCCCTCTCCTCTCTCCCACCATTCCCGTCATCTCTCTCCCTCTCTCTCTCCCTCTCTCTCAGCACGCTAATAAGTGTCCTCAGTCAGCTCTCTATGGGTTCACTCAGAAATACATTAACCCCTCAATCTCTGGCCTATTTAAGAAAACACTTCACCTTGACAGTCAGCCAAGGGCACTCACCGTCAGTTGCATTCCTCCCTTTAGGTTCCATGATTCATGTATTGATGTTTTCCAACTGGGGCACACGGGTATTTGATAGTGGAGCTAAAAATATCAGCGATCAAACTTGCACATACTAGTATGACCAGACACACATGACAAGTAAAGTACAGTACTACAGTGAAAGTGGGTGTTATGAAAGCTGCAACAACAGGAGGACAGAAGAGGAGAGGAAGGGATGAAAACAATCTGATAATGGAGAGCAGATGTTTTAAATGCACTTGTGCAGTCCATTTCCTGCAATGTGGGTGTTTTGCCTTCCAAGTATTGCGTCATTATCATCACTTGGTTAGACGACTCACTCAAAGGCATAATGCCAATGATTATTAATAGAGGTAAAAACAAATATTCATGACAAGGACAAGGCAGAGCAGGAATTCAGACCGTTATTCACTTCCAGGAAACGTTTCCCTCCTTCAGTCCAACAGTCCAGCTTCCAAATCTCTCCTCATCTCACATACTTCCCTGAGTTACATGTTCTAAAAGCACGTGTAAGAAGGAAGAGGACCATTGGAAAAGTGGCCAGAGCTGGAAAAACAAAACAAAAGTAAGAGTCCATTAAAAGCGAGCGGAACCAGAAGTAGAAAAGTACAAGGAGAGCCCAAATGGCCTACGTTGCCACTGAAAGCAGAGGAGACGAGTCAAGATGACTGCAGACGAGAGATAAAAATATCCAACAGTAGACGGTGAGATGAAGGGGGTACGACTGAGGAGACAGGAGAGCAAAACTGCAGAGGAAAAGCAAATAAAATACAGTTTTATCTTACACGTAGTTTAGCATTCGCCTCACTCATTTGATGTCTCCTGCATCAGTGTAGCACAATAATCTCCAAACGTTCAGTTCATATCGTATTTTACAAATTCTGAGATTAGATAGTAGATTTTTTCATGTTTTTGCAAAGACACAAAGTGGCAAACAACTTTAGAGATGGAAAAAAAAAAAAAAACAATTTGTAGGCTGAGTTCAAGATTACTGTAACACTGTTTGCACCATGCCCAAGTGCAACGTGATCCTGGGCAGGTCAGTGTAGAGAAGAGCATTTATAAATAGGACTCAAGTGTGTGTGAGAGATACCACAGCAATAATCTGAGAATTACACCAGCTGTCACTGAAAAACAACATAACCCACCTACGGCATCATTTGGCAAATTCAGCTGCTTTTTTAAAAATTGTTGTTTATTTGAGTTTTGAGATTGTTTCTGTGGCTTTATTCAATTGCATCCATCGCATCATTTGATTGTATTTGGAGTTCTCTTGTCTGCCTGTTGGTCCGTCCCAGGCAGGCTGTGGGTTGACCAGTCAGATCGCAACCAGAGTCAAGAAACCAGTTTCAGAAATTGGTCACTGGGGGTTTACGCCCACAGTGCAGATGAAACAAACAAACAAACAAAAACATTAACAGGGGAACAACCGCAGCAACTTTGGGAAGCACAAAGCGTTTTTGGTTTTTTTTATCCCCGTTAAAAGGTTTTTTCGGATGTTTTTCGCTACCCGGCGGAGGGTCAATGACAGGTGTAGAGAGCGTTAAGCCCCTCAGGCAAATTCTTATTTGTGATTTTTGGCTTTATAAATAAAATGTGATTGATTGAGGAAGAAACGACACAAGTTATCGAATTTCATTTCAGGTTTTGCCAGAGGAGGCGAACCCCAGTTTCAAGTACTTCAGATGTCACTGATGAAATGCGTGTTCTGGAATGTCATAACAGACAGCACATTCCTAACATCGGACTCAATAGAAGATATTTAGCTTTTTATTCTAATTTTAAAAATCCATTGTAACATGTGATACAAACACCGGACAATCATGCATTGAGGTCCTGGTGTTGTGGGCTTTTCTGACCCCCCCAAATTCTATGGAATCCATGTTTTCCACAATGCTGCAGTGCGTTACTTCATTGACACTTTAAAAGAGGGATTAGGTCATTATATTTTGGACAGAACTGGCATTATATCTTATTACTGAAGCCTCTTTATTACGCTTTTGGACAGTTAATATATTCTGCTTTGGCTTGACCCTGGTAACCCCCCCCCCCTTCCAGATTTCCTGCCAAGATCCCTGTCCTGTATCTCTGCAGTCTTAATAATACTTCCATTCAGTCCAGTTGTTTTGCTGGTTCATTGGCTGGCTGCTGCTACTTGTAGCACGCTGTACTCCACAGCAACAGCCCTGAAGGAATCATCATCATTAATAAGGTTGAAGAATTTGATTTATTCTGGCTAAAATTTTTGAGCCTGGAGTGGACGGACAGCCTGAAAGCTGACAATCTTCTGACTTCTTGGAACTCTGAAAATGCTTCCAGGCCTGGCCGAGAAGCTGCCATAACAAAATGCTGATGTTGTACAGTTCGTCAAACCATTTAAATAAATAATATGAACTTTTTTTTTAAACAAAATCCTGTCAATATGTCTTAATATCTTACAAGAACAAAAGCAGTGTTGTGGTCTTGCGTATATAGCAAGTCAGGTTGCGCTGGTGGATGGGACCTACAAAATGTAACTTTGTTGTTTTCAAATTTGGTCTCAACTGGTGTTGTCAGTGAGTTTCATTTCTGGAAGAACTGATGTGTATTATTATTATAGACATCCATGGTGTACAGAAAATTGAAATGCCAGTATTTTATTCTGGTAAGGACAACAGCATTCTTCCCTTTCTTCCCCTCAGTGTTTTTGCCAATGCTGGGCTCTAACTTGTGCTCTCTAGGCTCAGGACTAAGGTGGGTTTTCCTAACCTGCTCCTGGAGGCTAGGCCCAACATGTGTTCCTCAGTCCTACACACCAGGCTTATCTCCTCTGCAGCACAGACTGCTTCTCCTGAGGTCAGGCCCCATCCAGTTTCTCTGCAACCTGCATCTTAGTCCACCTGTCCCGAGGAACTGGTCGTCCATGCAGATGCCCGGTCTGTCTCTGTTCCTGAGGCGCCAGCTAATGCCCAGCCTAGTCTTGTCTTTGGTGGTGCACCAGAACCCTGAGGCTGTCTGCTTGAGCCTGTTCTTTCACTCCCAGGCCTGAATGCATCATGAGTATAATGGTCCCATTGTTTATACCAGATCTCTTGTTTGGTTCACTGGAATATGACAGTTGTAAGAGGGAGCTGGAATACTCAAAACCTTCCGCAGAACTTGTCCGAGGTGTTGGTTTATTTAGGAGCAGACCCGAATCCCAGAACAGATGCCGAAATTACTGGGGAGAAAGTCATTTGAATCCTGTATAAATGACTGCGTTTCCAACTTTTCCCAAGCCATGATGTTTTCATTACTTTAACCAGAATTTTTGAAACTACAAAACATGCACTGCTGGCAGAAGCCTCACGTGGTTCCACGGTTCTAAAGTCCAGAAGGATTCTTTCTGTGGTTCCTCCACTTAATGTGGTGCCACCAACTTATCATCAGTGTTGAGAGGTTGTGGTCATGGCGCATATTTTGTGAGGTCAGCTTGCCCCAAATACACACGCACACATACACACACACACACACACACACACACACACAAAAAACCACTCACTTGACTGATAATTATATCTTGTTTTCTTTATCCAAATATTTACTCTTAGTTGTCTTCAGCCTGCATCTAATCAACGTGACGACGGCTAAATTGCTTAAATTTTCATTTTTCTGAGAAAGAAGGAAACCAACACACTACGTTTTGATTCCATCACTGTGATACAGTACCACCAATGACCAGAACGTGCAGTCCTAATATCTTTTTAAAAGAAAGAACTGGTGGAAAGCAACATCTCCTAAATGAACATATCTTCAAGCTTAATGGCAACTCCCTCACAACGGATAGAAATCTGGCAAAGATGGAAGATGGCTACATCATAAGAATTTGAGTTCTGACTCACGAAATTCACACTAATAATTAAAAGGTAACACTCTCCAGGGAGTAACATAGGGAGATAAATACTGAACCATTCCGATTAAAAAAAGTAATTAATGGAGAACTGAAATCACATTTATAAGTAAAGATGAGGTGAAAAAAGAAAGCTGAGGTTTCATGAGTTGTCTATCCAATAACCTGGCCGTTTAATCAAGTGGTGCCACAGCTCAAACATCTTCAGGTCACTCCTAGTTCGCCCAGGGGGTTCAAATGAGACATCTTTGTCATGCATATCTTCAAATGAATGCTTTACTGGTAATACATCTTGCACTATGTTTGTGTTTAGTGTCTCTGTCTTGCACGTGATGTGTGCTGCTTTTTCTGTGTTTAGCTGCCTGTTTGGGGATTTTACCAAATGATTTTCGTGTCACTGCATTCTTCCTGCCCCCTTCTCCCCTGTCATTCAGGAATATGGAGTGCTGGTGGACTGGAGGTGTCGACCGGCAAAGTTTCTACAGTTGAAGCAATGAATGGCTCCACAGTCCTGCTCCCTTGCACTTACTCTTCCTGTATTGGCATCAGGAACCTCTACTTCAACTGGCAGTATAATGATAATGGAACCATGTTGAAGGTACAGACATCTGCAGTATGAGCAACAGAGACTGAGACTGAAGGGACCCCTTGATTACCAGAAGTTACTGTTCCTTTTTATTCAAATGTGTGTGTGTGTGTGTGTGTTTAGTATTGTGAGGCAGTGATTTCCGTCGAAGGCGTGGAGCCACGGGTTCATGTGTACCATGAACGTGTGGAGTTTGTCGGCTCCTCCAAGAGCAACAACATCTCCATCCTGCTGTGGAACATCACCTTTGAGGACGAGGGAGAGTACACCTGTTTCGCCCGAAACCCAAAAGAGAAGAGCCGCAACCACAGCGCCATCTTCACTCTTATAGTGGTGGACCAAAGTATGTGACACACGCACTCCTTTGAATACACCTGGCAACAGAAATACATATTTTATTAAAATAACTCAATGTTTTGAGAGTGCTTGCAGCCTCAGGCTCTTTCTCTCAATCGTTATTCATGCATTCCCACAATGTCCAACTCGTTCTCTTTCTTTACAGTGAAAGAGGTTGACAATACTTTGACCGTCATCATTGTCTCAGTGCTGGGTGGAGTCATTGGCTTAGTGATCATTGTCATGGTGATAAAGGCCTTGGTTGTTCACTTCCTACTGAAGGATGATGAGAAGAAGTAAGTAAAATCCCCGCGGATGTCGATAGGAGGCAGGCGGTTTACACTAGATGGATTATAGTCAGTAATGTGCTTATTGCAGCATGTATTTGTTGGATAAATTGTGAGCCTTAGTTTAAAAAAAAAAGGAATGAGGTCATGCCAACAGAGCACAAAAGGTCTATTAACTTTATTAAAGGGGCTGAGCATTGGAAAACTGCTGAGTGGCCTCAGTTTGCTACCTTGAACTTGTCAGACTATCTGATCGTCTTGACTGGACAATGCTTCATTAGATTGCACTTGCAATAAGGAAATGAGTGTTATGACCATTCAGAACTCGTGAAATACTTCAAAAAAACAATTAACACATAACAAAAGACATTTTGTAAAAAGTCACTGCAAAGACTCAAGTCTTAGGGTAATTCACTCAGCCCATGGCATTTACTTCTATCAACATCAATGCAGAAAATAACAACAACATCATCAACGGAGTGGCGAGAGGCCCCGGGTTCGTGTGTCCAGCTCCGCATGTTAACCTCTGCTTTCTCATCCCCCGTAGTAAAGAGTGCCTGGTGAACTCAGGGAATGACAACACGGAAAACGGACTTACAGGAGCCAAAGCTGACAACAAAGGGACACCAAAGGCATGAGCAAAATGCAACGTATGTCTATGTTTGTATATATGTTAGACAAATGTACACGTTCAGAGAAAATGCTGTTGTCGATGGACTGTTTTATCTTAATAGTGGCTAAATAATACACTATGTAAATGCATATTTTACATCATGCTTGAGATTTAAAAATTGTGTATCAGCTTAGATCAGTCACATCCCAGCTAGCAGCCCGTTTGTTTCAGCCTCTGTTGTCGAAATCTGCTGTCGTTTTTTTTTTTTTTTTCTTGTTCTGCTGTGCAGCCACAAATATCAGAGGAAGGAACCTTGCCAAAGCAGAAGCTCAGCTGTCAGAATCCTGCTTCAAAAGTCAGCCTCCACTAAATACACCTGTTAGCTTTAGCTGACAAGACCTTTTTGATTCATAGTTTGGAATACCTGAGTCATACCTGTATGTGAAACTTGGACCTAAACAAACCGGACCAGTGGAAACACGTTCACTTTAATGCCACAATAGATAGCCATAGTCTATGCACTGCCATGATGTCAACTGAACAGCACAAAACTGTTGAAATACTTCTCCCGAATCCTCTGTCGACTCTCAGGGCGTTTTCACACCTGAAAGTTTAGTCTGCATGTCCCTCCCATCGACTGGAAAGTGGAGAAAAAATTAAAGACGATAAGTGACACTCCTCTCTCTGAAGCCCTACTGGCTTGAGAAGTCTTTAAAGCTATTTCTTGACCTTCAAAGGCTAAAATGTCATCTCACCACTCTGAACTTCAACCTGAATGTTTACTGCCAGGTCCAAGTTTGACAACACCGGTTCAATCAGCAGCAGGTTTTGATCAACTACCGGCCGCTCGATGCTGACAAATGGACTGTCTGACGTGAGCGAATGATCTAGTTCTGCACATCTTTTATTATTTTGCTTTAGATGAAACACAGGTGCCTGTTATGCTTCTGCTCCCTCTGTTGGTGGGAGGAAAAAAAACCCAGAAAATATATTGGAAAAAAAAAGGAACAACCCTTACCCACATCAAGACAATCCCCAGACTCCCCAGCTCCCGAAAGAGAGGAATGAACTTGTTCATGCTGCTTCTGACTAATAACCAATGCATTTTTAGCATGTGCGCATTTTATATAACGTCCTATAAGTCTATGTTGTCTTACATCACAATGCAGGAACATGTCTGTGTCTCTACATGGTTCCATTTAACCCTGCACATAAACCTCAAACCTCTTCCGACGTTTGATGAACACCTCCTAACGCACCTTTAAGCAGGCCAGGGTGATTGAAACGTGACTCTTTTTTTTTTTTTTAGAACAATGGTATTCAGGTATTCTTGGCAAGGGAAGAGCGAAGTCACAAGAGCTGAACAGCTCTGCTAGATGCGTGCGACAAAGTCGTGGCACCTTGACAGGAGAAACTGTGGAGAGAGATGCAGTTCAGCTCCACGTTTGGAGGCATAGTCAAACTTTCTCTGATAACTTTGACATCACACAAATATATATTTGCAAGTACAGTGTACCATATCATGTACTTATATTGATAGGGACAATATTGTCAGTATTGTATATTGACAAAATATTTTCCAGCAAGTCTGTATTAATTTGCTAGAGATATATATTCATTATGCTGATCGTATTACTGAATGAATGTATGAATATATCGATAAGCCAGTATTTTCTTCCTTTGTTTTTCCTTTTTCCTTTTTGCCAGCTGTCTTAGTCTGCGGTGCTTGTAGTTGCTCTTTTAATGCTGAGTCCATTCATGCATCATCTTGACGATGGAGGTTTAGTTTTCATGATAATCATTTAATTTAACTTATCTTTAAAAAAATGTTAACAAAACAGTTAGCAAAATGATATTCAAGAGAGATAACAAGGTACATGAGCTCATAATTGATCAAATGATCTCAAGATTAATCAAAAATCAACTATTTTGATTCTGAGAAACCAGTTATTATACAGCTTAACTCCACAACCAGCCATTAGTTCAGATTTGGCAGTTTACTTGGACTGCAACTATTAAAATGGAAAATTTGGAGAAGAGAAAAGCCAGAGCTGGAGGTTTTGAAGAGTAAAATAACATTTATTAAAAAATCTAATTTTGTTTTGGAGTGGAAAAACAAATTATATAAGAGAAAGTGGCTGCTTGTCTTCAGCCTGAGATAAGTCAACGGGGACACGTCCCATGATACTCTGTCCATTAGAAACGAAACCCTAGTATGTGAGATCCTTTAAGAAGCCGGCAGACGTGACCTGCCGCACCCTCACACATCGCTGGCATAGCTATGACAGCTGAGAGCTCCACACAAACACACACACTGACACTTGTAATCACATACTAGAAGCCACTTGGATACCAGAGTGTAGCACACTATCATGCGTACGAACAATACAGCACTTTACCACTAGACGGAGCGGCTGCACAAAGCAGTTGAAGTCCTTGTTGCTTTACCATGTTTATTACGACATTTCCGTCACCGTATTTAGGTTGGAGTACTTCAGAATGGTTAAAGCATAGTCTGACTCCATGTTTCCTCACTGAATACTGGTTGTGTTATTATCCACTTCTCTTAGCCTGCTGCTCTCTAATAAAGGAGCGCAGATCCCCTCTTGCTTTCAGTGGAAGCAATAAGACAGACATCTGATTATGCAACAACATCTTAAAAGGCACTTTATTGATGTGTTTGGATCGGCTGTGATCACAAATCTGTCTGTCCATGTCACTGTTCACTGTACCAATGTATGTAACTACACTGTGCTAATGTATCTCGGCAGGACTAACGCATGGACATTAGGTTAACATTGGGCAGATTTATCTGCATTGGATCAATCTATATTAGGTCCCATTTACACTCAGCTGAACATTCCCAGAGCAGATAAATTAGGAAAAGCTTGAACTTGAAGCTGCATTATAAACCCCTCCATCCTCTCAGTTTGATTGACCAGTGACATCCAGGGCCAGATTAACACTCCACAGTGCCCCTGGGCAACAACCTGTTCGTGCCCCCCCCAACCCCCCAAACCCACAAACCCAACCAACACCGCGGTATCAACAATTAACCACAGAAGATTATAATATTGTCCTACCTATTTTCGGTATATTCTTTAAACTTTCCGCCTTTTTAAAATCCCTGTCCTTTTTTAATTTGCGTTTAGCGCTCCCACTAAGCTGACCACCAGGTTTCTCCATTTTCGATTTTTTTTTTTTTTTAAATCGAAATCTCCCTTGCCTTGATTGGCATCACCATTGCTTTGACCCGCCCCATGGTGGGCTGACGACCAATGAGGGGGCTCTGCCCCTCAACTTGGACTTGCGCTGACAAAAGCTACAGCGGCAGCTGTCAGGCTTAAAGCATAGTGAGACTAATATTTTTTTTTGCTTTTGCACTGATTGCCGCAGGGCTGCGGGATCCTTCGAGGGCTCGCCGCGGGCCCTCTAAGGATCCCGCGGCCCCTGGGCAACTGCCCAGTTGCCCTAATGGTTAATCCGGCCTTGGTGACATCCCTCCAGTAGATGCTTCTGATGATAATCATACATCCCAATATGAACCAGAAGGAATTTCATCCTCCGGTATTTTTGTGTTTGGGCCTTGATGAACACCGCTAGCAGCACTGAAGGCCGTATATCCAAGTTAGTGGCTGTCCTGTGGAGTGACAGGGAGGTGAAACCTGAAAAGGGTTTAACCACTGCATTTAAAATCAGAACATTTCCAATGAGTGAAATATGATGGGGGGTGGGGGAGGGGGGGGGTGAAAAACAGTACCATTCAACCGGTATGACATGCAAACCGATCAGCCAAAACATCAAAACTACTACCAGATTTCATATTCAGTGGAGTTCATCAAATCTGCAACACACCGCCCTTCAGGAGAATTACTACATTCAGTTTTTACGGAAAGATTTTGAGACTGGAGAGCGGTGAGGTGAATTTAATATGTTGACCGTGAAAAAAAAATCCTAAAATAAGCAACAAGCAGTGTGAATCGAGGCATTCCCTGGTTTGAGGGTTAAATTTGACTGCATTTTGGTTTTGTTTGTTTTTTGGTTTTGTTTTAACTGAGTGTAAATGGAATCAAGACAAAGCTGTCGAGATTAACGATTTGTGAAACAGTGTTGTGAGTGTTTTGGAAGGAAACTGTTATTGCTACTAATACTGTTGCTGCATCACTATGCCAGTGATACAGCATCATTGTTGTGTTGTAAAACTGTGGACACGGACGCACAAACAGACTTACTACCTGATGGTGAGTCTCTGTGAGGACGGAATCCATATCCACAGTTAGGGAGACGCAGTGTTGATTTGTGTGCTTTCCTGAGCCCATACGTACAATAACAATAGACCACAATAGGTGGATTCATGCAGGGACGATGATGCATAGTAACCTTCACTGACGTGTGTATCTGTAGCCACAGTCCTGTTGTTTAGTCCCCATTTGTTTTTCTGTAACTTAATGCTGTGAATCCATCATCAACAGTGTCAGAGGCTCCTTCTCCACTCTGAACCGCACTGCTAATGTGCGCACTCGTTTTCTGAAGTCAAATCTACGTGTCGTGCAACTGGAGAAACAGAATCAGAAGCATGTTATTGATCCCGCAGCAATGTGAGGAGCTGCTGCCAGATGAAGGCCAGGTTTATGCCTGGGGATAATTAGATGGAATTATTGATGATATGACATGGATGAGTTGCCTACATATCAGACAGAGTTGAGTTATGACACTACTGGTAGCTTAGGCTGTGTTATTTAATCTTAAACATGGGTTTCCTTCCCTCCCATAAGCCCTTTTTGACATTCTGACCTGTGTTTTCCTGTCCCCAGTATCAGTGCTGAACTCTACATGAGTCTCATGGTTGGCTGTGAGCAGCGAGTGCTGCAGTGGGGGAGAACGAGGCAAGTTGAGCCAGGGGGTAAAACTCAGCCACTGCCTGTTTCTAGGTAACCATAAATTCTGGATGTAAACTTTGGAACATTTTGTTGTTGTTGTTGTTTTTGCATCATGAGAGGGGGAAGCAAACCAGTGATAAAAGAAGTATCAGAGGAATACGAAGTAAAATCAGTATGTTTCTAAAGCATCTGAAGTAAATGGTTTATGATTTGAAGATTAAACTACTGAACAAAGTCATAACTTTAGCATTAAAGTGGATCTGGACCACTTTGTCAAGCAGTTTTCTCAGAATAGAGGCTGTGGGGTCAAATTTGCCAGCGGAGACAATTTTGTCATCATAAAAAAAACCAGCAGAAAGGGGAATTTCAAATTCACTGAAAACAACATCACACACATGGTTTGACTTAAAAGTGTAAGTTCCTGCCTTTGCTAACTCCAGGGCATTGACAGAGTCCCATATTACCTATAAATTGTTGGATTTTGTCAAAATATTTTGATTATTTGGAGTTTGACTACTTTTTGTAATCTGTCAATACCCTCAAACTGATTTCCATGCAACACTAAATCCTGGAGCACATCTATGATTTGGAACAGGCAGTGGCTGACCTCAGCTCCTTCTCCCTTCAGTACATGGTTCATTCATTCAGACTCTCCTCTGCAATGGTGCAATACAGCACAGTAGATACAGTATGACTGCCACCCAGTGGTGGAAGCCAAAAACATGAAGTAACTTCCCCTTGAGTGTCAGGGAGCTGATGACGCGTTCAACATGCACGCATCTTACTTTGTTTCAGATTAAAATTTCAATGTGATGAAAAAAAACATGTAACCTGAAACAAAAACTGTAATTTTATATGCAACAATGTGACTCAACCTTCAATGTAAAAAAAAAAGTATATATATATATATATATATATATATATATATATATATATATATATATATATATATATATAAGATTACAAATACATAGTGCTGAAATTGTTGCAAATTAACGTGCGATAGTTTGCCTAGTTAGTTTATAAGTTCCCGTGATTAAAACAAGGAGTGGTGCATATGTATGTTTACAGTAAATTGAATAGGATCCATGCAAAAATTTGTTAAAACCATGGGTGTTTTATCCAGTTACTTCCAAATGACAGCTATAGAGAACAACGACTAGTTTGAGATAATGTTGAGGTAACATTATTCACTACAGTGAGAACTGACCTCTATGATTCCTTACAGTTAGTCTTGCTCGTACTGCCAGAGCGGCTGAAACTCATACTGCCAATCCAGGAGTCTCATGTCTGCTGTTACACTACTGTCACACAACTCTACACACACACACACACACACACACACACACACACACACACACACACACGATCAACATATCACATAGAACGATATTAAACTACGTACCACTGCATGAGTGGCATTTACTAAATTTCTAAATTGTATATGATGTTGCTCTCTAGTGTTGGCAACACTGCCAAGCAAGTCTGACGTCTTCTGCTTCTCACATTCCACTCAAACCTGAGGATCAATCCCTGATCTTATTGAGCAGAGATTTTAGCCGTCCTTCAATCCTTGACCCATCAAATGAAATGAGATGAAAGAGGAATGATTTGTTCCTGTTTTAGCACAAATACGACTGCTTTCATCGTGAACATTTTTAGATGGTGAACATTTATATCTTTAGCTAGGCGAAGGCCACAGACATTTTTCCAATGATAGTATTTGCTATCAGAAAGTCAAAATCTTGCAGCGTATTGCAACATTTTGCAAACACACACACACACACACACGCGCGCGCGCACACACACGCAAAACGAATCAACTGATCAGCAGCTCCAATCCTGGATCCACTTTCTCCTTAGTGTTAAGCTGTTTGTCTGTGTTTGTGACCATGTTGCTCATGCTCCCTTCATGACTATGCACCTCCCATGTTTGACTTGTTGACAAAATACATACCGGAAATAAAATATTGATTCTACTTACCAGATCACTGCCGAGTCTCACTGTCTCTTCTTACGGTGTCAGAGAGTCCGTTTAACCCTCCTGTCTGTTTTATTTTGTAGTAACAAGAAGGCACTCAGACAGAACAATAGAACTGGTAGACATCACCAAGATACGGTGAGAAAACAAATGGACGTTTACAACATAATGATTCCTTCCACCGTCGCTTTGACTGAGATTTTTTTACACACTCCTAAAACAGAGATCTGCTGAATTAAATGTATCTCGAACAGAACTTTTTTTTTAATCTATGAATTAGAAGGTTTACATATGCTGAAATCTGATGGTATTCAAATAAAAGTCAGTCTCATAATCGTTAAATATGATACGGTGTATTGGGAATTGGGAACAGATGACTTGTCTTTTTGGAGCCCCACTATAAACTTGATTTGTGAAAAAAGTTCCAAAAGTGAATCCACTGATTTGAGTTTCTGGTCACTCAGCACATCTTTCAAAGAAACACAGAATTATCAGTATCTAACCAGTTATTAGGGCCTGAGCCAGAAGACCCTATTATGTTTTTATCCTTGTTTTTTTTATTATTTTAATTGTGTACTTTATATACATTTATCCTATTGTGGTCTTACTGAACCTCAAGAAGAATTATGTCTTTTTTTTTAAGCTTTTCATAAGGTACCAGATCAGGTCTGGCGTGTCAAATCAGTCTGTAAATACTACAGTACCCATGAACACCGCGGCGATGATGTCAGCTAAAACTCTCTTTAAAGGTGTTGCAGAACGTTGATCGGAATCAAGCACAAAATGGTGATCTATGTGATGAAATCAGAAGAACGTGATCCTATCGGTCTTGGTGGCTGTCGCTGGCGATCGCTCTCCCCTACAACTGCGTGTACTAGTGGGACTCATCACACTCTGGTTATTCAGTACCTCAAACTCCAGAGGGCGCCATCTACAACTGCTAAGCAAATTTTCTATTTGCCATCCAGTATATGTCACTCCCAGCTTTGAGAAAAATTTCATTTTATTTTCAACCATAAAATTCCAAAGAAGGGAAGACAGTATGTGACTTTCATAGTCAGCATGAAGACTACAGCTCTCCCTGAGCAGCTGATGGGCTGCAAGAAGCAGTAACATGCACATCGGCAGCCTAAGACAGGTTGTGGGTTTTTTTTTTTAATTTTATTTTATTTTACAAATGAAGGAGACAGACGGGAAAAGTGAGTTAGGCAGGGAAGAGCTCACCAAAGATGATCTGTCAAACCTAGAGGGTGCAGATCTCTGCGGCTGATGTTGAGGATTTTGTCCCAGAGGGGTGAGGAGCAGTTGCTCACCTTAGGTAGGACCATGAGGACAAGCTGAGGTCCTGAAAAGGTTAGTATGTTCCCAGCAAAGGTGGAACGTGTCCCCATCACAAGCAGCAGCAGCTGGTCATAACACAGATAATCAGATGGACATAGAACATTTCTGGCTGTGAGAATTTGGACGAAGGATCTCCTTCAGATCTGTACAGTCAGGTAGCGCTTGTTTCCACACCACTGCATATCCGAGCTCAGTTAGAGGAGGAATCCCCCATTCTAATAAAATTGGCTAACATGTAGTCTGTCAGCATAAAGAGCCACAGCCACAGATCTTTGCTGCTGGAAATTTGGAGTTACAATGAAATCTGCCTCATGGAATCTTGGCCATCAACTGAGGAATACAGAGCCATTAGCGATCCGCGGGAACACAGCAACTATTGTTAGCTGTGCATCACCGTTTCAGATTAAACCCTAAACAACACCTCAAAATATGCTGCTTGTTATTTTCTCCCTCCGTCTTATGGAGCTACACATACACGCAGTACCTTCAGTGCTGCAGTCAACACTTCCTACCTTTTAAAGAGTCACCTGACTTGCCTCAGCATCGTCACTGGAATCATCACCACACACAGCCAGGAAAACATTTTTTATTGTTTGTCGTAAGCCAACATTCACACATGCTATGTTGGTTTGTGTTGGTTTATAAAAAGTCAGGTCTAAAGGAGTCCCGCAGAGGTCAGAGGTCAGAGGCACCGACCAGTCGTGGCGGTGAACAGCAGCTCAAGGGTCACCAGCTTTTAGGAAGGTTTTACTCCAAAGTCTGATGAAGGCTCCGTTGTACTGAGGCGCCCGTGTACATGATACACAACAACAATGTGACAGTCCAGCAGGATTCTCGATGCCAGGACCCGAAACATGACGCATCTATCTGTCTGGGGAGGAGCGTTCAGCTGCAGCAGCCATGTTGGTTTGTTGCCTGTTTTATCTCCGTGTTCCAAGCATCTCATCTATCTGTATGTTACCTTAATTGCCCTACAACCGGGAACTTGACAAGGATCTTGCTGTGTGCTGTTACGGGAAAAGGAGATAAATAAACCTGATCGAATGTCCCATTGATTACTTGTCACATGTCGGGACGGATGCAACAAGAGCATCAGCTGAATTGATGGGGATGAGTTTGTATCTGGAGCCGAGTGCGTGTCTCCGTGTGGGTGAGACCCTCTCATCAAGCATTCCTCTGAGATAAATACGTCCTCGGCCAACACCAACCCTATCAATACTACTTCCACAAATTGTCTCAGGAACGCATCATAATCTGTCTCCATGCTGGATACTGGGTCCACAAGTGCTTGTTAAAGTGCAGTTTACTTCAGTACAAGGCTGGTCGGGGCATTAATCAGTCACATGATACCTTCAATTGATCCAACTCCTTAAACCACCAGCAAATCAGGTTGGTCTGCGTCTAATGACATGGGAGTTTGCGTGGTGCCAGTGGGGTTAATAAAGAAAGGTTTTCATCTCTATTTATTCATGTGACTGCTACACTGAGGTTTAATAACTGCATTACTACTCAAAAGAGTCTGTCATTCATAATTGCAACAATTTAGCGCCAAGACTGCAGTGATCCGCTAGAGGGCGGTATCGTGTAAAGAATATGAAAGAGGGTGAGCAACAAGGAACATGAGCTCCATGATCCTGCAGCAGGCATATGGACCATTTTTTTGAACATACATAAAATAAAAGGAGTTTTCACAGTTTCCACACCTTCATATCGGTCCGCTCTGGGTTTTTTTTTTCTTTTTGACATATTTGGTAAATTGGTAGCTGGTATTTATAATTGTCTAATTTTGTCCAACTCGCTTCCTCTGACTTCAATTTGGTCATTTATGATGAGAAAACAAGACAGGAAATACTGTGTGTGGTAAATCTGGAAAATCACAATGTCCACATGTTTATTTTCTTTTCAATAGGCACAAAATTTTTAAAAAAAATCATTTAAACTTGTTTTTTTTAAATTTTCCAACAGATCTATCAGCTCAATTGGTTACAAAAATGGGTGGTCATAGTTGATGAAAGTTTTTGAGATGGCGTGAGAGTGAAACAGCCGCCATTCACGTCACGATTCAGTGCAGCATCAGCGCGATGCTGAGGTTACACTCGTGTGCTGCTCTACTTTTCCTTTCATCCACTCACAAATGGGCGTCTTGAGCTCAGCTTTCTCTCTCTCTCTCTCTCCTCTCTCTCCTGTATTACTTCTCTGTGACTCCAGAATGCAGAAAGAGCCAGCCACGTAGTGCTAGCTTCAGGCTAATCACCACCAATAATAACAAAACTGTCCGAAATTATCAGGTGACAAAACCTCCAGCTGCAATAAAATCTCACTGCAAACCTTCTGGTCCGGCTCTGCGGGGAGTGAAGGTGACCCACCACCACCTTCTCTTGATTCAGTTATAGTTGTTTGTGTTTTAGATGTGTGTGTGTGTGTGTGTGTGTGTGTGTGTGTGTGTGTGTGTGTGTGTGTGTGTATTACTGAGAATTAGACTGGTAGACACTACTGGAGAGTTTGTTAACAAACCCTTTTGGAGAGTTTTGCTGCTGCTAGGCCCCGTTAGCTTCAATCTTAAGACACGTGGCTGGCTCTTCCTGCAGAGGGAGGAAAAAAAACAACTTCTATTTTTGTGTATTTGAAAAGATCAAAAGACTTTTTGGTTGTGGCATCACTTAAAGGACCATTAAGACATTTGTCTTCAAACGTGTTTACCGTTCCTGGAAATAAATGTTGTTGTTGTTGTTTTAATGATTTCCTGTGCTGTCTTATAATTCCATAAGGGACGGGTTGTAAGACGAGACACAGAATAAAAATGTATTCATTCATTTTAGGATAATTGGTTTGGTGGCTTCATGGATTCACCCTAAAGGGGACATTATCAATACAACTGCATTTTGGAAAAAAAAAGAAAAAAAAAAGGTTTTATCAGGATTTGCATCATCACATGGACTGAATATTAAGCTGCTTCACAAAATTACATTGTTCTTCATTATGACTCTTGATATCATATTTACTCAATGAAATGCCAAACACTCCCTCAAAGGAAAAAAATTGAACAGACTTATTATAAAACAATAGACAAACGTGTAACATCTTGATATTTTTAATCTAGAAAATAAAGTATTAGTCGACGGATTAGTTTCACAGTTCAGTCCGTAAATAATCAGCACCATGATGACGTTGTTGCCTTTGTCCGTGCAAAACTCCCCCAACTCTTCAATGTCACTCAGAAATGACAGGAAAGAATCTCTCATCCTTTCATTCAATCGTCCTCAATATTTGATTTGCTTTCATGGGTTAAAAAAACGTCTGAAACAATTATCAAACCAGCTGGTGATTAATACTCTTTGATTGATTAACTGATTAGTTGTCGCAGCTCTGATATCAGGTCTATGCTTCGTTTATTTTGTTTAAACCTTTTCACTCCTTTCGATTGGAAAAATCTTGAAATCTCAAAGACACAAAAATCCTCTGTATTTTGACTTTTTTTTTTTAAATCATTAAAATATAACCCCCAGTTGTTGTCTTGTTTTTAAACTGGAGATGCATTCTTCGTCAGTGATGACAAATATTTTATTTTTATTAATCGTCTTTTAAATTTCTGTTTGGTTGACTTTTTTTTTAAGCCTCATGGTATTTTGGTCTGTTGTCTGTTATTTAAGAGCCTCATTTTATTTCATCCAAACCCATGACGAAGGGGCCCATAAGTCTCCACACAGGGGCAGCACGCACTGCGAACCCCTCCAGGCTTTTTAAGTTGTGTACACTTCTTGAGAAGGATCAGCAAATCCTTCTATCACCATATTCTCCAGATGGGTTTGATGAACCGATTAAACACTTTGTCGAGATAAAACCATGGTTAACCACTGGTTCCCCTGAAATATGCCTAAAACTCCGGGGAGGTTAAACAGCAACCCAAAATCCACATGGAAAAATATGGACCTATAAAGGAGGACGGGCCTTTCTCCTTTCTTTTTTCTTTCTTTTTTATTGTTGCAAAAATCACAACAAAAAACGGGGGGGGGGGGGGGGATATGGATTCGTGTTATTCTCATTTGCAGTAGTAGAATTGTGCCCCGTGCTCTCAGTGGATGAGTAAATGACAGATCAAACCAAATCCTACTAAATTCATCATCCTTAAATGACTACATTACGCTCCGCGTTGGCGACCAGCGACGCCATCCTCGTTCTGCGTCCGTGTTTCTTCATCACCTTTGGTTCGACGAGGCCTAAACGTGCCTGTTGATCACTGATTACCGTAATTCCTCAAAGTTCATGCAGGCAGATCTGCTTGCGACTGAGGAACGTATTATTATTATTATTATTATTATTATTATTATTATTATTATTATTATTATTATTATTATTTTATCCCGGTGAGTGAACGCGCTTTCATACTGTCAGAAAGCGAATGCAGAACCAAAAGAAAAAAGACAAAAAAACTAACATCATTTTCTTCCATTTCCATGAAGCTTTTTTATCGTTGATGCAGAGCTGAAATCGACTCGTTTGTTACCTGATGTTTGAATTTAAGGCAAAGAGCAGAGATAAGGCAACCTTTTCGTTGAAACCTGCAAACATGGGGGTCTCGAACCCAATTAATTTCTAATAATGACTCCCCCCACGGGGCAGTAGGGATCCCCGCGCCGCTCCGCCCCCGCCACCGGCTTCAGCGTATCAACGGTAAAATATGAAGAGAGAAGAAGGAGCTTCGGGGGAGACGAGGGAGGAAAGAGGGAGAGGAGAGTGAGTTATTGCGGTGAATGAAAACTGTTTCCATTTAGGCTAATTGAGCGCGCCTCCGCCAGAAAACCCTCGGTGTGTGTGTGTGTGTGTGTGGGTGTGTGTGTGTGTGTGGGTGGGTGTGTGGGTGTGTGGGTGCGTGTGCGCACCAAAGCGCGTGTGCTGACGCGCGGCGCGCCGCCCTCTCAGACACGGCGGTGCTTAATAGCACCATTTATGTCATTACGGTGGAGGTAGTGAGGTACAACCACAATAAAGTCGCCTATCAGCCCCTGAAGTCGGCGGTTTGAAAGAGGAATATTTCAGGATCCCCACTCACGTTCACTCTGTGCGCACCTTCACAAGTTTACAGTTGACCCAAACACACTGTGGATGAACTGCGCGGGACTTTAGGGGCTCGCCATCTGCTTGCCTTCTTCACTTTCTTACTTTGTCTTCTTTCCTCCTCCTCTCTTTCACTAAGACACCAGCGTGGGTGAGGACTCGCAGCGCAGAGAGGGAAGGCTGTCGCACCTTCGGATGCGCTTTTAGTTGCCCCCTCGCACGGGCCCGCGCGCTCCTGCCCTCCCTGTGACGTTTCCCCCGCCACCTCAATCGGCTTCAACACTCTATGGAATCGATAGCTCGAGTTCACAACCCAATTAAGAGTTCATTTGCAAGGTCAGTATGATCTCATGCAGATCTAATTAATGGCCAATTACCTTAATTACGTTTTTGGAGGCAAATATGAATCACCTTCATGATCTATGATGCCTGGATTATTATTATTATTATTATTATTATTATTATTATTATTATTATTATGATTATTCCCCATTAGAATACTGTTTTTTAGCATCGTCTTGATACGTGGAGCACATGTGCACTGTGGCGTGTATTTACGTGAATCCCAGCAGACACGCAGCGGTTGTTACGGGTGACATGCGACTTTGGCCTTTGTTTCTAAATCCAGACGAGTTGACTCAAACAGGTTTCCACCCGCAGAGATGAAGGGTTTGTTTTTTCTCTCTTTTCCTCTCCTCTTGATGGAGCTGCCCGTGTGAAATCAAGTGAAAACATCATTTTCGAGCCCTCAGTAATTACCAAGTGATGAAATACGCACCGTAACAGCGCGCAGGTCTCAAACGGGAATGAATTCTAAGCACTTAACATATTAATAATTGTCAGCCGAGAGAGAGAGAGAGAGAGAGAGAGAGAGAGAGAGAGAGAGAGAGAGAGAGAGAGAGAGAGCCTGCACACTCCTGTTATGCTATGCATAATGCTTAAAAAAGATGGTTAAAATGTATAAAATCTTACTTGTCAGCACCAATCAATCATAATGTGAGTACAAATTGATTCACGTGACTTCGTTTTAAGAGGAAAACGTCCCCCCGCACATTGATGTGGAAGAATCTTGATATTTGATGGTCCTCATCACTCCGAGTGATCGCTGCACTGCAAAAAAAAAAAAAAAAAAAAAACTAAACAAAGTGATTTGGTGCCCAGGCAAAAAAAAAAGAAGCATGACATGTTGTAACATGTTATAAATCACCTTCATTTAACGAGTTAGAGGAGTTTTCTTTCATGTGAGTGTCTCCTCTGAGTCGCTCTCTTCTGTCTTATTAGTTTTTTTTTCCTTTCTCTCTCTCTCTCTCTCCCTCTCTCTCTCTCTCCCTCGCACTCTCTCAGGAAAAGAGCCGTACCGAACCCGGGAGCATCCAGGTATCGGAACCACAAACCACCACTGAGTCACAAACCGACCGCTGGACACTTTTTGCAGTGTGCCGCCCGCGCGCTCGCACTCACTTATCGTTTGTAAAATCTGACAGGAGCTGAAGATCCGCGCCGATGCTCCCTCCTGACCGGACCGCGTTCATATCGACGTGATAAAATCGTCCAAAAAACTTTTTTCCTGGCACTTGCTGCCGGCAGATTTTTTTTTTTTTTTTTTTTTTTTAGCTGGGGGGGGGGGGGGGGGGCTGTGCGCATGTGCGAAGGTGTCCAGACTGACAATGCTGGAGAGATAGCGCGTTTGGATTGAGAAACCCAGAGAAAAAGGACAGAGAAAAAACAAAAAGGAGGAAAAGGGATCCAAGAAAAAATCCAAACAAACCCACGCCGAGAGACTGGCACCATGAGGTCCAAAGGCAGGGCACGGAAACTGGCCACGAGTAGGTGCAACATCCCTTTCTTTTTTTTCTTTTCTTTTTTTGGGGGGGTTATATCTTTTTAAAACATATTAGAATGTCGCTGTTATCACTTCGCCTATCAAGAGTTTCGGTTAAGATTTCATTTCCATCTGCAAATCATATAATCCTCAACTCACGAGTGACAACAGCGCTCAACTGTTACGGCAAAAAAAAAAAAATCAACGCTGTCATAGGAAAAGTGTAAAGTGAAAAGTTGAGGGAGCGATGGAGGAACTTTCTCGCGGCGCGGGCGGGCGGCGGGTGCCCTCCCCAGCACTGGACTCGCTGGTTTGCATGTAGTGGGCGCTCGCGTGTAACCTGGGGGGCTGCAGGGAGACGTTCATGCTCTGTGCGTCCGCAGCTCTGTTGCAGTCGCTGCTGCTGCTGCTGCTGCAGGTCACTTCTTCAATTTTCCAGGAGCAACTTGGAAAAGGCAGGTTGATGGAAAGAGGAGATTTAGTCCCGGACAGGCTTGTTGGAGCGGGGTGTTTGTCACCGTGAGGCGCGCTGCTCCTTCTCCTCCTTCTCAGCGTGGCTTGGTTGTTTAATGATCTCGTCGAAGAAGAAAAAAAAGCAACTTTTTAAAATCGTCTTGGACGTTGCAGTTTGCGGGAAATGTAATTCATTGCGGGACGCGACCTGTTTTTTGTTTTTTTTAATTCTAGTAGGAAAATGAATTTAGAATCAAATGTTTTTCGGCTACTCCGAATATTAGCTTTGATTAAATTGACCGGGCCTGTATGTTGTTGAAACGCTCCTGTCATTAAATCGATTTAATTACTCGGACGCAATCAGCGATAAGAATTTATGCAAGGAGATGATTGATAGAGTTATTCATGCATTGATTCGCTCCAATAAATTACCATGGATTATATCTTTCTTTCTTTCTTTCTTTCTTTCTTTCTTTCTTTCTTTCTTTCTTTCTTTCTTTCTTTTAAAGCCATTCAATACACTCTCCAGTCGACGTGTTAATGCTACATTTGTCGGTGTTTTCGTTGTTTTGACTCAGTTGCATGAGGTTTTTGAGGAATTGTTAAGTTTATATTATTGCTGTTTTTCGTTTTAAATGGGGGCGGGGGACTGAGGGTTTATTTCTTTGTTTTTGTGTTTTTTCTGTGCTCTTGGCTGTCAGACAGTTCTGTTCTGTGACCAACGTTTGCATCTTGATTTATAAACGGCTTGATTTTTTTTTTTAACTTAATAAAATGTTTGACCAAATAACGCGGTGTACACTCCAACAACATCTGGACAGTTAACGCCAAAAAGCAGCAGGGTGTGAAGTCATTACATGTGGTCAGTTAAAAGCAGCCAAACAGAAACACAAATCAAGTGTCTTTAATTTTGAGTCAATAAATGTTTCGAAACTATGCAGTGCAACACACACACACACACACACACACACACACACACACACACACACACACACACACCATCATTATCAAGAGAGAAACCTTGTTTTCTTTGCTGCGTTCCTCCAGGTCGTGAGTTGCGAAACCCTAAACATTTTATTGAATATTTTTCTTTATTACACAAAAGGGAACCAGAAGCAACAATTGATCTTGTACTTTTTATTTTTTTGCAAACATATCTTCTCTGACAATATTGTAGAGAAAGTTTATAGATTTTATTATGATTATTATTATGATTATTATTATTATTATTATTATTATTATTATTATTATTATGGAGATTTGCATTCTCTGCAGTCCTTGACGTCGTGCGTCCTCAGAGGAGCGGCTCTGCTCTGGCCTCTAGCCAGGGTCTGCAAAGAGTCAACACTGTGAATATTTAAATTCCCAGACCCCTCATAAGGGCCGTGCTGGTAAATGCGTTCGTGTGTGTGTGTGTGTGTGTGTGTGTGTGTGTGTGTGTGTGTGTGTGTGTGTGGGTGGGTGTGTGAGTGCGCGCGTCTCCCGCCTGCCTAGAGAAGTCGTGTTAAAATGGGCACGTACGGGGCCTCCTGACAGAACAGTCGTGTAATTAAAAAAAAAAAAAAGTTGTGTGTGTGTGTGTGTGTGTGGGGGGGGGGTGTCTTAAACAGAGGAGGTGATGGAGAGGCGGTGAGACTGATGGATGGAGACTGACTGATTAGTCCGCACGTCCAGATGCAATGCGGTGCGCCACAAAAACTTGCTTTTGCTTCCCAATTAAGTTTAGCCAAGATCTGGAGGCCGCACCCCGCGGTGAATGGTGGATAGATGGGGGGGGGGGGGGGGGGGGTGATCCGAACCCAGGCTTCTTAATAGTTAAAGCCTCACATACTAATAAAAACCCCTCTTCATTTTAACGTTGCATTTCCTCGCTTGTTGGAAACAATCAGAAACGAGGAGGATTATCGCTGCGAGGAACAACGCAGGCGGAAGTGATGACGTGATAAGATCCTTGACAAAGATGGGAGCTTCACAAGTGGCACGCAGTTTGTGCCCCGAGGCTCCCACGTGTGCGTGATCATCGTTACCTCGCACGTTTTCTTTTCTTTTTTTTTATCAAATATTGTCTGTCGTTGCTGTTGGAAGTCTTGCGTAAAGCTTTGTGTGTGAGTGTGTGTATGTGAGTGTGTGTGTGTGTGTGTGTGTGAGTGTGTGTGTGTGTGTGTGTGTGCGTGCGCGCGCGCGAGGAATAGAAGGTGAGACCTCTCCTCCTCTCCTCCACTCTACTCCGGTCCTTTCCTTTCCTCTCCGCAGCTGAGGAGCGCGTCCTCCTCCTCCCCGCATTGTGCACCAGGCCGTGCATCTCGCGTTCGTCTGGCGGAGCTCATTAAAATGGTTAATAGATCGGCCCATTTGAGAGGTGAGAGGGAGCGGGCCCGCGCGAGGAAAGTGAAATAGAAACCCCATTAAACAGCTCTTGTTGTCCCGAAGCGGCGCTCTTTGCCTGCGCTCCGCTTGGTGCCAAAAGCTCTGTGCGCAATTGTCCCGTATCTCCTCCAGAAATGGCCCGGGTCAAGAATCACCGGGGCAGAGGTCAGTTTGAAACAATAAATGGCCAAACATGTTTTGAATGCATCAGGAAAAAGAAAACAGTGCACAAACATTCCTAAAAGATTGATACTGGAAAAGAGAGCCTAGAAGTTTTCATTTTAAGACAACATTCAATGTATGTCTGTACATTTGTTTGCTTTTGTGTGAAATGACCATCAAACAGAGCTCCGCCCCCTCGGAGGGACAACGTTGTGTAAATAGGTGTAAATAAACGGTTTTGTCAGCGATCGGACCACAAACGGTGAAACTCACCAATGTGCAGTGAGGCATTATTGCTTACAGTCCCTGTAACAGGAAAGCTGCTGAATGCTTGTCAGTCCAGGTGTCAACCCTACACACACACACACACACACACACACACACACACACACACACACACACACACACACACACACGCGCGCGCGACACACACACACACACAGTGCTCGGCAGTGTGTGTTGGGGGGGGGGTCAGATTGACTATATGACCTAGGCCCACTCATCTATCAACGCCCCCATCTGTCTGACATGTCGTCCACTTTCCTCTTTGCTTACGACTAGAGTCCCCCCCCCCCCCCCGCCACCCCACCTCCATCCCTCCCTCCTTCCTCTGAAAATGGCTCTTTTAGAAGGTCTCTGATGTTAATGAGTCGTCCAGGACTTTGTCTCAGGGCTGTAAACAGAGAGCTGATGAGGTTAGTGGTTTGTTTATGCACTGTTGTCACCCGCTTGAAGGATGGCCTCGGTCCCAAGCAACTAGGGAGCTTCCAGGCCCTGTCATGAGTCCCCTCTCAGGCCCTGTCCCAGGGGCTTCGCTGCCCGTCTACTCTCCTCCGTCCATCAGATACGTGAGTGCAGAACAGTGCGGAGACAAGCATTTATTCCTGAACGCTGCTCTGGTGGCAGTCGAAAAAGTGAAAGCTCATAATTCTGTTATTGTATGTTGAGCTTGTGGACACAGCATTTGTGTTTGTATGTTGATGGTGGTGTGTGCGTTGTTTGGGGGTGGGGGGTTAGTTTGGCGCAATAACCCAGACATGTAGGCTAGTGTGGGAACACCGAGGGATGGAGGGAGGGTGGGTGGGGAGTGTGCAGCAACATGTCAAGCCTGGGAACCGCTGTGTGTTTACCACTGGGAAACCGTACCAGCACAGAACAATGAGCGAGCCTTACCCCTTCTAAATAAAAAAACCAGCATTTCTGCTTTCTTCTCCCTCCTAAAGGTCATGGAGTTAGAGATAGGGAGTCCACACAAAAGCCTCCAGTCTGTCGGCAGTCTGGTCTTGCCCAGTACGGTGCCAAGGCTGAGGTCATTATCAACAGAACAGTCCCAAGCTAAGCGTATTGTGCTTCTGTGTGTGTGTGTGTGTGTGTGTGTGTGTGTGTGTGTGTGTGAGTGTGTGTGTGTATTCGGCCAGTGTTTTAATGCATCTGCGCAAAACAAAGGCTCTCTGCAGAGTAAACAGTGCACGTCTCAAGTGTTTGACATGCCGCCATTTTCTCATCTCAGATTGGCTCTGAGATAAATGGCATTTTGCTGATTTGAAAAGTTCACCCAGACATCAAACTGATTTGTGTGTCATTATGATGTCGAAGGAGTTATAATGTCAACAGATTGCTGATGGTGCGGTTTGCCCGTTCTATTAAGGAGGCGGAGGGAACTTAGCGCTCCTTGGCGTACTTGGGGGGGGAAAAAAAAATAATAAAAGAAATATGTCTGTTAGCTAATTAAGAAACTCAATCATTTTATACTGGAATCAATTACCTGGAGCAGGTGGTAGGAACAGTCTGGCCTCGTGTCTCACATCAACTAACTATACCACAAGTCACTTTATTACATTGTTTAGTGCTTTTATGGGGAGTAAAGCTAAGCAAGAGGCTTGAAGGGACTTCACGTCGGCATAATGTCGTTCCATATTTGCTGGACGGCTTGCTAACAGCTCTCAGGCTGCGGTGGGATGCTTTTTCTTCTAAAAACAGCCTTTTTTCTTGTATGTTTTTCTTTTTTTCGGTCTCTTTTCTGACACACATTAACTCCATATATATGCAATAAGTGACTGTTGAGTTGTTATCTTGCGTGGGTAGTGTTTGCTAGTGGACATCGCCTTGTATTTTAATCACTGTCACGGATCGTTGACAGAGAAAATGGTCCTTCTTCCCCTCACACACTACACAGGGAGCACAAAGGTATAAACAGGAATTATCCAACAATTGCTTTGTGAACTTGGTGATAACAGCGTGTTCCAGGACTGCTCGGGGATCTCCCTGGGTAGACCCCCCCCCAGCCTCAGGGATAGAAGGAGTGAGTGAATGAGAGAATGGGGGGTGGGGGGGTGTGGGAGGAGGATATTCATGTCTGATTAACAAGGGCAGAACGGGGCATCAAGTCATGCCCATGTGTAGCTAAAAAGAGAGGACAGCACGGGGCAGATCAGTCCGGTGTGTACGTTTATGTGTTTGTGTGCTTGTGTGTGTGATTCCTGTGCACCTTTCATCTCCGCCACAACAAACCCGTTCTCCACCCCAAAGCTCATTAAGCGGTGACCTCTCACCCCCCGCAGGACGGGAGAGATGAGGGGAGGAGATGTGATCAAAGCCGAGGCCTTCCTGATGAAGTTTGTGCTGCACCACATTCACCTGATGGGATCTGATAGCGGCTGTCTTGGCGTAGAAGAGCTGACACACTGATGGAGGCGTGAGGAGGCAAA
Source organism: Aulostomus chinensis (assembly GCF_037954235.1). Taxonomy (NCBI): domain Eukaryota; kingdom Metazoa; phylum Chordata; class Actinopteri; order Syngnathiformes; family Aulostomidae; genus Aulostomus; species Aulostomus chinensis. The sequence goes on from NC_141329.1 coordinate 3,745,592, forward strand.
GTCAGGAAAATCCATAACTTTATGGGTCCTTGATAAGGATAAAACTATTGTGAAAAAATTACGTTGATCCTCACTTCCTAATTTTGCTGTGGATGAGTTGTGACATCATCAGGCACCTCTAAGTTCTCCTTCTTGGGGAGATAGAGCATCTTTCCAGCTCCAGTGAGGCATGCATCAACAATGTTCACCTCACAGTTCCACTTCCGATCCCTTGTCTGAGAAAAGGAAACACCTAGTCCCTGTCCTCCGAGGTCTGTCTTGATGACTTCCCCTCCGTGCTTGTGTGTGTGTGTATGCTCAAGCCATGCACCTTCTGCGTGTGCTCGTGTGTTGTTACTCAGTCCGGCTCGACGCAGAGGAAAGAATGCGGTTGTGGAAAGGAATGCAGGGCTGATTAGCGCTGCTTACCTGTAAGTGAACTGGACGTGCCGGCGTGTGATGAGACCGAGGAAACAAGGGAACAATAGGACAGTAGAGATTCCTTTCCACACTGCATTCCAGCGATCCTGCAGCCCGGGCCCCCCGCTCGGAGCTTTGATGAACCCTTCTCACAGCTTCCTGGGATTGTCACTCCTCCACAAACACAAAAACATAAAGCGTCTGGCAAGCGGGGCCAGGGAAGAGAGAGCGCGGCCCTCCTCAGGATGTCCTGTTTTGATTAGTGTTAGCATCCTAAAAGTACCATAGAAATATTTTTCTAACACGGAGAGGAGCTTAGTGGTGAGACATCCACTTCTTTCCACTCTGTGACCTGCAGGGTCAGACACACTACAATGAGCTAGAAATCAAAGAGGTGCTCCTCACCCAGTGATCTGACGGAGGAAATCATGAGGAAAACAAGGCGATAAAACGATAGCGAGAGGTTTCAGGGCCTGTCAACAGGTGGAAGCTTGTCCGGCCCCAGCTTTCAAAGCTGTCTGAGAAATAGCCAGTACTGTGTTGATGGGAAATTAATGCTGCCACGTTAACAAAAAACAAAAAAAAAAGATAATGATTTTGTTTGGTTGAGAGAAAAATGCCAACTCTGTCTCTTAATAAATGAATAGAGAAGGGATACTGAGATAGCTGTTAGTTTGAGTGAGAAATCCAACTTGGATTCCTTTTGTTAAGCCTTTGTAAATACACAAACAACATTGCTATTTTAATATCTCTACACTGTACAAAACTGCAGTACGCCATTATTTTGACCTATTTTTTAAACAACAGTCCAGTTTAGTTTGTATGAGAAATTGTACTGGAATCCAAATGAAAATATGAAAGTAGCTTTTGTTTTCCCTCAACATCTGGCTGAAATTCATCACCGATAGATGAGATTTTCCCTTAAGTAAGTTGTGTCCTCTCTCAGTAGCACTCACTACATCTTTCCTGTCTCCTGTGGAATCAGAGAGCGGTGAAGCATTGCAGCATGGTTTGTTGTTTTGCTGGTGCTTGAGGGCTTTAGTTTGACAGGAGGGCACCACTTTGTTCACCTCAGTGTCCAGAGGGGACCCCGCGGGGCCTCGGGCCTGGATGTCTCTGTCAAGCCTGTGGCAGGAGTGAGGCAATGGGGGCCCCTGCTGCTCACTGGGTCAGTGGACAAGCTAATCGATTTTATCTCCGTTTCACACACCATGCCAAACCCCTACTGGCCTGATATTCACATGTTCACCATTCAGAGGATTATGCTCCCTCCATCTCCGCTCTATCTCTTTTTTTCTTTTCAGTTTGTTTCTCTTATTCTCCCACCACATCTCTTGTATTTCTCATTTATCTTTCCTCCACTTTGTTTTGTCTACATCTACATCACTCCCTCCCTCCATCTCCCTTTCTCCCTCTTTGGAAGCAAGATTTTAAATTTAGTCTGCATGTCCGTCTCTGGGTTGGCACTCCCCTTGAGGGAGGCCAGTGGGCAGGCGGAGGAGCCCTTGTTTTCTCGACCATTCCTCTGGATGAAGCGTTGGAACAAGGGAATGAAAGCTTTGGGAAAGGTCTGGAAACTTCACATTCATCAGTGTAAGGAGATACTGCGCTGACAGTTAGCAGACGGCCAGCCAAGTACAACACGGGACAGCCGCGTGGGCCTACAGCACTCGGCTCAACAGACAGACAGAGCGAGACCAGACCAAACACCCCACTCATCTCTGTTCTAGGAAATAACATATGTAAGCATTTTAGGCCTTGTGATTCTCTTGTGTGAAGTGTGAACAGTAGAGTAAGTGAAGGATTATTGGTGCAATCATAACTAATATTGTAATAAAGAAGAGCAGCGGGCGTCAGCACAGCACCACAGACTAAAATGATAACAAGCTGCGTGCATGAATTTAATTAATGGAGACGTTTTGGGTCATTTCACTTGAAACTGACATGTTTTTATTGTGAGTTCTTCACTTGTGCACTTGTGTGTTACTGGTGTTAAAGAAAAAGACTTCAGTTACGAGCGACTGGGTGAAGGTATGGCTTAGATGCAGTGAGTAAACCAGTAGCAGACATTAGGGCCCATGGGTTTTAGCCCCCCATGCTGTGATCGGGGGTCCTGGTCCAGTACAAGACTGGACTTGTCTACACGGCAGAGGTTAACCGAAAATACTGACCTGGTTTTCTGAGGTTGATGCCGACTGAAATTGGTGCTTCCTTGTGTCTTTCTGTGTAGAGATTTACGTTCGTAGATTTTAGGTCAACAGCTACTGGATAAAAATGCCATAAAATCTGTTAGCAAATAACAACATTTCCGTACCTCGGTTTTCAGTCTCTGTTTTCGGAGATGAAAAGTCGCTTCTTTTTCTCATGTACAGTAAACAGAAGTTTACCAAACGTCGTTCTGTCGTTCTTTTATATAAAAAAAAATCTGCTGCAACCAGCTTCAGCATGTAAAAATGTAAGTCATAAAGTCAGACATCTGCAACATTTAAAAAAAAAAAAATCTGTACTTGATGTACTTGTTTATAAAAGGCTGGTATTCATTTTTGGTTTTAAAGGGGAAACTTTGTAATGGAGCACAATTTCTTTCCAGATATATTTAATTCCTAAACAACCTGCTAAACAATCAATCCCTGACTGTCAACCTTCAACCAGGCTTTCTTCCATTGCCACAGTTTGTAACCAGTAAACTGTACTTTGAGCAAACTATAGAATTTTTGTGACACGGAAGAATGAAGCTACATTCGTATTGTGGATTCTCAGAACCGTTACAGCTCAACACCGAGCAGCAGTCAGAGTTCTCCTTCGATCAAAGTCAATGACATTCCCGTCAGCTTCAGCTGTGTTCTGTATTTCACTTAGCACGTGTGTGAATGCTAATAGCTGTAAATACACCATCATGATGTTAGTATTGTCATCGTGAGTAGTGGTGCTGCAGGCGTAGCTCTACACTCTACAGAAGTTCCCATGGGTGTGATTTTACATTCACCATGTTCACCATTATTTGTGCTGACTGACTTTTTTATAGTGTTTTTCCCTTTAGCCCCTTCAACACACCTCTCACTAGACCCTTCCCATCAGCCACTGCAGTCAAAATGCAAGCACACCTCAAGGGGCAGTAAACGTGTATGAGTAGGTTTATATGCACATAAACACACACACCTACAAGTTTGAATATTTACCCACCCCTCCACCAAATCCAGGCATGATCCATTTACATAGATTTTACCTGTACAGGCTGTGAGGGGACGGGACAGAGCATTGGCTGAGCAGCACGGGGTGGGACATTGCAGGTGTGTGTCTCTGCCCAGCCATTAATCGCTACCATCTGACAGTTCAATCTACGAGGGGCCGAGCGGAGCAGCCGGCTGGTTAGCAGGGCAGGCCATTACTGAGCACGGAGGCAGCCAATCGCATCAGCGATCAATGACAAAAGCTGCAGAAGGGAAAAACCAAAAAAAAAAGTATTATGGAGCAGCAGAGGGATGAGAAAGATAGAGGGTGCAAAGGGAGAGGTGGGGAAGAAGGGTGGGGAGAGGAGAAGAATGGCAGAATAAAGGTAGTTATGCTGCTGAAGGTCAGTTCTTGGTTGTGGAGTGGATGATAAACAGGCTGTCTGCCACCAAGTAATGGAGATATTCATCCGATGCTGCACAACTAAAAATATGGCCCCTTGCATGTGCACACACATAACTGCACACAGACACAGTCATTGCCGTAAAGGCTTGATTGAGACTGCAGCAGGGGAATTCAGCGTGAGCCATTGTTTTATGAATTCCATATACAAGGTGCTGGCAGTCTGCGCCACCCTTTTAGTGGTCAGTTCAGGCTGTGCTGTAGTAAAAGTAATGACTGGTTGTGATAAAAAAAAAATAAAAAAATATATTTTTAAAAAATCAGTTGATGATAAAACCGCCACTCCCCTATGGCCCTGCCTCTGCTGCCTACCATGTTACCACGGGAACAGCTGCCCTGACAAGTTCTGTCCACTTGTGTTTACCCAGCCTCAAGAAGTCAAACATAGTCTCCTCGAACTGAAGGAATTCCATGAGCTTTATGACATTAATCATATTTCATAACCCTGTGAATGTCATTTTCACCTTCTCACCCGTGTTTTTCCTTCGCTTTTTTTTTTTCTTCATATGTTGATGAAGGAACGACTTGACATTGTGGGTGACAGTATTTGGCCAGGGCGCTGATAAAACAACAGTGGGATCTTTCTTTTTTCTCCCAAGAGGCCTAGAATAGCAGAACTGATCGTTTATCCTGCACTATCTCTCCTAGGGACACACACACACATATATATGTATGCACACTCACACACTCTCACACACAGGCCATCCCACCCTGGACACCAATGAGTGACGATGAGTCATTAAAGAGAGGATGCCCTTTGACATCCTGCAGTCTTTATGGATCACTCTGGCAGAGTCATATTCCCTAATGCCAAGCTCCTGTCCATCTTTCTGTCTGTCTGTCTGTCTGTCCAACTGTTAGCCTGTTGTCTTTTTCCTATTCTCTCTCAGTCTCTCTCCCTAGAGTTTCACACACCAGTTCATCCCAGACATCCCTGTCTCTGTTTATTTTAATAACAAGAAACAAGAGGAAAATATCTCCTTTTCTCATTACCAAATGTTAGAATCTGATAGTTTTCAAAGTAAGTATTCCATTGTGACAAGTATGTAAGTGTTCCTTCGGGATGATAATGGATATAAGTGTTGATTTGTTCTAAGAACAAGGCTGCAGAAGTTGTCTGTTATCCAAGGGTGTGGTTGTTGAACAGATACATTCTATCTACACATTTTAACCTACTGCGTCCTTCTGTGTTGGGATTGGCAGGCAGTGTTAATTAGGGCCTGAGCCTGAAGGTACTTCAGGCGAAGACCCTATTGTGTTTTTTAAACTGCATTCACAGTAATCTAATAAATTCCTTTTTTCACACAAATTCAGGAGCAGAGCAGCAAGGAGTCCATTTGTATTTCTGCACACACTTGTCTCTGATTGGATGGTACTGTGTTAATCCAATACTGCCAGGATGCTGAGCGTACTCTGTGTGGATCAGGCTGCTAATATGTTTGTTGTAGATTCCAGCAGTTGATCCTTCTCTTGACAAATGCAATTTGTTGGGCCTGATTTGATCAGTTGCAGCAGCATAGTTCTGTGCAGACAGGAGCATGTAAACCATCCATACAAAAGGAGTTAAAATGTTTTGCGTCTGTGTGAGAGGAAACTCTATTACAGGTGTCCTGGACCACGGGGCCCTGCTGGCTCTGATGAAATGCTCTTTGGGCGTTAATGCAATTCTGATTCTGCTCAGCCCGGAGACAAGCTACCTCTGGGGTTTTCAAACTGGCTCTGAAAAGCAGAAAACAAAGTCTGGATTGAAAGCGTACAATTAGAATGGTGGAAGCTTTGAAGGGCACTTCCTGATGTAACATAGTAATCTCCCTCGAGACACCAGAGAATCACACAGTATAATTTTGGTGATGTTTTTGTGGAGTAAGAATTGTTGTATGTTTGCACAGTGCATGCATCCTGTAAATTGGTACTGTTGAATTCAGCCAGTGGTTCATATATTTTAGCCTTTGACATCGAGCATATAGTGTGTAATCCCACAGGAATCAATCACAACAAGGATTGGCAACGATGGAAACCTGTCATGGTTGCTTTGCAGAGGTATAAGGCGTGCTGCAGTCATGATCTATAGGGCCAACAGGATTCAGTCGAAATGACAACTAGCTGAAGTTGTAGTACGCAATGCCAAAATCCACCGCTGACAAGCTGCCTCTACTGGCTGTCATCACATGGCCTAAACTGGGTTTGCAACTTAAAAGAGCAGCCAAGAAAGTAGAGACAGTTACCAAAGAAAATTCTTCTTCAAATTGAAAACTTTCTCTGATGGCGTGCAGCTGAAATAGCAGTTTACCCATCGCTAGCCGGTCACTCCAGCGGTGCTTTTGATGATTTCAGCCATTTTCTCTGGATTTTCATTTCTCTGGATCGTATCGCTGCTCACCATATTTTCAGGAAACATTAATATGTCTAAAGAAAAGTTATCTTTGGTTCATAATCCTACAAATTTCCAGCCACACAGGAGACCAGTGCACCTCAAGGAACCCCTGCAGGGACATCTTCAAGTACAGTGTTGATCCTTCATGTTATTTTCACTGGAAATGCAGAATTTTAAGTTTGTTCTATTAATGATGTCGTGTAGGTCTGGTGAGGTCTATGTAGAAAAACACCCTGCTAGGTAAAGAATGGCTCCAAAAGTCCTAAAGTCTTGGACCATATGGGCGAAGTATAATTCATAGTATATTATGCTTTTTGTTGGTATCCATGTGAAGACTGAATAAGCTGCGCCTGCATTGCCCCTGGTGAGAACAAGGCCTCTGTTAGACTTTGGATTGTCAACTTGGTTTTCCCACATGTAAAGAAAAGCTCGCCACAATTTTCAGCAGATTTACAACCCATTGAAAAGAAAACTGGTCCTGCAGAAGAAGTGACCCGTTTCAGCCCTTGGGGGTTCAGGGACATAGGGTTCGTGCTAGCCGTCACATTCTCAGCCAGGCAAGAGACCCGCAGATCAAATACAGGTATGATTTATGTCCGCTGTCTCAGCCTTCACACAGCATTCTCCTGCATCGGAGTTGTTGGCCAATCCAATGGCAGCGGTAATTTGTCTCCTTACATGTGTAGGAGTTGAGGGGCGGAGGTCAGAGAAATGAAAATGACCAGACCTGACTTAATTGTTGTATCTATTTGCAGTTTCGAGACAGGATGTCTGTCGGAATGTCTATCTGTCTATTTGTCCATCTGTCTCCCTTCTGTCTTGGCGCCGTGTTTTGTGTCACTGGGTCGAGACCCTCTGGCTGCAGTCAGCCATTATGGGCACTGATCTGATCCAGCCGGAGCCCAGGGTTCACAGGAGAGATCTCTACAGGCCAGATAGCATCGCTATCACAACACACAGCCCGATGGAAAAGTGTTCTCTTGGTTCCTACAGCCTGTTCACTCAACAAAAACCAAAGCCCCCCACCCCCTCCCTCCAAAGAAAATCAAATCTGAATTCATCAGGCCGTACCTGTATTTTCATGTGAAACTACAGCAATATTTCATATATATCTGCCTCCAGTTTCCTCGCCCAGCTAGGTACATCTGACAAGGTTAAGCCGGTAAATTGTTGAGAGAAGTGCTTCCTGTGTGTGATTACATTTATCATGTATAATTAGGAAGTTCTGCTCTGTCTACACATGATGACCCTTGACCTTGAGTGTGACAGTTGTAAGCTGGTGCTGCCAGACACCCAAATGTGATGTCCAGGTCATGCTGCTCTACAGACTCTGGTTTCCGCTCCAGGACCCAAGGTTAGCTAGACTTTCATTTCAACCCTTTTGATTTCAGGAACTTCTCCATGATACTTTTCTTTCCCTTTTTTTTTTAACAAAGAAAGTTTTAAATTTTGACCATAGTATGAAATAAACTCAATAGTTTTATTGCGCGCAAGTTGTTCAGTTCATGGTCTTCATACAAGTTCTTAATGTTGTTGCTGATTCTGCTCTACGGACTTTCTAATGAATTCATCTCTCTAAATGTGGGCCTCTCGTTCGTGTGTTTTCTGCCCTTCATCTCTTTCCACTTCTGTCCGTTGCTCTGTCATTCCTTCTTCCTTTTTCTTTGCGCTTGTACCCTTTCTGTGTTATAATTCCCACCTATTATTTCTGTCCCAAGCCCTCATTAGTCATGTCGCTGTCAGCCGCCAGCTGCAGACACACACACACACACACACACACACACACACACACACACACACACACACACACACACACACACACACCCATACAAAACCACACGTATTCTTGCACATGCACAGGTATGGAAGTCATCAAGGCAAGGTCAAAGGTCTGCCTCATTACCCAGCTCCAGTGAAAACTTTTGGTGTGTTTTATGCACTGGTATCAGAGAGGAGGGGGGTGGGGGGGGCTTTGTAAGTATATAGAAAAAGTACTGAAGAGGACAGACGTGATTTATGGAGGATAAGAGCAAGATGTGTACAAGACAAAAGTAATAAAAATATAAAAATCTCCTAGAGAGTGCTGATCCACTAAACCAGATCAAGATGTCCAGAGATAGGAAACTGTGGTTAGGAGGTGGAAGGATATTGGGCGGTGGTGGGGGGGTTAATTGAGCTCTGAGGATGAGGACCTATTAGTCTCACATGGCCATCGCCACAGTTGTGGCTGGCACGATACATGACTGGTGTTTCCTGACGTTAAACACAACATCTCTAAATAAAGTCATTAGCAACAGTCCAACAGAAGCCCATTCATTCATTCATTCATTCATCCTCTGCTGCACTCACACACACACACTCACTCTCTCGTCCTCTTTCTCTCTAACACACACACACACACACACACACTTTCTCTGTGTGTGTCTCCGAAACACAAACAAACACATACAGTACTGACACTGCCTGCTTTCATGAGACATGATATGCTGACATGTGACAGAAAGCAAACCAGGAGTGTGTGTGCATGTTCAAGTTCAGCCTGGGAGGTCAGAGGTGTGTGTGTGTGTGTGTGTGTGTGTGTGTGTGTGTGTTGGAGGAGTCAGCTGGGAGCAGTCAGGGGGACACTGGTGATGCAGACTGACGGGGGACATAAACACTGGCTAGTATAGTGAAGGGGCCCATTGTCTCAATGGCCGCCACGTCAGTCCCGGAGTGTAATGGAACGATCTGTTTCTCTATGTTTGTCTAATTGCCCAATCAGTCTTTCTGTCCGTCTGTCTTCTGATACGTCTATCTTACTGCTTGACTGTGTCTTTCTTTCACTCACAATCATTCTCACTTTTATCTGTTTTACCATTGAAGGCATTAAGCAGATGCTCTTATCCTAAACGTGCACCGTGTGATCTTCTGGCAGGAGTTGGTTTCCTGTGTTTTTCTGTTTCTCCAAGTCAAGTTAAGGCAGTGCTCCAGGTGCTTAAACACAGAGAAAATATACAGTATGAATATCCGAAATAATGCCACAAAAGTCTCAGAACAGACTTTGGGTTAGCAGAAGTCACATAGTTAGTTGCAGGTTATTGTTAACATTTCCAGTGGTGCAGAACAAACCAGGTGGTTGTGGGATTTCGGAGCTGTAGCTGAGCCCAGAAAGGAGGTAAAGGTGTGTAGAGGATATGAGGCTGGAGGTGTTGGGAGTGTGATGAGGTGTGTGAGATTAATGAGAGTAAAGTTATAGGAGAAGGAGAAGGACGAGGTGCTGAGGACACGCTCGAAGGCTTTTGGAGGGATTTGAGTTTAGTGTAAGTTCCTGACCGTGTATTTGTGTAGGTATTTTGATAGTGTTCTCACCTAAACACAACTTTTGACCATGCAATGACATAACAAACCCTTTTGTGTAATTTGACAATGTATCTGAACCTAGACGGAACCGCCCGTGTGACAGAGAGAGTCAGATTGGTTTAGAGCAAGTATGGAAGGGGCTGTCTTGAACTCTAAGGCTGCTGGTTTGATTCCTGCCCACAGCACTCCAGTGACCATGGCGTCAGCCACTTGAGCGAGATAGTGAACCCCAAATTGCTCCTGATAAGAAGACTGGCACAGTACATGGCAGACTCCACCACAGGTGTGTGTGTGTGTGTGTGTGTGTGTGTGTGTGTGTGTACTATTTTGTGAGGGAGAACTCTTGCACATCTCAATTCGCCATCAAACGTCATATTTTCAGTACTTGACATTCAACAAACTAAGGTAATTTAAGAATTTATTTCAGTGTCTGAAAATGAAATCGTTTCCAAATGACAGCCCGTATATGGCCCATTCAAAAAAGTAGACTTCTATATTTTCACTCAGACTGAGCTGCACTATTAACCAGTTTAACAACATGAGCTGCTGCATTTTTGAAATTGCTGGGACATTCAATATTTGTTCAAGGCTACATTGATTGTGTAAAACATAACTTTACGTAAAATATCTGCCGAGATGACATGTTATATTCTGCACACTTAAGAAAACATCTTTGTTTGATACATTTATAGGAATTTTTTTCTTATGGTTATTTTTTACTTTTTTCAAAATTGGGCAGCTGTTACTGAGGATTTCTAGAAATCTGTCCCAGCACATTCACTACGTAGAGTTAGTAGCACTCGTCTGCATAGACAAGGAGGCACACAGAGGCCTAAACTGTAGTAATAAGCCAATTAGTGTAATAAGTAGCCGGGTGATTGACACCGCAGTCAAACATCGAAGGGGTTTTAAGGCCAGCGTGTCTTGAAGGACACATTTCCGCGCACGTGCGCCCAGCTGTCTCTTCCAGTGGTTTCAGTCCAGCGTCTCTCTCGGTAGAGTGCACTGTCTGTTTATTGTAGATGAGGTGTGGATGTTTATACTGCGAAGAGCCAAACAAAGCAGTGTGAAGTGTGAGGTGATTCTAAAATAATCCAACCAGCTCTCTGGCAAATTGACACCATTTCGTCTCCAGCTTCTATTATTTGTTCATGCTGGTAATGAAAATGTACTCGCTCGCTCACTTATGAGACCTTTGCTGCTATCTGATAGAAGGATAGAAAAAGAAAACAAACATCTCGTCTGGCCCTGGATAACTTTACCACCCTGTTGAAAGCTATTGTCATATCGCTGAATTCTCCTCTCTTAGAATGCCTCTGTGGGTTCAGAGTAAGTTTGACTCTATCTTTTTACATATCATCTCTGAAATAAACCTGTTTTTATTATGCTGAAGTCCATTTGAGTGAACTCGTGATGCACAACCACGTCAGCACGTCATCGGCAGGCACTGATCATATTTTTGAGATTTAGATTTTGGTCTGATGGCTCAACTTATTTAAGTCTCTTCATTTTTGATCAGCATCTGTCATTTATAATGTTGGAATAAATAATTCATGGTATTTTCAAAATGTTTTGGAAATAAAGAGAAACAATTTTGAATATTATCAACGTGTTTTTCGGTATGTAAATATTATATAAACTTGTTTTTATAAAGTTCATATCGATGATGATAGATATCAGCTATCAGCAAATCAGCTGCAAAAAAATAATAAAAATCAGTTTATTAGCTATTGGTTAAAAAAAAAAAAATCCAATGTACTCCACCCCTAACGCGCTGTAGCTGATGAGCCTCACTGTGAACTTATCAGTTTAATAGTTCGTTAGTGTTAATTTAATGAAAAAAAAATGAAAGATTGTTTCATGCATCACGCCATCAAAACATCCTGCAGGTCACTGAGGTTACAATGTATCCTGGAATCGAAACATGAAGGATTTCTCTGAGAGGCCCCGCCCCCCTCGCTTGTGCATTAGCGTTTGTATAAATACATCATAGAAACACACACAATGGCCGAGGAGGGATGGATGTCAGTGGCCAGGGCAGATAAGAATGACAAAGCTCTTCACTAAGCCACGTCACCAGCAGGCTTCTCACCTGCCTGTCTGTCACACAGACGCACTCAACCATCACCCAGCGATTGTGTGTGTCCATGCGTGTGTGTGTGTGTCCATGCGTGTGTGTGTGTGTGCGTGATTGATGCGCTTTGCCTTGCCCCAACTAAACCCCACTTCTCTCCCTCTTGTCCCACCTCACTTCGGGCTGTCAAGGAAACATGAGGCCTTGGGAGATAACAGCGCGCTCTCCCGGCCGGCCCTCGGCCTGCACTGTCTCTTTGCTCTCTTCCTTGTGCCAGTCACCTACTGCTGTGGGAAACGCAGAGGAGATGAGGCCTTAAAAACAGATCATTGTCCGCCTCCTAGATTAAAGCCAGAGAATGTGAGTATTGTCCACTGAATGGCTAAACCTTCCTGCTGTCACTCAAACGCTGCTCTGAGCGCTACTTCATGTCTAAGAGGCTTATCTGCACTGAAAGGCCCCTAGCTGCTCCGGGGAGAGAGGACGTAATGAAGCGTGTTTTTTTTCTCTCTCTGTAGGGAGAAACCTGCTGCTGGGTTTGGTGATGGGAGTGGGGGTATGGTGGGTAAGGGGATTCAAGGATTCAGGGGGTGGATGTGGCCAGTGGGACAGCTGCAGCACCAAACCCCTCTACCCCCTTCACCCCTACTGCCCCTTCTAACTGCCCCTCTCATAGGGATTGTCATGTATCTAGTCTCACATGAGAGGGAGTGCAGTATACAATGATTATGATGGGGGGACATGGGGGCATTATGCAGGGACGTGCCCAGGGACCTGCCTGTTGTCCGCGCTCAGCCGTCTGTGGGGATGATCAGCAGGCCACTGATGTGGTCCTCGCTTTGTGCTCCGCTGTTTGAGAAGGGGAAAGTTTAAGTGCTGCTCTCATTCAGGGCTGAGCACCGACCAGGCTGGGAGGGTTAGCTAAGCTCTGAGGCCTGTGTGTGTGTGTGTGTGTGTGTGTGTGTGTGTGTGTGTGTGTGTGTGTGTTACATTACCATTGCCTGCACAAAAAAAAAAAATGGTTATTTTCCTCTTTTTGTGTACCGTGTTATAAGTTACTCTCACACACTCTATCACATGTTCTGCACTGTTTTGTCACAACATATTGAAATGCAACATGTTTTCATGAAACATTTGTATGACGTTTTATGTAAAGTTATGCCCAACTTTTTTGTGTGTGATCTCGCAAATGTCTAGCATGGCACGCGTCAGTGTACCGGCACAAATGCAATATTTTACAATGAATGTGATGCTGTTGATAAATTTTGGTGAGGTTTGGGCATAAAAACTATTTTTCTTGTATTTAGGATCATAAGTCAAGACCATTGTTTCGTCTGATCCGTTTAGGCCTGATGCACCTCATGCGCTCTTCCACCTTGAAGACCTGAACTTCCATGTTTCCATACATAAATGTGCTTGTTATCATCTGCTAAAAAGCTGAGAAGTTAAGTTAAACTTCAACTTTTTCAAAAAAAAAAAAAAACCTGTCAGGAAGTAGGTTATTAACAGATATTTAATTTGTTTTACAAGACATTTTAAATTATAAATAGATCAATATACTGTATAAATATAGAATTAATATGTCCTAATGTCTCAAACCTGGCTCATAATCACGTGGGTTGAAGCATTTCTGTTCGAGGTATTCACACCAGGAGTGAATGAGTGCAGCCCGTACATTGTAAAATATGACAAAGCCCTGCAGTCATGAGGTCTAGTTGTTCATGAATTAATCGATTTGCAACAAAATCAAGATCATCTTTCAACATCCTCCCTCTGGTCCTTACTGCTCAGTTTATTGTTCAGCCCTTAACACCTCCAGTGTAACATCATGCTCCACTTGTTGAGTTATTGAACATCTGCCATGATCTCTGCCACTGTCGTGGTAATGTGCCACGTGTGGCGCGCCCCCCCCACCCGGGTCCACACATTAGTGTCTGGATGATTCACAGGAGTCCCCTCACCTCAAGCCCTGCTGTCCTCCACCATCTGCCCTCCGTGGCTCCGCTTGTCTCTCTCGGTGATGACGGACACACCTGCATCCTCAGCTGTTGCTCTGCTGTTCACTTCCTCACTGCAGTGGTTCTGCTGCTGCTAAATATTGAAACAAGTCCTGGAACATATGGAAACACAACCGGGATCCTGCATTGTCAATGTCTAGACACCATCTGATGTTGGTTCAGTTTGCAATTTCCAGTCCCCTGACTGCCTGTGTTTAAACATCCTTTCAACTTTGTTTCGGCGTTGAAATGTTTGCAGGGTGGTTGAGAGTTTGACCTGTGGAGACAATCTCCTTAAGTGCTGTCTGTGGTGTTTACTAGATGACAGAGAAATTCACTTTATGAGCACCAAGATGATGTTTGCTCTTGCCTCGATCAGTCAGACCACGAGCCATGTATTCACTCTCTCAGTGTGACCTCTGACCTGGGCATCTTGTGGGTTTAGCACTGCCTGCGCCTATTCTGTGCTGTGTCGAGAGGTCGAGTGGGCTGGAGAGCCTCGGAGTAGACCAGAGAGTTTGTCTGCTGGAGGGGGATGGGGATGTTAAGTGGTGTGGCCCAGCTGTGACGGGTGGCCCAGTGGTCCATTTACAGCCAAGGCCCCATGCTGGGAGATGGTACATCCCAAAAAGCTGAAGGGACCTTAGACCGGTACCAGTGTGTTCTTGGCTCTCTTAAAATGTCCAAAATGAATGTCAAATTATAGGAACATCACTTCTGCAGCAGTGGAAGCTCCAGGTGTCCTGTGGTGCTCTGTCATTTTATCATGGCTTCAAGAGCATGGGAGTACAGGGGGCAGCACAGACAGGACAACTAAGAATACTTTAATAGGTCTACTCATAAGAAAGGTGCTGTCTATCAGTATTTTCAAACAATCCGTCCGTGACAACCACCTTGTTCTTTATCTCATAAGCTGTTGCTGTCCATCTCGAGAGGATGTATATCAGATTCCTGAGAATTTGAATGTTAAATAGAAATTGATTCATGGGAATGATCGCTACATATCAGTGATTCACATAATACAATGTGTCCGTGAACCCAAGAGTGATAGGTGCCACATTGTGCAGGAGACGGAGAGTGGATTTGAAGGTTCTTTTTCAGTAAACATTTAAAAGAGTGGAGAAGTGAACAAAAGCGTTAAGAAGGAGCTGTTTTGTTGCCCCTTTTTTAACCTAAATAGGCGGTCTGTCCGACCGAGGCCTTGGCTTCAAAGTATTATCCCACACATACAATTACCATTTCTATCAACTGGGGAGAAAGATTATGCTTTTTGGGTGTTCTTCTGAGTTTCTTCCAGTGGCTTCACTTGGTGAATGTGACACGTTTTGTGTCTCCCACCCCCTATTGAATTTAAAAGTTCTCTATTCTCCGGGAGAGCTGAGGAGAGTCCTACACACGGGCTGAATAGACACTAAATCTTTCAAGGTTAGGACTTAACCTTCTCCCACTCTAATTCATCTTCAAACTTTAGTCTGAAACCAATCAATATCAGATGATTGGTAAACAATGTGTAGTGTCTGATAGGCAGGTACCAAGGGCCCTCAATGGGATTGCAAATGCTTTGTGTGTCCCCAGTCGCTTTTGCTCTAAAGCACTGTCACAAAAAGTGAAATTACCATTCAGTTGGAATGATGCCATTCATCTTTGTCAGCGCGCCAAGCTCAGCACGCAAGCTGCTCCGACTCAAATTAATTCCTTGTTTTGCATCAGCTGAATTTGCCCAAATCCAGGAGGATGGCTCCGGCTGCACCTCGCCTGCATTCTTTAATGTAGCAATTCCAGCTGATTTCACTATGCACAAGGCCCCGCAGCTTTATTTGCCTAATTCACAAAGAAAAGGAAATAGATATGAAAACAAGTTGGGAAAATAAGATAAATATGGCTGTGAAATTCCAGAGGACCTACATGTTCCAAGTAGGAGAATTAGAGTGGCTTAATAAACATAGCGAGCTCCTGAGAGCCCAGTGAGATGCTATTGTTCATTTGTCATTTCATGTTGCAAAAGCTCCGATATAAAGGTAATATCTTCCCACAGGCTCTTACACATGTAATAGAATGTAGAGGCCTTGTGTAATGAATGTCTGAGAGATTCATTTATTATCCTGCATGAGACATTCTGCAATAAGTCAGGTCACATAACGTATAATTCAGAGAGAGAAGATTGCAAACTAAACACCATCACGACTTTCCTTTTTTATCAACTTTTTGATGTGAAACCACAAAGAAAACTGCATGCAAACACATTCTGTCAAAGAGAAAATCGTCCCTCCTGAAGAAAATGTTTGTCATACAAGTCTTTGAAGAAAAATGGATGAAATCCCACGAACGCATGAGCAAAAAAAATGAACGTGGACGTAAACATCTCCACTAGGGGGCTGTGACTTTCATTCTCTCTTGCACTTCACCAAACGCCCTCCTGCCCACTGGGTAACCCAGGCCTCCAAAGCCAGCTGGCATTTTATTTGTCACATCTGTGTTGTTTTCGCTCTCCAGCCCATGTAGATGTTATCCCCATGTTGTTTCACATTGACAGCAGTGATGAGATTTTAAAGAGCGGGTTGCCCTCTCCTTCCACTGTCCTCTCTCTGTCAAACTTCAATGCTAAAAATGGTTCAGAGGGTTTCTGGTTATGGTGACCACTGATTTGTGATCCCCTATGTTTGTGTTTATGGAACATGGTTTATTTCCTCCATCTTATCTGCTAGCAGATGGACAACATGGTTTGACAGGGTTTATTTAGATGTTTGCTTTTTCCGGCACAAATTATCATGGAGTGCAATTACAGGAATGTAAAATGAAGCCCTGGGGTCAAAGGCCTTTTCCTGTCTCCCTCCCTGGCAATGAGCTGACCATAGGCTCTGTGCCCAACTCCATGTATAGGTTCAACAGACATCTGCGGGATTCCTAAGCAAACTGAAGTGTACATGTGCATGTTTGTGTGTACATTTTAAGCATTTAAGGGTGTGTTACATTGCACAGGGAGGATGTAGAGAAACCATAGGGGGAGCAGAGGAGAGCGGAGCTGCTGGAGATATGTGGGTCAGGCCTGAGAGACTGCTCTTCACCTCAGACACCTGCACCTCTCCACAGATCCCTCATCAAGGATCACTTTGTCCCAGGGCTGCTCCATTGTCTGCTGAAGAGCCCTCCAGACTTTACTCTGAATACCTCCCTGTGCTTCTCCAAGTGGACTCAGCCCAGCTCTCCCTAAGAGAGAGACAAAACAGCGGATTCCAAGGCTCCAGCCTCTTGGCATTCCCCTGCCTTTGGGAGATAAAGAGGGGGACTTCGGCCTGATTCACTCCTCTACTCTTCACCCCTCTGTATAGTTCCCCCCAAAAACCAAAAGATGAGGAGGAGGAGAAGAGGAGACTTGCGAGGGGTAGCAAAGGGGTGGTCTCAGGGTCACAGAGTGATTAGAGAGATGCATGGCGGCTCTCCTCGGCCTCTTTGGTCCTCCTCCTCTGTGGTCACTGAGAGATGACTTTCAGTGGGTTTACAGGGGAATGTGGGTGGGAAGGGAAGTGGAGGAATTATTCCCTTCTCTCTGTCTGTCTGGACTATATTTAACCTGCCTGACAAGATGGATATTTCCAAGGGAATTCTTCCCCTGCATGAATGTCGCCATTATACCCCCCCTTTATTTGGAATTTATTTGAAACATGATGAAATGTTCACGGTGCTTTTAAAAATCAGGCTCAGCTGATATGGTCACCGCAGTCTTCAGTCACAAGATGTGCATTAATACTAGTTTTACTGCCATTTTTAGTGAGATGCACATTCAAACACACCCAGGCACGCATAAATGTCAATAGCCGTTTGCGCTGACGAGATGCATTTCGAATAATTGTCCTCCTTCCAATCTTCAAAGATTTTCTTTCACTTGAGTTTTTTTTGTGCTTTTTTTCAAAAGTGAATGCACAAAATGAGAGGTGTAAACCTATTTTTTGAAGTCACGTCTGGACAGTATGCAACACGGCTGATACTACATGATGCTGACATTCAACTTGTCCACCTGAAAGTAATTCCTAAAGACCCAGTCACAAAGAAAACGTATTTTCCTCGACTGTATATTACAGCTATGCGTGAAGTTGCCTGTCTTCTTCTGACAAAAATATACATGCTCCTTTAAAATTTGCATGACAATTCAGTAGAAACAATATTTTTAGTTCATATAGCACAACAGAAACAACACTCTCTCTCCCTCTCTCTGTCTGTCTCTCTCTCTCACACACACACACACACACACACACACACACACACACACACACACACACACATTCCCATTGTAGTTCTGGAGTGGCCAGCCAGTATAGGCCTTACATTAGACTGGTGTGGTGGAGTTGGAAGTGATTAGGGAGAAATATGCCTGTCTCCCTGTAATGTCAGTAATAGGCAACAGCACATCAAAGTCCAGGCCTGTCAGAATGATCCGGATCAAACCGGCCCCCATCTGGAAACCATAACTGACTTTTCACTCATTTAAACACTCTTAAAACACACTGAACAGACATGGAGCTCCCGTCTTTGCTCAGCACTCACCACCACTCATATCAGCACCCCTCTCTCTCTTTCTGTGTGTGTGTGTGTGTGTGTGTGTGTGTGTGTGTGTGTGTGTGAGACTCTCTTGTATTGTCCCTCTCCGTATGTATTTGCAAGCTTAATGTTAAGTCCATATGTTTCACATTTGTATATTAGGCTACTAATTTTTAATGATTAATGTCTTCAGTCACTCTTTCAGCCCTTTGTTTTCACAGAATTTGGTTAAAATAACATCCACCATATGACACTGATCTTTTTTTTTGACAGATAAAATAATATGCATACACTGTTTTAGCACAGACAGATCTTTTTGTAAAGCAGCATAAGCATTTGTTGAACCATAAAATCAAAGATAATATTATTCATTCTGCAGTTGATAAAAATGGCGTCAACGATAAAAATCTGGTCATGGCGATGACACAAGGCATTCTGACACAATGATGCAGAGTACTTCCCTGTTGCCTGCTTGCACGCATGGTGTTGACTGGACTCCTGGACGTATATTATCTCTCCAAACACAGGTCAGACGCAGCTTTAAGAGTATTTTAATTGGCTTTGAGCCGTTTTCCTAAAGCAAACAGCTGGTGGTGTGGTGTGCTTGGTGACTGACGGGTGGCCTGCAGTCAGGGCGGGGTGGAGTCTGATTGCCTCTGTCCACCCTACCGACAATCAGTCCAGTACAGGACTCCATTGTGTTTGTGCGTGTGTTTATTTAATCTGACTGCTTGTCGGATGGATAACATGCACACATCTTACTGTCTGTGTGGGTAGAAATAATATCTACGAGGCACAAAGGTGTGTTTCACAATCATTCGTGCTACTGTGGAAGATCATAACAGATAGCGCCCTAAGTAAAAGTGCAAGTCATCTAATACAAACAATTAAAGGAGACATTTCAGCAGGCAGCCCAGGTCCCTGCTGTGGCCGGACAGGGAGTGGGCCTTCTCTCATATCTCCTCCAGACAGGGAGTCAGGGCGGCCGGCAGCTACACAGACTTCTGGTGCTGCAAATGCACGCTGCTTTTCATTTCTAACTTTTAAAGCAACAAATTTCTTTGTTCCTCAGTTTCTCTCATTTAATCTATTGTGCTACTTTAAAAACAGTGCCAGCTCTGAAGCAAGGTGCAACTTTGAGTTTCTTTCATCTAATAGTTCTTGATTGGTTCTCACAATTGACAACAAAGCTAACATTTGTCATGCAGTGATGTGAAACATTGTCCGTGTTGGCGTTGGCTGTAGAGTCTAAAAGACGATGGCTATTGGTTTCAGATGAAAATGTTTGGAGAGAAGAGCTGAAGAAAAGCTGGAGCTCAGCATATGGAGAAACACCCTAAAACCCATTTTACAAGAACCAAGGATCTCGCTCCTCACATCGCCAACTCCACTCTCATAAAATATATAGACATCCATTGTAAAACACCCTGGCCCCCATGAGTTGCTCTGCCCGACCCCAGCAACGGGGCCGTCTGCCTCCAAATCTCCTCTGGAAGTGTTTGAAAAACAAAGCGAGACTTCGATTCAACCTCATTAACTAGTTACAATAAACAAAACAATATGTTTTTTAATGCATGGTAAGCCCTGTCTCCCCTTCCCCTCCCAGCTCTGGTCCAGAGCAACTGGCCAGTGGTGGGTTTCCCATGACTGCAGCTAGCCGTGTCATGATGATGGATGGGCAAGGTTGGTGGGGGCTGCCTCTTGCCCTTCTCCTCTGGGACGTCCCATGGACTGACAGGCACATTGTGGCACTCGACTCCTGTTGACGTAATGCTCCACCCGCTGGCACCGCCACAGAGAGCCCCAGAAAATGCCCGCTTTTGCACATTCACATGCAACTTGTTTCACTTCACATGCATGGATGGAGGAATGCATGCAAAGACATGCGAATTAGTACAGTAGATAATAGTGTAGGAAATAACATATTTTGGTGAATAATAGATAAAGACACACGAGTGAGATCATTTCAGTCAATTCCGACGCTGAGTGTAACATGGCCACAAAACAGAACAGTTTAAAAATAAATTTTGAGGAGATTATGTAGATAGTGTTGCTGACAGGAGAGTCACAGACTAAATTAAAGCTGGTGCCGCGCAATGAATTCAGGGTTAAGAAAAAATTCTGAGAGACCTGTCCCTCAAGGGGACACACCAGTGTACGGCTGTATGTTGTTCTACAGTAGTAATTCGGTGTCCCCCCTCAGGAACAGGTCTTGAGAAATCTTTGTCCCATCCAACAGTGAAATTAAATATCCACCCTGGCTATCAGCTGGATTTTGTTTTCACGTCATCTTTTATTATTTGACTGTTATTAGCAATAAATAGCAAAATACTTTGTTTGGTGTTGTATTTTATTGAGGTTTTGTATGGAAGCAGAAAACATCTGTGGTTGCAATAATTTTTTTTTTCATGAAAAATTAAATTTCAAAGTTCACACATCATTTAATCCTACAGTTCTTCAGTTCAGCTCCAGATCCAGTTCTCCCTGAAACCAAAGACCTCGTTTCCTGGCACTGCTCCAGCTGGAGGGTCCAGGCTCTCCATTGCGCCCTGGGTGCTGGCGCTCAAAATCATGGCCTGTGAGACCAGGCCTTTCACCATGTAGGGCTTGGGATTACATAGCAGAACCACCAGGCGGTTCTGCATCTGCTCCAGTGAGACGTTCTTTGGCATCCCAGTGACGATCGTTTTGGGAGAACGTTCTCCCACATCTGCCTGGAACACAAACAGCTTGTTCAAGGCTGGATGTGTCTCTATGGAGACAAGACAGCCCACTCGCAGGTCTAGTCTAGAGATGTCAACCTTGATGCCCTGTGTGGGAGGGGGGTCCTGAACATCAGGAGCTGGATGAGAGGGCTGAGGAGGGGTGGGCTCTAGCAGGGGGACATCAACCGCCCCGATTGCTCCAGGAGCTGCATCTGGAGTTGCTCTATTTCCCCTCTCAACCAGGCGTTCTCCTCCATTAGCCGATTCTCTCGGTCTCTGGCCCTTCCTTCAGCTGCTGGACTTTGTCCATAATATAGTCGATGATCCCCTTGGCCAAAGAACTCTTTTTTCCTTGAAATTGTGCGACAATTTAATCTGTAAACAGGAGAAATTCTGATATGTTACTCTGAGACAATACAATTATTTACTTGAGATAAATGCAGTACAAAAGTAAACGTGGTCTTTCTCAGCTTCTGAAGTTTTAAGAATTATTTTCTGGCAGCCTCCTTTTAACGCACTTATCTGTACGTTCTGCTCCTTCAAACACCCCCATTCCTTTCTTGTTATTCAATTCTTAATGAAACCTACCGGTAGTTTGTTGTCATGTTGATTAAAATACTTCCAGCTCCAATGTTGACAGTAGAAACTGGTTTGCACATTGGACTAAGGTTTTTCTTTTCTTTTACTTTAAAATTTAAAATGTAGTGTGTCATAGTCATGTGACATCAGCTTCAGTTAGATTTGTGCAAAACAGTCAGACGTGTCCTGCAAAGAGTTGCTTTTCTTTCATACTTTGAACACATTTCTGAACTTTTGTCACTTTTGCTTGATAAAATGAGTTAAATTTTTACCCTTTTTTTTTTTTTGTTTTTACACAAATACCTGAACCTCTACTCTAGTTAAGAATGTGTATTTGGCCTCCTCTGCCAATCACTGTCCTCATTTTTCCTCCCTTGACAGCACTTATTCAAACAACAGGGCCTGAGATTGAAGTCTGGAGAGATGGATGGTTGAATACTGGATTAATGAGTTCTCTGTTCCATTCTTCTCTGCATGTCTGCATGTAGTCAAGTTTCTATGGAGGCTTCGATGAAGTATTTATGGGCCAAGCTTCATGGAGGCACATAAACTCCCAACAGCAATCTCATCTTCTGATGGCTATGTGTCAGTCGCGATTACAAGCATCTGACCTTCCCAAATTTATATAAAAACAAAACCTACAAACGTATGATAATGAAAGGAAACCGAACTGAAATTAACCACTGCAATATTAATACAATTCTTTCAGAAGTCCAGAGAGTCATTAGTGATGACCAAGCCTCAAATACACTGGCATGTGTTGTAGTTGCGTATTCATCACAACACAGCAAAAGTTGGTGTTAATACACTGTCAGGCAGTAAATTGCACTGCAGGTGTTGGGACTGATTAGAACTGTCACATTTAGAATGTTAGTGTGTGGGGCAATCCCCCGTCCCCTCGGCCTTTAAGAGGAGGACACACCAACTTCTTGATGAATAAACAACAGAAGCGCCGCAGCAACAACACAACACTGTTTTACAAGCTTGGGAGTGTCACATATATTCACACACACACGTGCGCACACACGCACTCTCCCTCTCTCTGTCTGGATAAGTCACACATTCACTCCACACCACACGGAGCACCTCTGGAATAAAATTCTCTCAGCTACTGTAAAACAATCCAATAACAGCCGGCACCTCTCAAAATAAAACAATAGCTCAGCTCATGCTGATGTTGTAAAACAACTCAGCCTATTATGTGCACATACATGGAACTGTACTGTAAATTTGCCCTTTGGGTAAGAGCACATTTTTCCTTTATTTGGTGATTTTGGCTCAGTATGTAATGTGTGACCAGTATATTCAAGTATTTTTCATTTCTTTTATTTCTTTCTTTGAAGCACAGTCGTCAAAGTGCCAAATGAGCACTTTGTGTATTCATATATATGTGTACATATATATATATATATATATATATATATATATATATATATATATATATATATATATATATATATATTCATATATTCCCCCATGGGTTGTCAAAGTTATTTAAATAGACAGATAAGACACACAGCTCAGACAGACAGAGTGTGAGTGACCATGACCTTTGCAACACTGTGCAACATGTTTGTAAACAGGATGTCATTAACACTGGGAACCAGCCAGGTTAACAATGACTTTTGTCTCCTCTCCGTGTTTCTGTAAGTGTGTGTGTGTGTGTGTGTGTGTGTGTGTGTGTGTGTGTGTGTGTGTGTGCTGGGTGGAGTAGAGGGAGAGACTGAGAGAAAGAGTGGGAGTGGGAGGAGGTGGAGGTTGATAAAATTTCAAATAAAACACTTCACATACTTCCACTGATAAATCAGCACCCTCACAGTTTTCTCAGAACTGCCCTTGTACTTTTCTGTCCAAACAACATCCAGGTTAACTTTGTCACATCAGATAAGCACTGGCTAATGTGATGAAATTTATGGCTTGGCATGGCTGCTGTACTAATACAGCGGTGGATTGTGTGAAGCTGTTCTAAGTGCATTCAACTGTCAGCTCTTATTGTGGTGTCAGTCCTGCCTTCTAATTAGTGTCCTCAGCAGGCAGGAAGTGGGCCTGGGCTGGACTAATCTGTCAGTGAGGCCAGACCATCCTCGCCCCAGCGACTGTTTCCTTAGATAAACCCAGAGCCCTTTATCTAAAAGAGTTGCGACGCACAGGAGGTGTGGGAAGCCCCTAGTGATTATTTTAATACTTCTTGGATCTACATTTTTCATGTAAAGCAAATCGGAGTAACATGGTTGACAAATGCAGGTTAAATCAGCTGTTTTTTTTAAATAACAGAGAACGCAGCAGCTTCGTTGACATGGCAGCGTTGATCGCCGTAGTGACAGGTGTTGATTGAGCATGAGAGGGAGGAAGCGTAGCGAAGGACGCTTCCTGGCAGACAGTTTTATCAGCAAGGGAGCGGAGGGGTCAGCGAGAGGGTGGATGAGGTTATCACACCCTAGTAGTCATGTACTGTACATGATCGGTGCACTGGGAGCCTCTGGAGGCCTGGCAGCAGCCCAGAGTTGCTGACCAAGGTAACTGTCTCTTTCATATAAACACTGTTTGAGTTATAGCGACACGGTGGGACTTTTTCAGTTTAGTTTATATTCTGCTGCTGTGGTTCAATAGGTCATGAAATAGGTGGAAGGGCTTTCTCCGCTATATCCAGAAGGACCGAGATTGTTTGTGTTTTACCTTCGGCTGACACATCCTGCAGAGGTACAGCACGCTTGTACAAATCAGCAAGATGTATGGTTGAAAGTTTTTCCTTTGGCAGAATCACAGAACAAAGTCAAGAGGAAAGACAGTGAGAGTTGAAAAAAGGGGGTGCTTCGCCTTCGCTCGTTTCCTCCCTCACTCCATCCTTCTCTCTGTCCTTTGCTTCCCTTCGTTTCCTCACCACCAGCGGAGTCCAATTCCTCCACTTGAGCGCTCAGGGCCAGCAGCGGGCTGATTAGTCCCACACCCCCAGCCGTGCTTTGCCGAGGACTCTGCAGCGGGACGACTTCAAATGCACCTCGCTCCTGCCACCCCAAATAAAACCTGACTGGTCCTAATGGACACGTTTTAATCTCCCTG
Source organism: Aulostomus chinensis (assembly GCF_037954235.1). Classification (NCBI taxonomy): domain Eukaryota; kingdom Metazoa; phylum Chordata; class Actinopteri; order Syngnathiformes; family Aulostomidae; genus Aulostomus; species Aulostomus chinensis. Next base: position 3,770,288 of record NC_141329.1, read on the forward strand.
GGTTATTTGAAGATTTCTCCAGTCCGCTGCTGGCCACAGCAGAAACAAATTCCTCTCGCTTTGTTGATTAAACCGTTGCCTCTCCACCGTTGCTTATCGTCCTGCAACGAGCTGCTCTTTTTAATTAAAAGTGAGACACCACAAGTGTGCAATTAACAGCTGGTAATTATAGAGCTCTTCAGAAGTGCAACACTCCACCTTCATTTCAATTATATAATGGACAAGTGGCTTTTTGATCTCCAAATGAGTGAACTCTTGTAATATTTGTTTAGTGGCAGATTTGGAGGGTTAATTGTGGCCTATGGTGGCCTCCCTCTTCCATGATTGATGTAAGAGCAGAAAGAGGGATATTAAAAACTGGAACAGTCCATCAGGAAATGCAAATCACACCTTCATGTTAATGAGCAGGCGATGGGCCGGGCTGGCCAGCCGTAGCGTTTCATGTGGGAAAAACAAGCACCCACTCTGCCTCAAACTGATTAGTACATTTGAATTTGAAAGTTTAATTAAGTGCTTCTAATACAGATTGTTTTGGAGAGTGACACAAAACAGCAAATGGTTTGATACTTAATTTGGCCGCCTTTTGATTGCAAAGAAAGCACAAGCAAATTCGCCACGCAAGTGTGGAGGCATTGAGCGCTATCCCAAAGGAGGCAGAAGCCATGGACTTCATTTAAAACCTTCGCTGATAACTGATGAAAATGTATTTAATGACCAATACACTCTTTGAGTGTATAAAGCGGAACACTTGTTCTGTTTTAATTACAATTGATTGCCATCTATGTACATGGCTGTGACATTATTAGTTTAAAGTTACCATTCTTCCACTCAGTGTAGTCAATCAATACTTGGGAAAAAAGTGGACCTTGATTGATTTTTTGTGTGTGCATGTGGCAGGTTAAGAGGAGATGATTATTAATTGGCGGCAACACTTTGGGGGGATGCTTTCCATTCTGGCCCCTTTTTTTACTGGATTGTCGATGTATCACGTGGTTCAAAAGAAGTTTAATCTTTGTGCTTCTGTGATTTGCAAGTGCTTCATTTTCCTACTCAATACGGCTGTTATTGAAAGGTTTTCAAAGAATTTTCTTCACACTTTTGCAACATTTCTAGTACAATTTTTTTTCTGTTTTTATGCCAAGAGTAACATATAATTATAATATTTTTTAATAAATCCCATAAAAATCTATGTATCTCAACCATCATTATGAAATTTATGATCTAAATATCAAAGATGTAAACCCTCAGATATAAATAACGCGGAACCAGGTGTATTACTGCCAGACATCACCTGATAAGCTGTTTTACTTTTATGTTTAACATGTTCGGGCAATCTGTCATTAATTCTGCAGCCACGCTACTCCAAATATGTACAAAACAGGAAAACCAAAGACAGACAAAAGCATGAAGTCAACAGTCTCAAGTCACTCAAACACTTAGGAATTTAGCTCTGGTGAATATTGGCAGCTCATTGCGAAATAAACACCAAGTATTTAAATTCAAACCAGGTCATTATGGATGGTTCTTAAACAAAATGTCAGTCATTAAAGACGTCCATGTGGTTCTACTTAGAGTTCCTGTTTGTTTGGATTAGGAAGAAGAAACGGGGGATTTCGGATCCTTTTCTGCTGTCTAAATGACAAACTGAACACTCAGTTACAGGACCATGTTTCCCATGCACCCCCCCCCCCCCCCGTGCCTGCTGAGGTGGTTCAGTGTGTGTGTGTGTGTGTGTGTGTGTGTGGTGATCACAGTCTAATCTGAGTCGCTGTTACTGTCATGTTCCCCTCTTTCCCTCACTGTCCTTCTGCATTCCCACCTCAATCTCACTGTCATTTGGCAGCTGTCGCTCTCAATTTATACACACACACACACACACACATGCACGCACGCACTCACACACACACTCACACACACATGCACATGCACGCACACACTCACACACATAAAAATAAAACCCACTCCTGACTCTCCTTCTCCTAATGTGAAGATGGTTTAAATTACATTTTAACAAGTATGCTTGTTGTTTGAAAATCAGTGTATAATAATTGAAGTTGAATTAGATCAAATTAACATCAAATAGAAAAAAAATGCACGGTTAAACATAATTTTGTGGCCATTTAACATTTAGCAGCTCCGCAGCAGCAAGTTTTTCTGCAGTCAAGCTGATTAGCCTCTCGGTCTTGACAATGACCTGCAGTGTTTATGTCCAGACGCCCATGCGGAGCTGTGCAGTAAATTACAGAGGGAGACAACAATCACCATACAAGGGCACAATCCTACTGTATTGTCCAGTTAAATCAACTCCTAAATAGAGGGACACTGACGTCCATAACAAATAACATAAACAGCTTCAGTGCTCCGAGGGGGATTTTGTTGCTTGGGGGCACAGAGCTGAATGTTAACCTTCCAACAATCATTAAACAAACATCCTCTCCAGGACCTTTCCATGCCCAGGTCCACATGTCACCCTGTGGTTTGGAAAGCCTCTGCTGCTGTGGACGTTATTGTATGTAACAAGTTCAGTAACAAAGTTAAGGTGGAATTGGCCTGCTGCTGTGGTAGCGCTACAGGCTAGAGTGGAAAAGCAACCCTCAGACAAAATCTATTCACGTCTGAAAATATTAAATAGAGGATGTCAGCTTGGTAGTAGGTGGTCAGCTTGTCACATTAAAAATACTCTTGCTTTCCAATGGTTTTTCCTTCTGTACCAAACACAGACCCTGTTCTGATTGAGCTCAGCTCTTTACTGTAGAGGAGCATCAAGCCGCTGTGCTGAAGCCGTATCAGACATTTCTCTGGAGTCTGCATAGGCTCATGCATCGGAACAGAGTGAGATGGGGGTTTCTGTAGCCATGCGGCCTATTGTGCATGTTAAACAATGCCGGCTTTGCAAAACTTCATCCTGCCACAGGAGTGCCACAGAAACAAAAATATAGACTCCATTTTAATAGTTTCGAGAGGCTGCAAGAGGTGAGAGATATACTGGTTGAATGGAGCTCATAATACACATGTGGACACATATTTCTGTGTTGCTCCAGCTGTTTGTTCTGCATTCATGTGTATGTGTTGCTGCCAGTGTGTGTGTGTGTGTGTGTGTGTGTGTGTGTGTGTGTGTGTGTGTGTGTGTGTGCGTGTTCAGTGTGTTCAGTGTGTCCGAATGATGAGTTTGAGTTTGTCAGATGTCTCAGCCCAGAGTTGAGGGCCATTTGTCATTGGTGAGATTCATTATTTGTGTCCTTAACCCCCCACCCCACCCCCACCAAAGACACACACACACACACACACGCATACACACACACGCATACACACACACACACCACACACACACACACACACACACACACACACACACACAGCTGGGCAATGTGATCACCACTGACCCCCAGTGACAGCCACAGCACCTTCATTATGTCACAGCGGCCACCCTGTCACTGCAGCAACTCTCTAACTGTCTGGGTGACACCCCTGGGTGGAACTCCAATCTCTCATCCTGAGGCCTGTCTGTCTCCCAGCTCGTCACTGGCTGTGAGAGTGTGTGTGTGTGTGTGTGTGTGTGTGTGTGTGTGTGTGTGTGTGTGTGTGTGTGTGTATGACTGTTTAAAATGTGTGTGTGAGACTGTTAAATATGTGTGTGTGTGTGTGTGTGTGTGTGTGTGTGCGCGCATAGGCTTTACTTGCATTGTGTTTGTTTTGATTAATTCATTTATTTATATTTTTCTCAATAAATCTGCATTTTTTTTATAAATGGGTTTGTTGGACAGTTTGGACTGTGGTGAGCAGTTTGTCTGATGAATTATCTTAATATATTTACTCATATGGTTCTCTAAATGATATATTTTTCCAAGTTTTAGCATCATTTATTCTTTTCAGGCAAAACTACACACACACACACACCTATATATGTGTGTGTGTGTGTGTGTGTGTGTGTGTGTATGTATGTATATATATATATATATATATATATTCTTGCACCATATTATTACATTCTCTTTCCCGATCAGATAACACACTGGACATTGTTGAACTCTTACTTCTCCCCTATTTTCTAATCAGCAATTATTCAATTATGTCCCATTAGTGGAAGGGTGTTGCCAGTGTTGCAGCCCTGGGCATTTAGCCCCTGCTCTCTGTCAGGGGGAGACCCCGAGGGCCCCGCAGAACGCTTGTGATTAGTGTTGCATCTGCAGAGAGGTGACAGAATCCCTCTTCAAATATTTTGTCTTCATTTTACAGCTCTGAGATGCAATTATGGAGCAGCAGTTCATTACGGCGGCACGCGGCGCTTCATGTTTTATGCATGCTGCCTCATTTAGGCCTTTATTAACGAGCCCAGTCTGACCAGGCTGCTTGAGACTAGAGCGCCGGCTGCACCTTGGCCAGCTTGTGTTTGTGTCGGTGATATGAATAAACAAGTCAAAAGGAGAGAAAGGAGGCTGGATGGAAAGCGAAAATTCTGATACAGAGACTGTGAAAGAGTGTGTGGTCAGTGTGGTGGTCACTTCACCACTCTGCCCTCTTCATCCCAGCAGCCGGCCTGGTAATGCTGCTCTATAGCAGCACCGGCACACGCTGGCTCGGCTTTAAGGCAGTAGATTGAAGGTGTGGGGGCAGCAGGGGTGACTAACTGCACCTCCCTCAGCAGAAGAAACTCCATCTGCATCTAACATTGAGACAGATGAGGCCAATTTGGCTTCTTAAATTTCTGGGCTGTGATGGATGTGGAGTGGCTGAGCACAGTGAGAGGTTCGTGGAAGGGCGTGAAGGGAAAGGGGGAGAAGGGGGAGACAGGTGAGAACCAGGGAGGCATCAGGGTAAGAGAGAACGAGGGAATGAGAGAGGAATGAAGGGTGAAGGAGGTACACCTTTGAGCATGAGCGGTTTGAATTTATTTCTTAAAATGAATTATATTTTGGGGCTTTCTGCTGAAGGTTTTTTTGTGCAGAGCAGATCGAGAAAGTTGAGGAAAAGTTCAGAACTGGTCTTTAGTACGTGATATTTTGTGAGTGTATTGTGTGGCTGGTGTTCCAATCTCTGTACCAAACAAATCAAGCTACGGTGTGTGTTAAATCCAGGTTTCATTCGAGACAAATGTAAAGCTAATGTGCCGTAGCCATAAACACGTGTAGCCAAAAATTGTCTTTGATTAAAAATTTCTGGTGGGAGAGCAGCCAATAGTGTAATGCAGGCTTTTTCTGTGGCGGTCGGTGTTTGCAGTGCACAAAGTGAACAAATGTGGACGAGGTTATTTACACTCTGATATCCAGTTCCACCTCACGCATGTGATCTTCGTCAGGTGCGTCTAATTGGTCCTGTCAAACACTTGAACATCCACCAGCTCAGCGTCACAGCTCACAAAATAACATATATTTTTTTAAATGTTACTATTTCAAGTAGTCAGATTGCATTTGCAGACAGCTTCACCCAGCAGACCAGCGCTCCCATCTGCACCATGGATCACCCCCCCCCCCCCCCGATAAGAACTACCATCCTCAGGCCTACATAAATATTTTATCAAGTATAATGGAAATTGTCAAATCAATCTAATTGTGTAATGCATTATGAAGACATCAAACTTAAACAAAGCACATATGCTATCATTTCTTTTAACGACTGGGCCCGGCTGGGCAGGGTTGAGCTGGTAGTTTGGTACCCAGGGGGCCTTCCACAGGGCTGGGGGGTGAGGGGGGGCCTGGCAGTAACCACTCTGGATATACGTCTCTCTCTGCTCGGCCCCGACCTGCCTCACTCACATTTCATCAAAGGAATCAATTTCTCAAATGTGCACAACTGTGAGGCATAATTATATTAGAGCTGCGTGGCAGTTAGCCATGACATGAAAGCAGAAGATGGAGGGAGTAAAGAGGGGAAGGCTTATCTATTATCTCTTTGACTTCATGAAAATATATCAATTGTGTCTATTTTGTATGTGAAAGTCACTTTTTCCCGTATCGTTGTGTCACTTTATGTTTCGCTTTGAGTAGAGACATTACTGTTGGTGCTGCTGCAGAAAGACGGATGGGAGGAATGGGCTCAGGTGACCAGAGCAAACAAATCAAAAGCTCTAGGATAGGTGACATGTTGTGGGGGGGGGGGGGGGGGGGGGGGATGCTGGGCTGGGATTGAATCCAAGGCAAAGACATAAGAGATGATGGGAGTTATAACCTTTGTCAACATATTCCCTCTACATGGCAGTTTGGAGGAAAAAACAGCCAAATCAATACCTTCTAAGAGCCCATAAGCACACGCTCATGCAGAATTACATGTATGAGCATAAACTTTGTACAGGATCTTTTCGTTCATCGCACAAGTTGTTTTTATGAGACGGTATCGCTTTACTTTTCCCAGTCTATCCTCCTTTTCCTCTTTTCTCCCACTCTTTTCTCTCATCATCTCCATCCCGGGGTCAGTGGGTGATTGGGGGGACCCTCCCCTACACGCTAAGGCAGGCTGATGTATGGCTTGTGGAAACAATGTGAGGGCCGGGTTGTTATTCTGTTTGCTTTACATCTGACAGACTTGAGTTAGCGTCCGACTGGGATCTTATCTCATTAGGCCAAATGCGTGGAGCTCCATAATCATAAAAATCATTTGGCAACTGGAATCCCACTCCGAACACCTGTCAACATACTGGAGAAGATAATGGCTGCAGATGAGAATCAGGGAGATGGAGACAGGAGGAGACGCCTTGATGCTTTTAGTGACTTAATGATATGAAGTCGGTTGATGATATTCATCAGTTTTAAGCTGTGAAGCGTGTGCATTGTTGTACAGTCACCTCTCTGTTCATCTGGATTTGCATTTCTGTAATAATTAATGTAGCTTGTTAATTGGTCATATTTAAGAGACTCTGTACATTTTTTTTTAATTCAAGGTGAGGAGAAAGACTAGGTTTTCCAAAAAAATACATGCACTCCACTTCTCCCGGTCGCCTGAAATTATACGAATCTGTCTTCCTTCACATATTTCTTTTATGCAAATATTCTTTCTGTCTGCCTCTCTCTCTCTCTTTCTCTCTCACACACACACACACAAACACACCTCCCTCTCTTTTCCTCCGCTGTATCTTCCCCTCCGCACCCTGTCCAAACATACATCTTTATCAAGCCGCTGTTGTCAGACAACATTAGATAATTAATAGGCCATTTGTCAGGCCTGTGAGAAACATGTTAAAATCCCCGAGCAGCTCCCCAGATAAATCCTGCTGCGCGCTCAGACGCCTTTGTTGTGTCAGCCTGCCATCCGAGCAGCAGATTTACCATTAAAGAACCCTCATTATTAATCACAACTAATGCTAATTAATTAGGTGTCCGTGTGTGCACAGAGGGACCAGCTCTAAGTTTCAGTTTGTTGTGCGATGTTAATTGGTAACTCGGCCCACAGCCCTTAATGGACTGTTTTCCATTTGGAACAGGGAGCAGTTGACTAGCACGGCGCTGAAGAAAAAAAAAAAAAAACATAGACAATGCTCATTAATTAAGACTGTGCTAAGAGCTCAGCACTTGTTACTCTGCAGTGTGTGTGTGTGTGTGTGTGTGTGTGTGCGCGTGTGTGCTTATAAAGTTTGCACACTATGGGTGCCTATTTGTGAGCGCATCATGTTAATGATATGCATTTATGACATTCTATTTAGAAATACTGTAGGAAATTACCTGTTTGCTCAGCTTTTAATAAGTAACACACAATTCTGATTATAATGTGTCTATTTTTAGAGAATATTCAAGTCTGAGTTGCAGTTCTATTGTTCTTTTTTCATGCTGTGTTGAATTATCTTTTTTTTGTGACAAAATAGATGGGAATGATAACAGCTTAACCACTAAAAAGTATGGAATTTTACACTGGAAGCATATGACAAACATTCACTGGACAAATCCTTTGCGCAGATGATAAATGTGGTTTTCCTGAGCCGCTTCCATGGTCACCCCAATGGACCCGCAGACCTACAGACTCCCCAAAAACGGTGCTAAGGCCTCCATTAAGCACAAAGAGAGAGTTAATTAGGAAGCTTATTGCCTCTCCCAAGGGCATGCAGGCTCCAAACACTCTCCCCTCCACCCTGCTGAGGGAATCTAGGCACAAACTGATCCACTGTAATTAACTCAGCAAATCAACAACAGTGTTTTCCTGATACAGGCAGTAGCTGTGAGTGTCAAAATGAAGCAAATAAAAAATGTTATTTTCTTTTGAATGCAGCAACAATGAGCCGGCCTACTTCTCCCTCAGCATGCAAACACATTGTTCTCACTGCTGCAGCCTCTTTACCTAAACGGATTTTGAATTCTCCACACGCAAGTATAAAAGCAGCTGCTAAACCAATTAATAAACTCCAACTTTTACATGGTTTTCCAGGTGAAATACACACGTACTCAGAAAAACTGGGATGTGACAAAGTGCGCAGCTTCAGAATTGGGATAGTGACTAATGGGGGGAATCATATGTGATTATGTTTGACCTGCAGTACAAGGGTAAAAGCCCCCCCCCCCCCCGCCCCCATTCCATTCGTCTGTTATTACAGGCAACAAATGATGTCTATAGATGAGCGTGAAGGCCGGTCCTCATAAGGTGAGGAGTTCATTTCCATATTTCATGATCTAAGGCCCCATCAGTCACCTCTTCCTGGATGGGTGACAGAGGTGATGTGTGAATCGGACTAAAGAGATGAAAAATGTCTTCACCTTCCACCTGCCAATGTCAAAGCTTCGCTAAGCAATTCAAAGACTTGGATCTTGGATATAATGGTGTTTTTTTTTTCTTGTAGCCTATTGAATTTGATTGCATTTTATTTTGATACATTGTAACCCTCTTTTTTTTGCACTGCAACGCCAAGGTTATATCACCTAAATACTAATTATTGCACACTATGATAATTAGTATGTAAGTAAGCTGGTGAAAGATTTAAGATGATAAAAAGCATATCCTATAATAATGCAATGTATATGAGTAGCAGAGATTTACAGGGCAGAGAGTGAAAATTGGGGGGAAATAAAGCAAAAGACACAATGTACATGGAGAGTGGGGAGGAAAGACAGCACGACTGAGAAAAAATGAGAAAAGAGAGGTTGACTATGTCCACAGGTAGGTTATTTCTCTCTGTAAACATATGTATCCATTTGTCCCGTGGGTGCGTCCCTTTGGCGTCCCGTCGGCAGTGGCTGGGTCACACCTCCATTAGGGGCTTTGTCACAGTGATTAATAGCTCCTTCTATCATCTTTAATTCACTCCCTGATGATGGCGGCCCTGCCCGCCGCTCGGGGTAATCGTGTGATGTATGAGTCCGCCCAACACCTCGTGGCAGAGGTGAAAATCATTCCACCCATGCAGATAGCAGGCCTGGGAACAAATGTTTTCCCTCTTAATAAAAATTAATGAATTTGGCATCAAACGAGAATATTTGACGACATGAAGTGTGAGTCTGCATGTCTGTGTTTGTCAGGATGTATTTTACCATCAACACGACTGATTTTGATGAGTTGATTATTCTTTTGCACTGAATCTTTTATGTTAATCGTTCAGCTACAACCCCACTGCACTTTTTTTTAATATGCACTTGCATTCTTGTGCTATCACAATCATCTGAGTTGATAATGCAGTTGATGCAGGGAAGCTGGAGTTCCCCTTCTCTACCCAGAATTCATTTAGAACCCCTTCTTTGATGAAGGGCGTCAGCTTGCAGTGATGAAGTCATGTCCATTGCCGAACAAACAAACAGGACTATTTGCTTAAAGACGTCTGAGACGCAGAGGTGCTCGCTCTCACACACAAACATCTGATCATCTGTGAGAGTCTTTACCACCCTGTGTGTCTACGCAGAGCTCTACGGTCTCTGACTTATCAATCAACTGCACATGAAACCACAATTTTTAAAACTCTGAACATAGCATATTTGCTTTCAGCTAATGTTTACCTTACATATATACACATATATGTTTATGAGCTGAAATGTTCTCGTTGAGTCCAGTGGACCGAGGAAATTTCTGGTCTAAATCAAATATAAACTTGGAGACCAGCGTTGGAGGGGAAATGTCAGGGGAGAAACAGCAATGGAGGGATACAGTTACCTTTAAAAGCTCTTGTCCCTCTAACATATGGTGAGCTCCACATCCAGGCCTATAACCACGTTACACAGTCTCTGAGCTGAAAATCATTACGCCGAGTCCTAGAGCCACATTGGGTTTCACGGCCAGCTCGGCTCAGCAGAGTCTTTAATAGATGTTCTCTTCAAACTCGGCCCACACAGTGTGTGTGTCAAACACAGGTATGGCTGCGAGGGAATGACTCCTTGTCATGCTCCAATTGTAGCAGATCTACTTTGACAAGCACGCGTAACACCTGAAAGTAGGCGGATATCGAGAGCTGATTGACAGCTGATTCAGGACACCTTCTTCATGTTGTTATTTCTCGTAGGGCATCGTATCCTCATGAAACATTCAGATAGCTAATGAATAGTTATGCACAATTTTTCGTTCAAATGTCCAGTAACATAAGTGATCAAATCTGAAGCAAATTGCTGGATTTTCTTTTTTTTTTTTATTGTCAGAGGAAAATGTCTCGATGTTTCCCCGAAAACACCAGAGTTTGTCCCCAGAAAAACAGATGTAAATGTCCCGGCGTCTCCTTCCTGGCTCTGGATTAAAGCACATTCCTATTGGCCAAAAAACCTGCTCGCATCTGGCTTTTGTCTGCAATGAGACCAGCTTTAATTGGCAATCACTCCAGGGTCAAGGGACAATGCAGCAGATATGAGTATTTACTGGCACAGCTCACAACACAAAACCTGGGTGAACGCTGGGATTTGCGCCCGGTTTCCTGCGCTCCCAATCTCAGACCAACATACAACATGCAGTCGGGCTCCCTGTCAACAATGTACATGGAGGCAATGAAGGTTCGCTGGCTCAGCTGCTAACTTCTGTGACATTTAGTCATCTATTCATCCGTGTTCAAGAGTTCAACGTCGTTCTTAAGTGCCTTTCGAACGGTGGATTTACATTCAGACTACTAAAGGAAAATGATCAAACTGCATCAGCTGAGTTGATCCTCTTGATGTCCAAAAACTCATTGTTTTCACCATATTTTCATCCACCTTGATGCCACCACAGTGGATCACACAGAGGATTTTGCAGACTGTCAGGCCAATCAGGGGCCGAGTGTGTCATGGTCTGTCTCTTGATTTCCAGTTTTATTTTGTGGTTAGTGTCCTGTCTTCCTGTGCGCTCCCTTTGGTCTTTGTCTTTAGTTCCTGTTTTATTTTGAAGCTCAGGTCTTGTCTTCCTGTGTGCTCCCTGCTGTGAGTACTTCATGTGTCTCACCTGTGTATGGTTGCACCACCTGTGTCTCGTTTCCCCGTGTATTTAACCTCTGGGAGTCTCACTGTCTCTGTCTTTCTTGTGGTCTCCCTCCATTTTGTGTTCCTGGCTCCGCCGTGGTTCCCTGGAAGTCCTTAGTTTTCAGTCTTGTTTAGATCTTGATTTTACTTGGTATTTGTCCAGGATTGACCCTTTTTGCTGATACTTTGTTTTCCTCCGTTGGACTTTGAACCCCTGTGTTATCTTAATTTTTGAAATAAATACTTTCTGTTGCTCTCCCCTTGGCTACTGTCTGCATTTAGGTCCTGTCTCCCAAAAAACCCTGACAGAGTGAAGACTTTGCATGCTGACCGCAGTATGAATTCAAGAGATTCAACTCAATATCATTTCAGTTTGACTTAAGATACAAAAAAAAAATCACCTCACCATCATGCAAACGTCTTGACTGTCAACCATACTGGTTTTACGACAGCTACCAGAGTGTATTCAAGCTTGAGATACTCATCTACAGGACCAGTGAAGTGGTTAAAGCAAGTTTACCAAGGTGAAAGGGTTTAATACAGCTTGTGCATCATCGCTTTCATCGGCATGATTGTGTAGAGGGAATTGATTTTTAAAAGTGCACTATTCACACGTGTCCTCCCCAGACATTGTCTCATCCTCGCCACAGAGACAGTAGCCCTGGTTTTAGGAGTATTCATGCATTGAGTGCAAACAGATTGTGTCCAGGTCTTTCAGGTTAGTTTATAACCACCTGTGGTAGATCACAGCAGCCCCTTCACTCAATCAGAGCTTCGGTTCCTTCATGGTTGCTGAACAAGAGGTGCGTGTATATCTGTGTACACATGGATCAAAGGTTCCACGGCTGACAGCGCAGCGGTGCAGTGTCACACAGGCAGCCATTCAGGAATGTTCCTCAGTGCAGAGATGGGTTGTGGAGCCTCATTAGCAGAGCCCCGTCTCCCTGTGGCCTGTCAGCCTGCGTTAGCCACAGCCCACCACAGACACACACTAGGGGAGCGGCAGCTTCCTATGGATCATTTCCGGCTTTGAGTGTCTCAACTGTCTATGTGACACCTGGCTGACAGTCAGCTGCGTTAGCTAGCGTGCTCATTAGATCGATGTCTTCACCGCGTGGTCAGTGGCGTTGGATTGTCTGTTTTTTGAAATTTCCTTCCTTCTGTTTTGCTACGTTCTCAGCTGTTGCTCACCTCCTCACAGAGCTACTTTGCTCCACTTGTATTCTGGGTCAACAGGGTTCAATCTCAGCCACACGTGTGCCACCCTGAAGAAGCCCGGTGCGGGTTCAGGGATCATTTTCTATGTCCTGTTTCACTCTATTCACAATTAACCCTGGTGTACTTCCCTCTGTTTTCACTGTAAGAAAAAGGAACGAGTTCAGGAAAGGGAAATATAAAACAGTCAGTGCACTACAATGCTGAGTAGATCCTGCGTACTCACCCGGGCATCACCTCAGCTTCATACTGAAAACACTCTCTACTCTCCTATACACTCTGAAATCTGTTTTTGAGCCATTAAGTTGAGTCAGTCCAAATTTCAGGATATATTTGATTCTGTTGTGTCGTCCCCCCCTCAAGATCAGGAACATAAATGATGATACACTAACAAATTAGAGAACAATAAAGAAAAACATTCACATTAGAAAAACAGTGCTCCCTTCATGCTCCAGCCCTTTAATAATAAGCTAATTCAAAACAGGTATTGTCATGTGATACCCCCACTTGTAGCAAGCCCGCCGGGCTGTTTCTCTTCTGCTGTTTATTTTAACTGATCAAGTTGTTCATGTATGTTTGACTAGTTTGTTTTTTGAAGAAGAAATAAGTTGAAGACTTTGTGAGATTTCACCTGATTTGCAAAACAAAAGATCTCAAATGTCTCACGGATCACTGCCCTCACGCAGAGACTCTTGTCTTTCACAGATGAAGGTGACGACGACTTCGCCCTTTACCCATCCGACATCTTAGATGATGTGTGTGGCTCTGATGGTGATCCCACGCCTTCCTCAGCGCTGGCAGAAGACCCAGCGTCCCCTCCTCTCTCTGACGATGAAGCTTCACCCCAGGGACCCTTGTCCTTCCAACACTCAAACATCTTTTTATCCCAAGAAGACTTGAACGTTCCTCTGGACTTTGAGCTGCGACAGTCAACTGTTCCAGGTGGTGTCCTGGGCATCTGGAGCCGCAGGAGCATTTATGTCGGCGAGCGTTTTGGACCGTACATCGGCGAGCACAGGCCTTGTCTCCAAGACCCCACTCAAGGCTGGGAGGTAGGATCGTACTAAATATAGAACTGTGCATGTTCCTTCCAGGGACGGTACTGTCGACTACAGCACAGGAGTGTGGGGGGGCTCTAATCCAGTTTACATTGCTTCACTGACATCAGCCGTCTTTTATATCCCTCCATGTTGTCATGTCCACATTTAGCCCAGTGACCACATGGCTGTTCATTACCCAGTGATGTCATGATATCTCAGCGCCATTTAAAGAAAGGCAGCCAAGGTTGTGCTCTTTACTCAATTAAAATGAAGAGCCATAAATCCTCTCTTCATCCTAGTTAGGGACCCGCTGCGGCCATTGGCAAATCACATATTGGTCAACCAGCGGAGAAAATCGAAGGCAGGGTCACAGGACAAGGTCAAAGGTTAGATGTGGTCTCTGTCAGTCTGTCAGCCTAGTTGGGTTTACGGAGCAGGAGGAAGGGCCTGACTGAGTATCAGCTTCATTTAGTCTTTCAGCATAGATCCTCTCTAATTTGGACGCGAGGATTTTCTGCTGCGTATTTGGCTCTAAGCCTTTTGTGGTACAAGCTCATTAAGAACTGACCTTATAGTTCATTAATTAAAAGGAAGAATCCCACAGAGCATCTTTCTCTGACTGAAGTTTCTCTGTAATCCAGCACTTCAGTCTGACTGCGATCATGTTGGTAACGTATCAGCATTGGGCTCATATAAATAGTTTTGGATTTGGACCGGCGCTGGGTGGGTTTACATCATGCTCCAGCCCATTAGCTCTGAGGCAGTGGTTTGGGTTAGACCAAACTGAAAAGCATTTCTTTTCTTCTTGACTACTTTTCTTTGGGAAACAACTTCTGCGTCATCATCAACTGCCAGGTGATACATCATTTCCCAAAAAATTAAAAAAACTATTAATTTTAACACATTTGAAAACAATAATAACAACAATAAATGAAAAAAAGTCCTCTCTGAAGTGATTTACAGCCATTTCAACACACTCGCTTGGTTATTCTTTTCTCTGGGAAGGAGATTGAGGAAAAAGAGGTTTCATGAATTTTAATCCAGGGGTTATTTATAGGAATCTTGAATAATAATATGTATTTAAAAAGCTCAGAAGCTGTGTGTGTGTGTGTGTGTGTGTGTCTGGGGTTGGGGGGGCATGAGGGGAAAGATGGGATGTTGGCGAGGCAGCACTGTATCACAATGTTTAATTACCATCCTGACAGCGAGCCATAACTCTTTCCATTAAGTAAATAAGTTGTAAAGAATTTATGATGAAATGCCACATTATTCAGAATGGATATTCAGTGATGACATCCCTCTGCATTAAATATGGTAAATGCCATTAAGCCCTCATGACCCTCCCCCCTCTTCTCCAGTGCCCACCCGTTTACCATCCCTCACCCATCGCTCACGCCCCTCCCGACTGCAAACCGTCAATATGCCAATAAGCCTGCGGAGGGTCTGTAAAAATAAAATTGATTTGGTAAATGTGAGGTAAGATAGATATGTTTGCTTTCATCATCAATTCCGTGCAGCATGGCGAGGTGATGTCACCGACCGGGGAACGATAAAGTGGCGCTCCCATCTGGAGCGTTTGATGAAGAGCCCTGAGCGGCTCAGGCTAGCGGTGACAGACTGGGGGAAGTTTGTCACCAGGGAGGCCACAGCTCCTCAGCACCATCACCATAAATTTGGGGGCTTTATTCATAAAAGGGAAGAGTGAGTTATGGGCTTCATGATGCTTTATGAATACAGGAATAGTGACTTATGGGAAAGATAGCTTCAGTAAATAAAAGGTAGAGGGGCAGCAAAGAGGGGCTGTCGGGCTGAGACGCTCACCTATACGCTCCTGTATGCAGAACTAGAGGGCTGAACGTGCCAGTGGTGTGTGTGTGTGTGTGTGTGTGTGTGTGTGTGTGTAGTGCTTTAGTATGTGCTTTTCACGTGTTTATCTAAAATTTAATGCTTTGAGTTTGGATAAAGTTCTGATTAATTTCATGTATTTTTGTCCCTATACGGATAAATTCAGGCAGTGACACAAGCAGAAAGACGACAAAAACTTCAAATAAAGGGACTGATAAATATCTTTTTTCGTGTATAATCTCTTTGACTCACAAATTAAAAAAGAAGAAAACAGAATTATTGAATTATTCAATCAACTGACCCTTAAACGTTGCTGAAAAGTTACACTTCTGCCTCTGTTGGACCCCCCAAGCACAAAATTGATGACCCATTTTTTTTTATCTCAAGATCGTAGAGCAACTCCGTGTAACAGCTGAAAAATGTTATGACTCGTAAAACTAAATAGAGTTGTTCCTCCAGAATGTCTTTTAATAATTTCTCCATGGAAGTAAAAAGGGAAAGCTCAACCCCATATTTCATGAGGGCGAGGTGGCCTGCACTGGTCCACTTTATTTGCATGTATTTTTGCATGTGGCGTCCCTGGAAATACTCTTAACGCCTGGATGCCCACCAGTCCATATTCTGCTGTCTCTCTCTCTGAGTCGTTGGGCACATTGAAATTCAAACTCCATTTGTGTCTGTCGTCGTCTCAGCAGAAACAACAATAAGACAGAGAGTTGGAGTCCGGGAGAGAGTTATCCAGTACTCAATGAGTCTTTGGGCTCAACCAAACCCGCAGCCCCATGGGATTATGGGTCCCAGGTTTAAAAAGCTGGGTGCCTCCTGCTGTAAGAGTGATGGGCGGAGCAGGTTAGGGGTGAGAGAAGGGATGGGATGGTGGGCAGGGCGGGACAGGGGTGCTTAGGGCTTTTGTGCACCTCTTGAGTGAGAGGCGGAGGCGATAGCGGTGCTGGTGGGGTGGTGGTGAAGGAGATTAGCAGTGATAGTGAATGGGAGTTGAGGATTAGGTGGCTGGGTTGGGCCTTTCCTGGCTCTGTCTGTCTCTTGAACGTCCTGGACTTGAGAGGATGGAGGGATAGAGGGAGGAGAGGCAGATGCCTGACCGAAGGGAGAAGCTATTAGGATGCAGCCTTCCCACTGTTGCCAGCTGAACGAAGAACTTTGCATTTCTAATGTTTTGTTTTGTTTTCCTGAAATTGGTCATTATTGACTTTTGATAAATTCTTGGATCAGAGACAATTTGGTGCTCATTGTGAACCCAAAACGTGACATGTCACATGACTTAAAAAAAAAAAATCTGTAATACTTTTTCATGTCGCTTTTTTATGTCGAGTTGTCTGAAGCCAGATGCAGATCCTGGAATCTGCTGTGATTTCCATGCATCCATATATTGTATGTACGTATGAGGAGAGTGTGGATGGAGGGCGTTTCGAGAGGGTATTTTTTTTTTGTGCATGGATAAGCCGCTGTCCTGAATGAATGCAGATGTCTCTGGCTGGCTGTCTGTCTGTCCCCTGTGTGCTGACGGCCTGTCACCTCTCTCTGTCACAGGGAGAAAGAGCTACTCTCAGTCCTGGCTAAAAGCCCCTTAATCCCCGAGCCCCTTCCACATCCCCGTCCACTGTCAGCGGAGATGGCCCTACCCACAGCAGTGCTTAGAAAGGCAGGCACTAGGGATGAACCTCTCTGTCACTCACGCACCTCTCATTGAACACACATCTTCACACACATGTACACACACACACATATAGTTTTCAGAAATTCAAAGGCCGGCGTCTGCAAAGGCAACGTGAATGGCGGTTGTCAATGCATTGTGCCGCATTAACACAACGGCTGCACTGACATCATTGTGGGATCTGTTTTCTCTCATGAGAAGAGCACTGACTGGCTGCTGAAACACTGTGTGTAATGATAAAGGAGCAGTTCATAGAATACACTCGGGTCTCACTGGCACTTTACGAATTGTAAAGAAGACAATAAAGGCCATTAAAATCTGTTTTGTGTGACAGGATAATGTGAGGAGGGAAATGTGTCACCCTGTAAACTAAATACTCTGGATTATGCTGCTGTCTATTCATATCCTTTTATTGTAATTACAGAGTTCTATTTATGCCCAGTGTTTCTTCTCAAAGCACAAAGTTGTGTGTCCTATAATGAGGCAAAGTCCAGCATGGTGGTAAATTGAAGTTTGCATGCCGTTGCAATTAACTTTAACTGTTTTTATTAACTCAGAGCGCAATATTTTCCTCACTAAGCTTTTTAGTTTATTTGCCATAACCACAAGCTTTGCTTTGGTGCAGTCCCCGATGAACTGCTAATTTTCAGTTTGGACTTCTAAAATTCCATTTAGGACGTTTGTTGTTTTCCGGTTTATTTTGTGGTTTTGAGTCACATTGGATTTTGGCTTCCTGTTTCTGTTAACACAGCTGTGTCTCATCAGTTAATCAGTCCTTATCAGTCCTGCTCTTTTTGTTTCTTAAGGCTACTCGATGATTTCTGTGGCCGTCTGGGTCACCATTGGCTGTGGCCTACATGTCGTCATCCATCCGTGTCCGTTTTCTGACCATGCCGACTGAACACGAGGAAGGTGTGCGCCAGTATTTCTCCTGATCCCACAATACCCTCAAGTTATGGCTCATCAACAAGAACAAGACGCATTCCATCTCTTGCACCAGTGTTCTGTGCTCTGTAGTTCCACCTCCTCGATAGACACTACAACACTACACTACACTACAAACCCAAACTTGAATACCAGACGAAGCTTTAGCCTTTAGCGCATCCTCAGCGAGCACCCATCAACTACTTGCCCTCCCTCCTGCCTGTTGTTGATTGTCTCTGTTTTAGTCTTGTTGATTCTTTCTCTGTACTCGGGGCCACCTGCCTCCAGTGTTCGCTGCATGCTTTACCATTCTGACCTGCAGACTGAGCTGGTAGAAAACAAGGATTTCATCCAATGCTGTTGGCTTGGTGAATTCCAGGATCAACTCCATACTGGCGTTCGTGTCTGTTGATACTTACCTCTGCTTCGCCTCGCTGAGGTCAAGGAAACAATTTCAAATTTCTAATTCCCTGTTTAATCTGTCATTAAAGTGCATTTTATGTTGATTAGATTGCAATCAGATAGTGTTTGACGTCATGAAAGTACAAACGTAGATGCACAGGAGATGCTTTTAGGACATGTTGTGGTCTGATTGGCCAAACCACCTCCGCAGAGCGATCAGAGCTCGCCGCAGTGGTTGGCAAGAAAGAGAAAAATACAGGTGGGAACTTATCATTAAAACTTTTGTATATTTCTCACATATCAATTAGTACAAGACCAATTTGAACGAACAAACCCCCGCCCTGGTGATTGCAGGTGTGGAGGGGGCATTCTCCCCTCTACTGGTGTCTGTGAGGGAGATGAGCTCCCGTCTGGTTCTACTGGTGCTTCATTGTCTTGGATGGGAGTGATGTCCATTCAGATCCCAAAGACAAAACAGCCTGGGGGTCCATCTCTCCTCTCAGTTGATTGGTAATCCCTTCCTCTGGGTTAATCTGTTGTGTTTGTCTGTTCTGGTTGAGGTGAGTGTGTGTTTGGGGGGTGGCTTGTTGAAGTTCTAATCTCGTGTGAGAGGAGTGAGGCAAGATTAGGAACATTCATTAGTTTGGGATGGAGAAAGTCTTCTAAATTCCACACTTTTCGCTCCTCTCCAACATCGTAACTAAATTTGACAAATGTCTGATTTCCCCCTCATTTCTTAACTCCCCTCCTACTCCATTGTCTCCCCCCTCCCTCCTCCTCTTCCCTCTTTCTCTGTCTGAGATCCCAGCAGGGAGGGGAAGCTAGGTTAACTAACTGAACAAAGTCAGAGTGAATTGCAGAAGGACAAAGGCGGGCACATGTGGGGGCTCTGCCAGTCGGAAGGTGTAGCCAGCAGCACAAAGCCAGGTGAAGGAGGCCCTCGTCAGGGGTCCAACGAAGCAGGGCAAAGGTCACAGGCCTTAATAGATCTGAAGTGAATGGAGGGACTTATTTGATTGAAGAGGGAAGTTGGGAATTCACCTGCTTGAAAAGCTCAGGGGGGTGTGTTATTTGTTCCCACATTTAATCAGACCTGTCTGGGTGCAGACAAAAACCCGACTAGCTGATAGCTCATGGTAGGTGTCACAACTCACACATACCACGCTCTGACCTGAACAAGGAGGCTGTCAGATCGGAAACACACGCAAGACAAACTCAGTAACACGATGACAAACGTCTAGACAGCCACAGATACAATAGGATTTATATGCAGGTGCATTGACTCATCGGTGGGACAGAAATGCAGCTGCCTTGTAAGACACATTTACATCATTTGTCCTCGCTTGTTACAGCACTCTAAATTCTCAGGGTCGATGTATTGTGTGAGACTGGCTGGAACAAGAAATATGTCACCAAGTGAGTGTCAAAGACATTAGACGGCTCTGTTTTATTACAGATCATGAGAAGTACAGAGAAATGAGAGCATAGCAGGGCCGCAGCTGACTACTATATTTTTTTTGTTGCCTACTGAAGAGCCTCTGAGCTCTTGTGGGTAAAGCACAGAGCTATTCTCATTTACAATTTTATAGGCTCCAATGTGGTTAAAGCGCTGAGGTAAGATCAGGAAAGGCGTGAGAGGAATGTAATGTGTGAGAGCTACTAACTCCGCCCAGGTTAGAGGCATTGGAATCAAGCACACCTCATCAACTGTCTACACAGTTCCCCTTAGCGAGAAAAGAAAAACGTGCTATTATTCACTTACACGTGCACGCAGATTAACACTGCATGCTTGGAATGTGCGCGCACACACATATACACACAAAATGTGCCCCCTGCACTTTGCACAGATAGAAGTGAAAATGAGGGGACCCCTAAACAGCATACAGGAAACAGAGGTGATGAATTCCGTGTGCGGGGTCACAGAGGCGGCCTCATAGATACCTTATCTACTGGGAGTGATATGGTAAGAGCCTTCCCTTAAAACACACGTCTGATTGTTTCCAAATGTCTTCCCAATGGGGAAGGTTAGAAAGAGGGAGAGACAGCGACTCAGGGGCAGAGCTTGCAAGATTTTTATTGGTCCAGTCCGGGGGAAACGCAGAGGGAACAGCAACTATGTCCCGGCTTTCCTGCCCTGAGTTGCTGCTAGAGCTTAACTACCAGTCAGATCGCATTACCGAGGCAGTAAATCTAAGTACCGGTTAACGCAAATAATCAAGAGCTAATACTGCTCTACGAAACCACTTTCTCTGTGTCTGTGGTCAGAGCTGAACAAACAGGCACAAACCAAAGCCCTATGCCCTCTTAGCCTCCGCCAGACTCTCCCTCCCTCCCTCCCTCTCACACAGCTATTATTACCTACACACACTCACAATCATATATATATATATATATATATATATATATATATATATATATATATTTATACCGTATGGGGTGTACACCTTTGTGTGCGCAGTCATTCACATTTTCAAGTCTCTCTTCTGTCTCTGCACTACAGTTCAAAGGGTAATGAGATGGTGTGGTCTGGTTTGAGAGCTTATTACTTGGTTAAACACTAAAAAACGCATGCGGGGACACATTCAGCACAGTAACACCGTACCCCTTTTGCAATTACTCCATATTGCCCCTCCAATTAGAGTGCAGCGGGTCCAAAACCAGAACTGGGAGCTGCCAGGTTTAGAGAGAGAGAGAAAGCAGAGGCCCCGGGTGGCAGTAATGAGGTCTTAACCCCAACTTCGCTCTATTATGTCATAATGCTTTAATTCGAGCCATATGATAGGCTGCTGTGTGCTCTTATGTTATTGGAAAGTCAATATTTGTGAGCTGGCCCTGTGTGTTCCCCTCAGATGTGGCCTGCGAGGGAAGAAGTGCAAAAAGCCAAAGATTGCTGAGGAACAAGTGACTGACAGCTTGGACGAGCACAGCAGTGTCTTACAAAGTTCCCTTTTGTATTCGTATTCAATAAGATATACAGTAAGCCTACAGGAGTTATGCCTCATCTATCATTATCTGTATTCAAATGCAGTCACAGATGTAGTCAGTTCAGAGGGAACACTACCAGTATGAGCGTTCGCCCTGTGGCGCAGAGTTTCTTAACATTTTAAAGTAGAAAGTTGCACATGTTTAGTAACGTGCAATACAATTAACTAATTAGTTTCTGATAAAACTCATAAAAAAGGGTTTATGAATGCTTGAGGTGTCTTTTAGATTTATCGTCCTTTTTGTCCACTTTAGTGGGAAATGATCCACTTTTCACACGGCTGCATTGACACAACAGGTGAAGCTCCTTGCTCTTCTAGATATCACATAAAGAAATCAGTTTATAGAATATCATCCATCGTCATCAAGGAGAATTAAGTTGGGTTGGATCAGGGGCAACTGATGGAAATAATAATAATTCTCCACCGTGTGATTTTAAATAAAGACCTTGACTTGAAAACACATTCAAAAAGATGTACGAGTGTGCTCCGGAAAAGCTGTTGACTCTTGAAGACAATTTCTGCACCCGTCAGTGAGTTTGAACTCTCTTTTTGCCCCTGGTGTTAACCTTTCTGGCCTCTTAATGACATAAATGCTTCTTTAGGGTACAAGTGAACCTGTAACGACAGAACAGTTTTCCTCTCCATTTTTAACGTCATTCATTGAAGCATTAAATATTTCTGATACTTGCTCCGTAACTCAGTTCGCTCACTTTCGCCTGCTGCAACATGACAAATATTATATACATACTTCGAATGCTACTCTTTAATGAGTGTGTCTCTTGTGCTTAATGAGTCTAATTATCCCTTGTTGCTTTTTTAAAAATTAATTCCACATTACACAATAATGGTACGGTTGCATAATTAAGAGTACATGTTTAATTATACACATGATAAATATGAACTTTACTTACTGGTGGATAATTTACTGTCGCGTAGTCAAGATCAGAATACTTCATAAAAAGTTTTCAGAGAAGTCATGCCAGAACGTGTTGAGCGTAACGGTTACAGGACCTAATAATAACCCTGAGAACGCGTTCCCTCTGTAGGCTACACATGCTGCAAATCAGACTTACATTTCTTGTTTACACTCCCAGTGACTCCAGGAATGTTATTCTAACTACATAACAGCAGATCTTGCAGGGTATCTTTTTCCCTACCCAGCGCTGTTCATCGTTTGAAGATAGAAATTGACCAATAAAAAGGAATGGTTATTGGAAATATTGGATTAGACATCCAGCGTACTGTATAGTCATATGTTTTGTGTTAGTTTTTTTTTTCTTTTTTCCAGAGCTGTAGTTTGGGGTAGGGGATTGAACTCTACACATGGCAGTCACCCTTAAATCCACAGACAAATGCAGCTCACTCATCCGAAGATGGTGGGGAATAGATAGTGTTTCTCCTCTGGAAAGAGAGTGGAGAGGTGGGGGTGAGAAAGAGAGTTAAAACATGCTTATGCATCGTGACCAGCCCGTGAGGAGATAGGATAGGTAAAGCCAGACGACTAGACAGGGCGAAAACAAGGGTGATAGATGAGGCAGAAGAGAAACAAAGATGGATAAAGGGAGAAGAAGGGTACAAGAGAGAGAAAATCAGTCAGAGTGAATGAAAGTGAGGCAGAAATGAGCCGGAGAGGTGACGAGAGAACTCGTTGTCCTGTCTCTTGTACGTGCCAAGGGAGACAGACTTCCCAGCAGAGTGTTCCCAAGTGTCCCCCTGAAGTCTGTAATAGGATTTTCCAGGCTACAGCAGGTAGTCTGTGAGGGAACTTTGTTCGTGGGTGCTCACAGATAAGGGTTAATGCAGCCCAAAGGTTCCTCCACTGCACAGGGCGCTCTGGGAGTCTGTCGCTCCCTCTTCGTCGGCCTGCGATGTCAGC
This sequence comes from Aulostomus chinensis, assembly GCF_037954235.1. NCBI lineage: Eukaryota > Metazoa > Chordata > Actinopteri > Syngnathiformes > Aulostomidae > Aulostomus > Aulostomus chinensis. The sequence continues at coordinate 3,793,573 of NC_141329.1, forward strand.
ACCAATCCGTCACAAAGGATTTCTTCTTGCAAAACTCAGTGGCCATTTCTGACATCTCCAACAAACTAATTGTTATCTCCATTCCTGGCGAGCCCTGTGAAGTCTTAATGAGTTAGCGTCTTCTGCACAGATGAGAAAAGTCTTACAAATCAATTTCCCTGCTGAATTACAATTTTTCATCAGTTGGAGAGCAGAGGAGAAGAAAGGAGAGGAGAGGAGGCTTTGTGTCATCCGTATGCTCTCCTCCTATTGTTCTCCTTCCCCAGGCTGTTTAATGGCTACTTCCCTTCCCTCCAAGCCACTTTATGACAGGCATTGTAATGTCTTTAGAGTTCTGGGCAGCGTCTGATTGGGCCATGCCGTGCTTCTCTCTGGCCCTGAGTGAGATTGGGACTGGGTCCAACCGCCACCCAAGACACAGAGCCATAAATCATCCTGCTGGCACCACGCTACACTTCCCGAACAGCTACCAGTTCCTGCAGGGGACAAAAAGCCCTTTGAGCTTTAGACAGCAAGAACTCCCCTCTTTGAGGATTCTGAGGTTTATGATGCTGCAAAGGATTATGGTGAGAGAAAGAGAGAGAGGGGTCACACACACACGCACATACAAGTTCTCTCTTATTACATTTAATAAGGCCATGACTAAACTCCCTCTAATAGCTGCAGAATGTGAACACCTGTTGAACAGCAGGTTTTTGATGCTTTGCACCCTCATGGTACAACTGGACTTGCTTCTGGTACCAGATTTTTTTCTTTTTTAATTTTTTCCACTGAACCTTCATGCACAGTATTACAAAAAAAAGGACCAGGGACTCTTCCATCCGCAGCTTTTGCCCAATGCAAAACATGAAAAGGTGATTGGAGATTTGAGTGGAGTCTGGATGACACCATGCAGCCTTCCTTCATATCCTGTGAATTCCCATCTTAACCCTTCCTTTACGCCACTTTGCTAAGAAAGTCATCAGCCTTCAGTTGTTGGTGCAGACTCCGACTGCCAGAGCTGTGGCAGCCCTCACCAAAGGTGGCCTCCCTCCCTCCCTTCTTTACATTCCACATTTCCACCAGTCTCCATCCTCCCTGTATGTTTGGATGGCTCCACCTCACTGTCAGCCTGTGAGGGACGGCTGTTTTCCTTGCAGGCCAGATCAAGACAGGAGATGGGCCCCAGGGGGCCCAAGGATGTGAAGCTTCTGACATGTCCCGTAAATCTAGGGTGTCCCATCTCCACTGCTCGATCTGCACACAGCAATGAGAACACCAATGAGGCGTGAGGATGAACATTCCTCAAGCCGTTCTCACACACAAGAGTTTTGCTTGGAGAATTAGACTTTGCTGCCCCTCTGTTCTGACTAGTGATGTGTTCACCTCAGCAAATAGTCCGTCTGTCTGCCCCCTGCCAAATCGGTCCCCAAGTCCCAAACTTTTAGTCATGAGTTTTTACAGTAAGCATTGCTTGCTTAGTGGATGGTCTTGTGTTTATATAAAATGATGAATATGAAATTGCGTGTTATTCTTCTGTCTTTGAGAGGCAGTTACACAGTGTCTTTGTTGATGTACTTAATTCCCATAATCGTCTGCCATGTCTGCCGCAGTCCAACAGCATGGTGCTGGCAGAGCTTTGCAAACACAAGCAGACTTATTTACACACACTCTCATACACATTGTCTCGTTCCCGCACAACATTACTCCCGTGTGAGGGGCTGAAGGTCAAATTTTAAATTCTCTTGGATTTAATGGGGTGAATAACTGGTAAAAACCCAGGTAGCTACTTGTCAACTCTTGTATGAATTAAAAATGTTTCTAAAACATTGTTATACTTTTGTTGGCACTGCTGCTACCATCAAGTATGAACGCACAGTATATGTTATATACGAATATGTTTTATTATACTTAATGTTTGGACCACTCATTCAAGTGTGAGTCTGGTTTGTAATACCCAGAAAGAGAGGGGAAACAGGATGTTGCGTGTGCATGCATGCACGCACGCACACACACACACACACACACACACACACACACACACTCACACTCAGTCACTGTGTTGTCAAGGGACATCTACACTAAAGAAACTGCACAAAAGAAAACTGACCAACTGACAACAAAAAAACACCAGACATGCTGGTCCTGCACCTTCCCACGTTGCCCCTCTTCTCCTCATCTAGCCAGCCACATAAGCCACGTTAGCCAGATTTTTCACCCAAATGGAAATGCAGCCTGTCACTTCCACGCAGCCTCCAACCGCTCTGTCTGTCCAATCCGTCATTGCGCACGGGCAGCCGCGCAAATAGGCCTGCCACTCTCACTGTCATCTGAGTAACGGATGTCCCCTGTTACCACCGGGTGGGACCACGCAGCTCTCAGGTCCACTTATGCTCCTCCTCATTCCCCACCCCACCCCCATTATGGAAGTTTAGATTTTAGGTGTGCTCATAGGTGCTTTCTGAGGACACAGGAATGTTTATTTTCTTCCTGTGTGCACCCCACCTCAGTCCTCTGAGGTATAATAGCAGCAGGGGTGGGGTGAAATAAATTGTGTCCTGAATTGGTAACCTAACAGCCATCATAAATAATGTAGACCTATTTGAAGGGGAAGATGGGGCATTAGAAGCTATTTACACTGCAGGAGCCATGCTATCGATCAGCATGGGACGTCCCATAGATAAGAATGGGATGATGTCATGGTTATTTATGGTGATTCGTGATGGTAAGGCCACAAAAGGGATTTCGGGGTGACAGCACCATCACTTTTTTTTGAGGGTGGGAGGGAGGGTGATGCATTCTGTCATCAATGGGACAATGTCCAGGGTGGATGAGGGAGGTGCTGCTGATAGACACAAACCCTCAAAGAGAGCCAGACATCCATCCATGGATACACACACACACACACACACACACACACAACACCAACACACAGACACAATGCTAAGATAAATGCCGCAGGGGTGATTAGGGCCTATAAAGAGTAGCGAGAGGGGAGGAGATCTCCCAGCTCCGCGTACAGCAGCATACATATAAAGTGCAATAAAACACTGGTTCTCCACTGATGTGCTGTGAAGTGAGCCAAAGGGCATATTCAATGGAGTCTGAGACAGAATCACCACTAAGGGATCGCTGGTCAGGTAACATAAGTACATGACCCTCAGCTGAGTTTAGCTCAGAATTTAGGAACTGCTGGACATGGAGACTGGTTAAGGTGCATCTTGGGATTTGGCTTAATAACTTAAACACTGCAGAGGGAGAAGATATATCAGAGAGGCATCTTGTAAGAGGACTCCAAGGTTAGTTAATTACAACTACAGCTACTGGCTGCTATTAAAAGAGGTCCGGCGGTGTTATTGGAATGTCTGAAGAGCTCCAACCTTCTGTATTCAAACTGCAGGTTTGTCATTTTAGAAACTGTTTAGTGTGTGTGTGTGTGTGTGTGTGTGTGTGTGTGTGTGTGTGTGTGTGTGTGTGTGTGTGTGTGTGTGTCCATAACAGGCAGACAATCATGCAAGAACGTTCCTGATCAGCAACACAGGCTCTAAACGTACTTGTAGTACATCATTAAAACTACTCACCGTGCGACCTGAGCAGGCCCACCGTATTGCATGAGCCAAATCCATGTCAAATCCCAACCTTTTTATTTAGCTCTGGCTGTTTTCATCATAAATTTAGGATTATTCAAAGAAAAAGTAATAATTTAATGTCATGTGATAACCCAGTTAATTGTGAGACAGGAGGAGAAAAGAACAAGAAAGAAATTTGCAGCCATGTCTCAAGTGACAAGAGTTTGTATGTAGCTAGAGGTAAGACGCTGGGATGTCCTCAGCCCTTGTTAATCATTTATTCCTATTTTATCCTTAAAAAGACCTTAACCACAATGTTGTCACCACTATAATATTGCACATTCCATTGAAAAGAAAAAGCGCTTCTGATTTTACGGTCCTCTATTCCTGCGCACAGACAAAGCGTGGTCCAGAGCATCCAGGACATCACCAACAGCGCCAGAACTTGTAGGAAGCTGCAGGAATAACTTTTCTGAAGAACTGATACAAATCTTTTATGAGGCCATTGATGTTTCATGGCAATGTCAACATGTATTAAGTGGGAGGGACAGAAAAGGCTGAAGGAAATAGTCGGCCAATGGTATCTGCAGAGTTGCTCTGCTGAACTGGGCTACTTTCCACACTGACCACTAACCACATAGAAACACAAATAGCAATTGTGCAGCACTGTTTAGACGCATGGAACACACAGTTAATGTGTATCACATACACCAACTGACTTTAAAAAAGACAGAAAGCAAGAGAGAGAGAAAATGATTGAACTACAGAAAGAGAGACTCCAAGAGTGAAGGGAGGTGTGGTGGGACAGTGGAGGGAGCGAGGAGAACGGGAGGGGGGACACAAGCTGGCACGACTCCACAGTGTTTTCTGTCGCTGGCCCCTCAGAGCAGCAAGCATTATTGTGAATATTAGTGCACAACTTCTGGCACCCATCCAGACACCGGCCTGTTGGGAGGGGAGGGGGTTGCAGCAGCAGGGTTCGAACCCCATCACACACACACACACACACACACACACACAAACATCACTGCTATTAGCCGCCACCCCCCATCTCCACAGCACACTTAAGACTAAAAAGGCTCCGCAACAACAAGATGTGTGGAGCCTAAAGTCCTGCCCAGCCCTGATAACAAGTCCCAGCTTTTAAAAATAAGCAAACACATGTGCTTGTTTGATGTCCCCCTTATCTCTGGTAACTTTAAATTCTCTGAGAGTTTTTCCAGTGAGATCAAATTCAGAAACTAATCTGCTGGCTTATTTTATGAATTATTGTTAACGAAAACTTTAAGTAAAACTCCAAAGCTCACAGCTGTGTCCACGCACCAGTGGAGTTTCCGGCAGGCTTCTTTCATGCTGTTAATGAGAAAGTGGCAGAGAAGCCCTGAAAAGTCTCTGTAAGGACTTGTTTTGCTTAGAAACCCTCAAGTTGTTTGATTCTTCCTGGGTGAGTTGTGGAGGAGTGGCGATTTGCGTGTTTTTCATAATAGAAATCGCTGTTATTTGCATCAGTCTCATTGAGACTGAGGACTAGATCATGCATAATCTGTCAAATTGGACTTTTCATTTGAGTTTAACTGGAAAAAGGGAGAAACTGAGTAAGAGAACTCAGAATTATGGCCAGTAGGAGCCAGTGGACCTAAAGTGATGATGGCACTGAGCAGGGAGATTGCTGGGGCCTGGCACAGGTCTGACATCACGGACAAACACAGAGACCAAAGGAAGACTTGATAGGGCACCTCCCTTACACAGAACGAGGAGGAGGAGGAGGGTGCACAGCCTATTCAGGAGGAACAAGAAGACACAATGCAACCGGGGTCATTGCTGGGTCAGCAAAGTCCATGAACCGCAGGCTGCTATAGGTACAAGTGGCGGCAGGCAGGAGAGACTCATCAGCCCTGAAACCCATCTAAAACAACGTCGGCGTTCATTCACCTTTCAGCTTCACCATCTTTATCAGGACAGTTCCAAAAAAATTTGTTGGAAAAGGATGAACAAGATGAATCCTGTGCATAGACAAAAGTGGTTTGGGTAAATATTCTGATGGATTTTGGAAGAAGCTGGAGCTCATAAATGATATAAGCTGAATTGAAGAAAATAGATACTGATCCGTTTAATGCTTGAGACGAATGCATATTGATTTTCAGAATTTTCAAATGTGAAATATCATGATTCTGGGTTATTATTTTGTAGTAATATTTCCTCGGATGATTTGTGCTATTTTGCATGTCGTTTGTTTTAATTGTCACATGATGACTTATAGAAAAGGTATGAAATCAGCCTCAGACATCAACCTTGTTATATCGGATGTTGTCATTTTTATGGACTTAAAGAAGCTCGTTAGACTGCAGCTCACTTTGAAAGCACAGAAACGTCGACAGAAGACTCTCAACTATCTGCTGTAGCACTTTTTCCTGTCACAGGAACATAACGAGGCGAGTTCATCTCCAGGAAGACAATCGGAGGCCCATTCCTACCAAGAGAAGTGTGTTAATGAACAAACTGAATGCTCTCGGCCGTGCGTGTGTGTGGATGTACTTGAGGGAACTTTTATGAGCGAAGATGTTTAAAGTTTTGTTAAGGTCTTTTGATAAAGCCATCTGAAAGGTCACACATATCTATCTAGTATCTATTTGACCTTTTAACCCATGACCCCTCAGCTGAAAAACACAAAGAAGGACTCCGTGAGGTGTTACTATGGCAACACTGCCAGTGGGTCAGTAAAGGGACAGATGGTGTAGTGTATGTGTGTGGCTTTTACACATAATCGAGTGTGAGTGTTTACATACGCCTACATACACCTGCTCAAGAGACTAAGAAGCCGCTTCAAGCCCAGTTTAGGAAGCTTTCACACTGGCGAAGCTGAACCACTGGATCAGAGGTTAGGCCTCCGCCGACACAGAGCCCATAATCAAGGATTATTAGTAACTGTCATTTTTACAAATACAAATTTGAAACATACATTTTTTGCAAATGTTTTTTCACAGCTGAACAGACCACCTTCCTAAACCTGTTCTAAACATTAGATTCATTTTTGTTGTTGTTGTTTTGAAAACCGCAAAACTGAATTAATAAACTCATTTGTCTCAGTATTAAAAATCCAGGATGTTCTTCTTCCCTTCCTGTAATATAGAAAGTGAAGTAATGCATCCATGTAACTCACGTGATCGAGAGCCAGGAAACGTCGGCACTATTTGCTGATCATTTATTTCTATTTCATCCCAAACCATCGGCTGTGGACGTCCCACTTCAGCTAACATGTTAACTTGTCTATACTTTGATAAATTACTCAGCAGAGTCACTGTAGAGTTTGGGACTAAAAACAAAGGGTTTGTCCAGCCAGACGATCACCGTGACTCGTCCGCAGGCTCAGATTCAGGAGGTTTTTCCATGATAACATTATTTCTGTCAGAGCACAGAACAATGTCCGCCCTTCTGCACAAACACTACACAAAGGTCAAGTGTGTGGCTGCCTGATGAATGCATGGCTGCACATGCTGGTCAATCAAAGGGGTTCCATTTCAGTAAAGAAGAACTGATTCTAGCCCTTCCTGGCCCCAATAGTTTCAATAGTTACTTAAATATCTATGTAAAGAGGTTTTGAAAAAGTAATGAAAGTTTAATCAAATGTGTTACATAAAAATGTCATGTTTGTTCACTCATAAAGGCTCAGTGAGGTGTCTGCTGAACTCTTCCCCATGGAAAAAAAAAAAAAAAAAGCAGGTTGCCTGGCCTTAGCGCCAAACAGGCCCAATGAGGATGAGTCGTTGTGCTCCCAGGTCTCTATCCCATCTAGCCTAGGGGGGGAGGAAAGCCGGGGTTTTGTCTCTCATCCCCCCTTTGTTAGAGTGCCCCCCACAATAAATCTGGATCTGGTAAATAGCCCATGAATAAAGGGATATTTTATCCTCAGTGGCAGAGGGAAGATTTAGTGGGCAGAGGCAGCGTCGCCTCTTTTCTGAACAACTACAAAGTGGTCACTCAGCGAGCCTTAAGAGGCATAAAAAGCCTGCGGTAGTTCATTAAATCTCCAGCATGAAGATGGGACTGCTGTGGTGGTGATTTAGGGCAGTCAGGTGCATATATCGGCGGTGGCACTCAGCCCCACCTCTCATCCTCTGTCTGCCCCAATGAGAAAATAACTAAGCATGCTGCGCTATTATCAGCTGTGTTGTTGGGAGACACACAGAGACAGGGACACTGCGAGGAGTGGGAAAGGACTGAAACCAGAGAAATGAAGGGAAACAAAAGTGCTGTTTCTTTTAGTGACCGTCTGAAAAGGAGCATGGAATCACACCTGAGTCTTTCTTTGCATGTTGGCTGTTTCCAGGTGGATGTCTGACCTGTTTAGGAGTCACTAGAGGGCACAATTCAGAGAGCGTTGACTCTGATTTTCTGAGTGTTTGGTTGAGTCATTCTCTTGGTTACATTTCGTGAACTCCCTACCGCCCTACTGGACTCCACTCGCCTCGGTCCAGGCCTGACCTGGCCGCAGCTTGCTTATGTCATTGCTGAGCTGTTGTCAATAAGAGCAAGCATCAGCCAATTATACTTAGTGCTCAATGGAGTCTCTGGTCCTCCTCAGCATTGTCCAAGTGTGCAGATATTCTCTGACTCCTAAAATGTGGGTTCCCCACTTGGTTTAAGGCTCATAATTTTGTCAACATCATCGTACATCTGGAACTCATCCCTTTCGTCCCCCGAGCTGTCAGACAGCGTGTCCCTGTTCCGTTCTCATGCTGATGCAACTGTACTGTGCTGAAGCCCACCTCCTCCAGCCGTGCCAGGGTAGAGAAAGCGATCACGTTAGTCAAAGGAACTGGACCTTTTGGGGACACAAATGCTTAGGCGAGGTACAGCTCTCCGGGGGTGAGCAGACCCTTACGTGTTTTATTATTGGCAATATTTCTGTCTATCCGATCAATCAAAATGATAAAGTATCCAACCACAAAAAGTTGCTGTTTCAAAACCAAGCCGAAGTCTGAGTCACTTCATCAATATTTTATATAAGCTCAAACTGACTGTATGGTTTGTTTGTGGTTTATATCAGCGAGGCCTCTAATAAACTGCTCCAGGAACCATTTCCCCCCTAAACTCGGCCTCGTCCTTATATTCCGCCGTGAATGTTGCGCGCGCACATTTTCACCTCTCGCTGACTTTACTCTGACCTTGCTGTAATCAGGAAAGCTTATTATTTTTCAGACCAAACAAGTCACACTTTCCCACCTTTCAGGCATTTGCTGCTGAGCCACTTAAGATGTAGAACATTAAATATTTGGTTCCAGATTCCTCTGTGCTGTGACTGTGAGCCTTCACTTGTTTGGCGTTGTTTGTCCAGTTCAAACATTCACACGGCCGAGGGAGGGGACCTTGCCGATCGAAAGAGCTGTGTGTGTCATCATAATCTCTTCCACAAAGGATTTTGATAACGCTGTCATATTTTGATCTGGGTCAAGTTTGAACAATTTGCCCGTCAGGAGCAGTAACAACATTTGCACAAACAGACATGGTTGAAAGCAAGGCATTGCCTCAGTATGTGCCTACTATATTTAGAAAATACAAGTTCTTTTCATGCATTCATAAAGCATTTTAGAAAAAAAAAATCATTTTATCATCTTAATGAAAAATCCCTGCCATCCTTTTTCCACATAGTTTTCCTGACAGCATGATTGTTCCTGCCTCTGATCCAGAAGGTCATGTTCCTGAGAACAATCTGCAAAGAACATCTGCTAATCTCTTCACTGAAGGACAGCGTAAGGGCAGATAAATGCCATTTAACATTGGTTTACCATAGTACGGCTGCCCAAATAGAATGATTTAGACTTGTATTAATCGAATTGAGAAATGTCAGGTTTTGCTCTCCTCTTTACCCTTCATCCACCCCTCGTTCCTTCTCTGATGCCGGTATAAGGATGTAGAATCTGATCAGTGGAAGCTGATGTCCTAATAGTGAAGTAATGAAAATAGATCTGCTGGCTGCCTGGCCGTCTGCGTGTCCCGGCGTGCCGCTGTGTTCAACCACTTATGAAAGACACGAGGGGGAGAGTGCGATGTGCTCTGGCCCTAAGTACAAAGATAATATTCACTGTTTTATCCACCTCTCCCTGACAAATGACTGTCATTAATCAGCAGCAGAGTCCACTTTGTGTGTGTGTGTGTGTGTGTGTGTGTGTGTGTGGTTAAAAGAAAATGGAGATGTGAATACAGAACATGTTCCTCATTCTATACTTGTGCAAGGAAGAAGTGCAAACACACTCAGATAGGAGGTGAAGGACACTCACTTATTTTCTCCTAATGAGATTAAGGAATTCTGATATATGGAGTGAATAGAAGGATGTAGAGAAAATGGAAGAGCTGGTAAAGTGGTGGGTAAATAAATGCGGGGGTTAATGTGCACAAAGGGCCGGTGTGAGGTCCAGTTGTTGGCCCTCTCTCTAGATGAGGTGGCAGAGAGTGAGAGGGCCCGACGAGGCCCTTTGTGTGAATGAATGCGTCTCACCCTCATCCAATGTTATCATGATGGTGAGTCATTAATCACAATCCTGACAAAATACACAGTGACCAAGAATCACATACTTGGCAGCCAAGCGTACGCACACTCACGAACACTCGTTCACACACAGGTTCTATACCAGGACGTACAAGCACTCGGCCGCAGCTCCCCCAAAATGTGTGGGATGTTTGTGTGCATGTTTCTATTGCTCGGTAATTCACCTGCCCTGCTAGAGGACATAGTTCACTCTCCTATGGACCACAGCAGTGATTGCCAGATAAAAACCTTTACAACCACAAGGCGAAGTAAATAAAAGAGGTGCTGGAAAATTCTCAGACTGTACCTGGGAGCAAATGTGGTGATTCTGATTTATTTTCCATTTATTTTTCACCAAATATTGAGGCTTTTTTTAATGCTCCTGTCCTGCAAGACCTCACCTATATGGAGTAACAAGCTCCATAAAGCTTCTTATTAAATCAAATTGCTGTAAGGGAGGTCTAGCTTGCTATAATAGGACTTGGCAACCGAGAGCTGTTGGCTGAAACAAAGCTGGTATCCTACACAGAGGCTCCACTCTGTGACTTGGCCCCGTTCCTTCCCTTTGGCCTCAGTCTGGCCTCAGTCTGAGCCTGGTTGTCCCCAGTCCTGCCAAACCTCCGCTGCATCCCCCAGGAGCATCACTGCATCTCTGATCTGCGCCACTCTCCTGCACTTTGCCAAGTACACACTCCAGCTGCCCAACCAAATTCAGGCATGACCTGACAGGCACACTGCCCTGACTGTGAGCTGAGCCACCACGCTAACCCCAAACACAACCTACCTCCTCCTGTGACCTTTTTTTTCTTACTCTGCGAGGCTCATATTTGTATTTCTCTGTATCTCTTCCATCCCACACACACACACACATTCAATCCAGAGTCGTCCGACACAGGCAGCGCCATCTTATGCCAATAACAAAACAAATGATTTTATGTTGTGTGTTGCATGTTGTCATAGTGAACTCTCTTATGCTCCTCATTTACAAATCGCTCACTCTTTCTTTCTTGGTGCCCCAGTAAATGAAGAGAGCTCTTTCATTTGCTTTAATTCCAGCTGAGGCAAAGTTCCCACCTTTCCCATATTTTCCTTCTCTTTTCCCCATTTTCTCCAGGGAATAGCTTAATTTGATCCAGGGTGCAAAATATTTGTTGCCCCTGTTTCGCTGATTCTGCTCTGCTCTCTGTTCCCACGTGCACTTTGACAAATTGTTGTTGCAAATTGTTCTTGAAATCCAGGCTCATGTCAAAGACTGAAAACGTCGTAGTGTGTGGCAGTGTTCCTCATTTACCTGAAACTCGTCCTGTTCTGTTTAGACTTTAATTTAGGGTCAAGTTACAACATAATCAATGAAATATCACATCATGATTGTATGCCAACCAAAAAGTGTGCCTCCTATAGTGATGTTGACTTTTGACCGCCAACATTTTCATCTCTAATTGCCAGTGGATGTTTTTTGCAAATTTAGATTCCCTCACTGGGTTGCACAGACAGAAGAGTGGAGAAGATGATTCCTCCAGCTTTAGTTGTCATGAAGGAGTTTTTTCTCAACTTTTTCCTGGGAAGCATCTGAGAGCCCCACCAGGATGATGGGATTTGCCCACCAGAGAGCAGCCTGCTGCTCTGACTGCAGCCGGTCCCAGCGAGGCCTGAGTCAACCAAACAACCACGTTGCCGCTGCAGGGTGCGAGATCGGACTCACAGTCAGGCAGTGTGAAGAAGAAGCCACTAAAAAAGGAGCAAAGAGAAAGTGAAAAGGGGGGAATACTTGCAGAAATATGAGACGGATCTTATCTTGGATGAGTTTACTGTGTTTATGCAGCTCATCCTGGTACACAGAGGCAGAGAGGAGGTCTCAGTGCCTGCAGCGTTGGCTGGTTCATGGTCATCCTGTCATCACTCATGTTGATGCTGCTGCTCATCTCTTGTTTCTGGTCTACTGCCTCTCCATCACAGTCCCAGGCTCCCACACGAGGCACCATTTCTCCACGGCCCCTACCATGTTCAGGTTCCTCTTTTGAGCAAGTAAATATGGCGGGTTTCTTCTAAAAGCTCCTTAACATTTGGTGGATGTCTTCTTCTTCTTCCTTTTTATGTTTCAACATGGAACCCAAGGTGGACGTTGATTAGCGCCACCTATGATGGAGAGTGAACAAATTATCTGCCCCCTTGACAGAACGCCTTCTGTTACATGATTTATGAATTTGTGTTGTTTTTGTCTTTCGTGTATCAAAGTGAGTCTTTTTGTTAAATTTAAGGAGTAGAAAGCAAGGAGTAAACAAACAAAATAGTCAAGTACAAACTTTTAAAGTTGTGCTTTGCTGCTTCCACCGCTGACCTGCCGTGTGTCTCCTCCTGCTTCTTCCCCGTCATTGCGTCTCGCTCACCTCTGTTTGTGTCCGTCTGTCAGCTCGTGTCCTGAGAAGAATGTGCGGCCTCCACATATGAGAGCGTTTAACAAGGCTATAGCCGTTGTGTTTAATAGTTCTGGCGATGATAATTGCGGGCTGCGTGATGGCTTGCTCGTTAAAGTACCAGTGGATTTCAGCGCTGTAATTGCAGCTTGTTAGGATGATGCCAATCGGCAGCTTCGTCGATTGTGGCCCCCGGGGCTCCTGAGGGCCTTTTAATATAAGCCCTGTGTCATACAGCGGAATCATCAACATCTTCTATACAGAACCACACGTATTTTAACCTTTTATACATGTTATTATTTTCGTCTGTCATATGGCCTCTGTGAGAACCATTTTTTAAATACTTACTTTCATGTGCTGTTTTTATTGCCCAGTTGTCAAGACATTTTTTCAAATTTTGCTTTATGGCAGCAGGGTACCTCTCTATTGTCTCATAAGCAGTCAAAATGTAGATTTATTTGTTTGATTTAATATCCGTTTGCTTAACTTAACAATTACAATCAAATAAAAAAGTCCTTTTTTTTTTTTTTTTTTACAAAGGCGTAATGTCTTTGAATACTCTTTGAGTGATATATTCAGTTCTAGATTTGCTGAAAATTGATTCCTCGTTTGTTTTCAAATAAAAGTAGCGTTCGGTCTGGCATTGCTTTGCTCCGCAGGTCATGTTAGAGACTTTGAGTAAGAGCCAGGTTTAGCCAGGCCTGGAAGTGGCAGCTGTGATGTGGCCTCCTCACGTAGCTGCACATGGCTAGTGTATAATTTAAGATTTCTGGTGAGCTAAATAGCACTCCAGCTCAATAGTCATCAATATGGCCGCTTGTAAAATGTGTCTGGGACCAGTTGGAGGTTGGCTGCCTTGTTAGGTGCTGGGAATGTTTGAGGCAGGTGGTGGTGGGCCAAAGTCACGGTCCATATGGATCTGATCACAGAACAGTAGTGGCAGCTTATAGGGGTTTGTTGCTGTACTCCAGCACATGGTGTCTCTCTAGTTCCTTCAGTTAGTTCTGTTACTGTGCTTGCGTGCGTGTGTGTGTGTGTGTGTGTGTCTTCTGTTCTCTACCGCTTTTTTTACATTCCCCCTCCGTCTGTACGTGCACATCCTCACATGTGCCTTTGCTTGTCAAATGTGTTTCAGCTTCTACATCACACAGTAACCGTATACATTCGCAGCTCTGTGAAAAGTAGTGAAAGTAAAATTTGAATCCCAATGTCATGTTTTGAAATGAGCTAAATGAATCCCCTCTCCCCTCTAACCTCAAGTATTCACTGTTGGTGGCGGTTGAGGGCGGCGGAGGCTTGGTCGGAGCTCAGAATGCTGCCGTGTGTCCCGGCCAAAGAGGCAGAATAGGCCCGGCTCACCCAGCCCCGAGGGCCCGAGTGTGTAGCCGAGCTGCTTAATTGAGAACTCAACGTGACATTGAGCGCTTGTAAATTACAATGTGCTGGACAGACAAGCAAGAGAAGCCTTCATCTCGGCAGCAGCCGCACAAACATATGGTGAGTGTGAGTGTGTTGGCCGGTCGTACTTTTCTAAGTGGTCCTTTTGCATCATTATGCTTCTCTATTTCTTGATACGGTTAAAAGGATTTACTTAAAAATAGTGCTAGCTTGAGTTACCACAATCATGTAAGCCTTTCCTGTTTCGTGTCATAAATCACCAGTCCTCGAAATCTCTCTAAGCCATGTCATCGCAACACTCCGCCCACTTTCTTTTTGAACCTCCCTCTCAAGTTTTTTTTTTTAACACCCCTAGCAGCGTAACTTTGGGGATTTGTAATGATTTTAGCAAGTTAGGAGTTACTGGTTAATGTTTTTGAATTAATTAATCGAACATGTATGTGCACGAGACCCGAGTCAAACTCCCTGTGGTTGCAAACATCCTTGGCCAATAGAACTGATTTGGACTCTAAAGTTTACAGTAGAAGCACACACTCAGAACCACGCATGTATATCAACACACATGTCCATCAAACCTTGTGTCTGTTTATATTTAGAAGGTGTAATGAGTGTGATGTCATTCCTCCACACTGCTGAGAACAATTAGGCCAACTCGATGCTGTCAATCACTCTGTGTCTGCAGGCGGTAGTAGGGAGATGCTTGCGTGTGTGTGTGTGTGTGTGTGTGTGTGTGTGTAAGTGAATGCTAATTTTTAAACATTTGATTAAGCAGGTACTCACGTTAATGCCGCTCAAGTGTGTTTTAGTTTTGAGCTTTCGTTGAGCGACTCTTTAACAAAGACCCAACATATGAGCTGCACATGGTTCATTATTTGTGCGATGGGTTTCATCATTCTCACTTCATCGCCATAGTGACTGCACACGCCTTGACACACACCCACACATTCCCCCGCATGAAAACTGCACACCCTCACACGCTTACCACTCGGCACACGTAAAGGTCTACCCTGTCATCCATACACGTAGCTGCGATGCTCAACAGCACACACATTCACCAAGCCACAAACACCCGCAGTGCCCCGCTCCCTCCGTGACCACTGGAAAAGATTGAAATTTGTTTACCTTCTACATTTTTCCCATGTTGCTGCTGACAGCATACGTGTGAAGGGGTCTTCTCACACACACACACACACACACACACACACACACAAACACACACACACGACAATGACCCACTATTCGTGAGAAAATGGTGCGAGACATTTTTCATTTTCTTTGGCAGCTACCAACTCTGTGCATGTGCATCTCTTACTTT
Source organism: Aulostomus chinensis (assembly GCF_037954235.1). NCBI lineage: Eukaryota > Metazoa > Chordata > Actinopteri > Syngnathiformes > Aulostomidae > Aulostomus > Aulostomus chinensis. The sequence goes on from NC_141329.1 coordinate 3,808,774, forward strand.
AAACACTAACAGCAACAACAACAAAAAAGTATTATTACTGGTGACTTGGCTGAAAGTTGCCAGCGCTGTGGGGCAGGTGAATCTGGAAAGGCCAGGAGAATACGCCACAAAGTGACCAGCCAAGTGGTCGCCGCAGTGTCTGCGTCCTTGCTCTTTTTGTCAAGTGCATGTTAATGTATTAATGAAATGCAAAAGAGAAGGGGGGGGGGGTCACCCATATAAACGGCTAATTAAAATAATGAGGAAGGAAAAAGCATGTAGTGCAGTGTCACTATTGATTAATTCATTCATAAAGAACGGGCGGGCACAGCGGGCGTAGCCCCCTGACAGCCCCTCCACTTCACAGTGTTCCCACAACTATTGAAAGAAAAGGAGGCTGGCGGGAAACACAGGCAGACAGACAAGTACATTGTACAGTACTCAACTGTCAGTAAAGAGCTTTATTTGCCTTCCCAATGAGGCCAAGAAGCTAACAATGAATTGTGGATTTAATAGGTTAAAGGTACGGGCATAGGTGGGAAGACACATCACACACACAACTCTGATGTGAATTTCAATGTCAACTCACTGCAAGCTAATGTGTTGGGGGAGGCTAATTCTGCTGCATACAGGGTATTATGATAAGGATAATCTGTTATTTATGGCTATTACAAACATGCATTCAATTTTAATTACTGTTACGGTAAAAATGTTTGATTTATTGTCACATTTTGTTGCCTTCTACCGTGTGCACAAATGTTGTGTGACATGGACTCATTGAACATTCAGCCATTTCTGTTCCTACCCTCCTCTTAAGGTGACTTTGAATGTCAGACGTCTGCTGGAGTGTTTTTATCAGGTGATTTGTATGTATCCTTGGTCTTCGAGACAGATTAGATTCTGATTGCTCCCTATGTGTTGCGCTCCCACGCGTCATGTCTCTACACTGTAAATACGGTACTTTACTTCCTTGTCTGGCGTGCAAACATATGAAGGGTGCAAATGGTTTTTGCCCATATCAATTCACTTTGCTGTTATTTAATTTCTTTTCTCATGCCTCTCAGATAACAGTTTGGCTGGTTGGTTGTGCACTTTATAAAAAAAATGTAACCACTGGATACTTAGATGTCTCATATCATAAAATATAACATCTTATTTATAAATATTTGAAAGACGGTGCTGAGAAAGAAATTATCTCAAATTCCCAACTCATATGGGTCTGCTTTTTTGTAACATTTCCTCTGAATGTTTCATGTTTCCATTTCCTCTATATGTCTCCTTGTTTGAATCTTTCTTTTTGTGTGTTTGTGTGTGTGTGTGTGTGTGTGGGGGGGGGGGGTGCACGCGTGCACGCAGCAGCCAGGCAGCTTGAGTGCAGACAGACGTTCCCTGCTCCCTGCAGAATCAGGGCCCATCAATCATGTTAACATGTTAATTAGTGGGATTTATTTTATTCAGCAGAAATAACACTGAGGATCCCATTACAGAGACTGGCCGGAGGGCAAAACGTGTGTGTGTGTGTGTGTGTGTGTGTGTGTGTGTGTGTGTGTGTGTGTGTGTGTGTGTGTGTGTGTGTGTGTGTGTGTGTGTGTGTGTGTGTGTGTATTTGCAAATGTGTTGGGGGAGGTCCTCTGGGGAAGACCTCCTTCTCTTCTTGTGTAACACCCAATTTCTCTCAATGGTCCAATGTGAAAAATAACAATAAAGCTGTAATCAATCAAAACCTATACAGTCAATCAATTTCTTTAAGAATCAAACATCATGTGTCGTGATTTGTGTGGTCATTATACAGCATACCACAGCACAACATGTCAACTCCCCGAAAAAAGCAAACAAAAATGCAAATTGCTGTCCACTATTTTATTGAGCAGATTTCCAGCAGCGACATTCGCACATGTTCTGCCGAGTCCTGCACAGGTACAAGATTTACACTCCACTGCTCACTTTCAGAGTGTAAATAAGATTAGCAAATAATAGCTGGCGTTCAAGTTACTCCACCTGACAGTCTATGATAGGTTTCATGTTGCGTGAACAGCACACAGGCATGGACTGTATTACAGGCTGGCTCCATGCATAAAGGAGCTGTGCATTAACGTGGGTTTGTTCTTTGTGTGTGTGCAAAGGTGATGTTAATAAATGCCGTTGAAGGTTGATGTCAGGTGACCTTCCTGAGGACACAGATGTGCTGTGTGTGTGTGTGTGTGTGTGTGTGTGTGTGTGTGTGTGTGTGTGTGTGTGTGTGTGTGTGTGTAAGCATGCTCATCCGAGGGAGCTCATCATATTGTCTTTGCTACATATTTGTTTTATTTAATGGAGCAAAATACCAGAGATACTGAGAACCTCAGGGGCGCTGGATTGGCCACAGAGAGAAAAGCATTTTGGACGTATAGCAAAGATATATGCATCTATATATTTATATTTCAAGGCCAAAAGCTGAAACTGTTCCAACTGATTATGAAGTTACAGGATATGACTTGTTGTCTGTATTTAGTTATTTTTACATCACAATATATCAATTGCTGTCTCAGTTCAAATCATTTTTACGGGCTCAAGATATAACTCATTCCTACACTGTAGTTATTTAATGGCCAAAATATAGAACTTGTTTCCACAATTAGGTTATTTTGAGGCCACTAGTTATAGCTTGTGTCTTCAAGATAGCTAAGATTAGGGAACAAGTTGTGGCCTCACAGTAAATACATCTGGGGGAAGAATTTTTATCCCACGGACTCAAAATAGTTGCATTTTTTTCATGTCCACAAAATAATAAATCTGTTAAGGGCCAGGACTCTGTAGAATCTTCATATGGAGCAGACATGCAAGGCAAAGACACATTTTTTTGTCCTTTGTCTTTCTTTAAAGTAAACGTCTTTTTTCTGTCAGCTCTCCGTCACTGAGGCAGGGCGTGTGCCACTGACACATAAAAAAGACGACGAAAGGCAGCAGAGGGAAACAGGAGCTGGGAATCTGATCCCCCTTGTCTTTATCTGGCCCAGTAAAACAACACCACGCTCCATAGCAATTCAGTCCACGACGGACGTGTGTGTGTGTGTGTGTGTGTGTGTGTGTGTGTGTGTGTTTTCTCTCCATAGACATGGATGTAGATCTGAAAGTGGAGCCCATGCAGGGGTACCTTAAACCTGCATTCTTTCTACATGCGATATCCGTGTCTTTCAGTTGTCATTTACACATTCTATGCTTTCCTCACACACTAAGCATATATGTGACGTGTTGCATTTCTATTAACTCACGTGTTCTGTGACTTTTGTGTGGTCCTAAACACTTATTTCATTTGTGAGTCCTGTTGGTAAACTGGCACTGACTGGGATTGCTTTTTTTTTAGACATAGGACTGCAAAGAAGAGGCTTAAAATACTCGTCTTTGTGTGATGGTTGTTCAATGTTGGATGACTGGAACTTTCAAGCGGCCATCTTCTTGTTTCATCATAGCAAAATACATCCATCTAAGAGAGAGAGGAGTTCTTATTCCATTCATCCATTCATCATGAAAGTGTGGCTTTTGCTTGTTGCGAGTTTTGTTTTCAAGCCAAAGTATTTATTTGTGTGTGTGTGTGTGTGTGTGAGAGAGAGAGAGAGGGGGGGGGGGGGGGGGGCTATAATATAATATGCACAAGGCTGTTTGATTGTTTCACCACCTGTGCCTGCCATGTCCACAGATTAGTGCCTCCCACACTGAAACTCAAATCAAACACAGCTCAAGTTTCTCAGCTGTCTTTTGTGTCGAGCGTGTTAAGCGATTTTTAAAGTGGCCCTATCCAGTTTCCCCTCCGGGCTGAAGGGGCAAACTTTCACCGCCTCACTCTATCTCTTACTTCCTCTCTTTTTCCTTAAGTTCACCTTCTCCTTGTCTTTCTTTTCTATTTCTTTTCAAATCAGAGTTTTTACAAGAAAAAGACAGACAAACAGAAGGACGTGCAAGAATAATAATTTCAAAGTAACAGATGCTTTACTTAGCGGTGCATTTTCCAGCCTGTCACTCGCCGACCGTCTCGTTCCACAGATGAACGCTCATATCTCACTCTTCCTTCAGCATTTAAGTGGTGTCCTATTTGCATAACTGAGAACAGAAGCAAGGCAGGGAGATGTGGATGTGGCAGCTAACGAAGTGGCCGGGAGAGTGCATGGATGGATACTTGCCAAGCAACCCCCTCCTTCCACCCAGTCACCGCCACCCCCAGCCCATCGATGAGTGTACCCACTCTAAAAGCTCACAAATTCTGCTCCCCGTGACAATGGTTAGGTCAGCCTAGATAAAGCACGTCCATTAGAGGCTATCGAGCCGGGGGACAGAGAGACGGAGACAGACAGGAGGGCAGGACGAGGGAAGGAGTGGGAGGACTTTGACAAATACCAAAGGTGGCCATAACTCTTCCTGTCTTTCTGGGACATTTTTTTTTTGCATTTTTTTTTCTTCCTCTTGGAGTCTGATAAGTGTCTTTGAATCAAATGGGTTTTAATTAGCAGCTCCTAAGTGGCGATGGTCATTACGATGCTCATTAGCATATTGCCTGTTTGGATGGCAGTGACGGCGCTGCTCTCTGGGGCTCGCTCTCTGGGGTTCGCTCTGTCTTCTCTGTCTCTTTCACCATGGCAGCAACAAGAGAGATAGTGAATGAAAGAGCTAATTAAAAAGATAGGGAGGACAACAGAGACGGAACAGGAGAACATGTCTTTGAACGGCAACACGCTCGCTTCTTGTTTCCACCTCTTTTCCTCGCTCCTCCTTTTCAAACTTGCTTTAATTTATTCTGCTCATCTTTTCTTTTCCTCTCTACTTTCGCAGTGTCTCTGTTTCAGCGGTTTGCTTGTGGTTATGTGGTGATGGTCGTTGATGGCTGGCGGTTGGTGGCTGTTCTGCAGGGGCTTTGGAAGAATCCATCTGTGACCATGTGGTTGCGATTTGGTCAGACGGTGGAGACCGGCTTGCTCCGGTGGAGATGCAGAGCAGAACTCGAAATAAAATCAGAGAGAGGGAGAGAGGAGGGTCATCAACCAGATCCTTCATCAGAGCATTGATGATGAGTAGGAAAGTTGATGATATCAGCGAGGCCGCAAGTTTGACCTGATTTATGATCATTCGCTTGATGCTTGTTAACACTCAATTTGAAATATTACAGAAAAATGGGCAACCTTTCAAAAAGAGGCTGCCCCTTCACTGACATTCATTTCACATCTAAATGTATACATGCCAAAAGAAGGATTTATACATCCTCAACACTGACGTGAGTTGAGTTTTTTTTGTGTGTTTTTTATTCCTGTTTTGTAGAAGATTCTTCTGTGGTTTTATGGGTTGTTTGTGCTGAGAAATATTGAATACAGTCAATGCAGCCAAACCATCATCAGTAACGAAAATGACAACAAAACAAAAATAAAAGTAACATAATCCTTTAATAATACTATAATAATACAGTGTACTAATATTAAATTATGCTTCCTGCCAAAGAGAGGTCGAGTGGAACTCAGCAAGTATGATCCTACACACACTCACATGCAAAAACAAAGGCAAACGCACGTGCTGTCAGTTTTAACCAGCAGATGTAATAATTATCCTGTAACTTTTAAGAAATTACCAACAATTATGTTCTGGGTCTTATTTTGTTTATTGTGAGCTTGCATTGCCTGCTCTTTAATTATGTAATCAATAACTTAGATTAAATGTGCATATTAAAGATTTAAATGGTAAATAAAATATCAAATTAAGTTTACGGCTTTGGGTGTAAAATGCGTTACTTAGCAGAGAGGACGTTTTACGGTGCTTTAGGAGCTCAAGCGCCCACAAACACGAAGGTTATAAACGCGATCCAAACACATCAGTAGATGTACAGAACAGATTTGCATAAACATGCATATTAATAGAAAATGTGGGGCAATTAGTTAAGGTGAAACTTGTTGGAAGTGTGTGAGAGTCTCCAGCCAGTGTTGAGAGTCAGTATTGACAGTGTTTCCTGCGGTCCCCTAGTGGTCGTGTTTTCATTAAATGAGCCGTGAGGTCAGCGACCTCGCCTTGACAAAAGCTTTGACCTCATCCTCAGACTAATGGCCGATAGTATTGACAGATGTATCAGCACATGTCGATACTTTAAACAGAAACATTACAGTTTGGACATGAAGAAGATATACACCCACACTGAGAGGAGACAATAAACACAACAACATATTTAAACTCTACAGACACACACACACACACACACACACACACACACACACACACACACACACACACTGAGTTTAAAATAACTAGTACCAGAGGAATATATTTGTTGTGATGTGAAATGGGAGCACTGTGAAAGATCAATAGCTCTATATGGGATGGCGGGACTTGTCAGTGCTTTGAGGACCAGGACTGAGTAATGGGTCTAATGGCAAAGAAAGAGAAGGAGGAGGAGGAGGAGGAGGAGGAGGAGGAGGAGGAGGAGGGGGGGGGGTGTTCTCCACTTTTTTCTACTCAAACCACACAATCTTTTTATCTGTCTGCTTTACACACTTTCTTTCCCTCTATTCCTTTTTCTGTACCATCTTGCTTCCCTCCCCTCTTTCTTTATATCCCTCTGACATCACTCCCCCGTGTGTGTGTGTGTGTGTGTGTTTGTGTGTGTGTGTGTGTGTGTGTGTGTGTGTGTGTGTGTGTGCGTGTAATTTTCTAAAGTTGGCCCCGTCTGTAGCACAGGCCTGCTGATACAGACTGATTAGCTATAAATCTGGCTGCAGTGACCAGTTACCTCATAGAGGTCAGACCCAGAGAAGGGCTGCATGAACAAGTGTATTTCTGTTGGTGTGCAGATGCCACCAACCTGTTACCAGGGCTTATTAAAGCGGCGATGACTGATAGCGTTCACTTCAGTCCATCTCACTCTCGGCTTAAAAATTAAGCCACAAACCAAAACCAGGGTGGTGACCTGAGTTTTTCTAGGGATCAAGAATTCAAGGCTGTTTGAAGAGGAAACACTTGATGAAAAGCTTGTAGTCTTTTGACTAATCCCACTGGAATGTGTGTGTGTGTGTGTGTGTGTGTGTGTGTGTGTGTTTGTGTGTGTGTGTGTGTGTTTCTTTATCACCCGTTTTCAACATGAACTCCATATTATATTTCAGTTAATGCCAAAATGATGATAAAACAATCAACCAAAATTTGATAGGATGCAAATCTTAGTTAAACTGCACTTAAATACTTAAATTATACATAAATTCTAATTCTCGCTTTTGTTTTGTTGAATCTGTTGTTATTCTTGGAATAATAATGATTGTACAGCAACAAAAATAATCACATATATCAATCTTATATTGCACCATAAAGGTTTGGCTTTCCAGGTTTCTTAATATATGAATATGATACACAAACGTGAATAAGCAGCAACTTGTCAAACTGAAATCTTAACTGTTTTTTTGAACATGATTCTCACTGTAAATCGCATGGTTTTTGGCAGGAATGAACAATGATCTTGCCGTGTTATCAGAATTAGCAGGGATTGGTCGGATAATTCCATCAGCCCAGTCTCCTCTTCTTTTCTCATCATTTATGACGAGGAAACAACGATAATTATATGCGTGATGGGCTTTTGAAATATTTTGGACATAAAGAAAAGTGTTACTTTTTATTTTTCAGTGTGTATAGAAAGTTAAATATAAACTCATCTTCACCCATACTAATATCTATACATATTGGCTTTTATCGTATTCTAAAACATCAGCATATTCGATAATTAGCACAAAAAAAAAATCAAACACCATCACTTGTTTTAAGGTTTTGGACGATTAGAATTTGTTACCGTGACTTGTGTTTTTCTAGGTTGAGTGATTAATCAGTCAATCAAAGCATATTTGATAGATTAGTCAATGGCCGTGTCCTCTGAACCGTCCCTACATTCATTACAATGCGGCATTTAAAATTATCAAGTGATTGACACGTCTTTGGACTGCAGCAGGAAAGTGGAGCACCCGGAGGAAAAAGCCTGTGAAAGCGGGGAGGGCATCCAACCTCCACACTCACATTGCCAGCATGCAAATTATGTGCAATTGTGGATTGACCCATATGGAAGATTTCCTGACGGCGCTGCACATTTACAAGGAGCTACAGGTGCATATCAGCCACTTTTCACACTGCCATGCTCCTTATATTTTGAGAGTTCCAGGATCTTTCTCTGTCGGCTAGAGGGGAGGTGCTGATGAGAGCAGTTTGACCTCAGCGCTCTGCCTCCAGCTTTGCTCCGGTGAGTCCACATAATGCCCCGAAACTGCTCCCACGAAGTCTTCATCGCATGTCAGTTTGACAGCCTTGGAATCTCCTACATCTCCGTGTAATCACACAACTCTACTGATCACTCACGTCGGTGGCGAGGCTACAGCACATGTTTGGCCCCACGTGTGTTTTCTCCCGAACTGGCTAAAAGACCGAAGGCACCCAAACAGCATCAGGTGGAAGAGAACTCTGTGCCCTTTAACTTCAACTACACACACACACACACACACACACACACACACACACACACACACACACACACACACATATATGGGCATTAGCTGCTGATTGAGTACGTGCTTGACAGTGTTCATTAATCAACCAAATCCCTCTCCTAGCTTACTTATACTGCTCTTGACCACTTTAATCATAAAGTTGAGCTATTTTCAATGTGGAAACCAATATTTTACTGTAACCTCCCATAAAAACAAACCCAAAAAATGTCATCAGAAACCTGATTTGTTCATTTAAATCAGGGATTTTCAGTTTGGAATGCGGCAAACCTCTTTTCCCCCCATCTATTATTTAAGGTTTTATTTCTGGATGACGATATAGGATTATTTCTGTTATTTGAGACAGTCAGCTATTTATACCTAATATTTCTTCTTTTTTTTACTTCAGAGTAGCGCAAATCCATGAAAATGGCCTGTCCAGAGTCATTTATAGTTTCTGACTCTTGGAAAGTAGCAAAGACAGGAACATCCCCCCCCCCCCCCCCCCCAAATTACTGTAACTCAAATGTATTTTAACTTCATCTCGGCTGCTCTCATGATGACCTGGTCTCTCCTCCACTTGCTGAGGAAACCTGCCTCACAATTTGAAAACCTCTGATTCAAGTAAATTTGAAGCAACGTGGTGTTTTCATTTGAATAAACATGCACCTGCCCTGTAACGCTAGATTAATTAATTTCAGCTCGAGACTTTGTAGTGACAAAGTATGACGTGCACTCGTGTCAGGGAGTACGGTCTCACACGAGACCTGCGGGTTGGAAGCATGTCTGGATTGTGAGTGCATGCTGTTCCACTCAGCATGGACAAGTCCCTCTTCACCCGGTGTGTCTCCGTGTCAGTTTCTTTTTGAAATTGCATAAATATTAACGCATGATAATGAAGGTCCAGACACAGACAGAGAGGCCTTTTCTCTCACTCACTCACACTCACTCTTTCCCTCTCTATATGTGTCTGTCTCACTCTTCCTGTGACAATCTAAACCAGATGCCACGGGTCACGGAGTTAAGGAAGAGGGTGATGGTGGTATGTGTGTGCGAGGGTCTGTCAATGTCCAGATATGTGTGTCTGTGCATGCGTGATTTGAAGGGGATCAAAAGTCAGGACAGGAGGGGAAGGGGGGAGAGAGGAGAGGAGGGGAGGAAGGGTAGAGACGTGCCAAGCCAGGAGTCAATCGTGAGGGGTTGGGGTTGGAAGGAGGGGGGAGGGGGGGGGGTGCACGGGTCATTAATTTGCTGTCCTTTGTTTTGTCAGTTTGTTTTCATGAGGACCGAAAGTAAAAGCAGTCAGCCTGAAAATTGTCTGCCTGCTCTGCAGCATGTTCTCCCCTCAGGGCTGACCACGCCACCCCTGGGATGAGGGGGTGTGCTGAGACAAGCAGGGAGGTGGATTTGGGAGGGGTGGACGAAGGGGTGGGGGCACCCAGGGGTTGACCCCACTTCCCTCGCATACCAGCCACTTCGGCCAAGATTGATCACAGATTACAGATAGCAATCACGCCCAGTCCAGCGACTCATGTCTCGGCTTCAGACAGGCGATGGGCCAGAGATAAGACCTCGCTCCACCAATTAATATCAGGAAATGAGTGTGAGCAGTAAAACACTAATCAATGCACACTCATGAACTCACAAAGTAATGTTTGAGCTCGTTTAGCCCAGGAGACAGCATTTATGTGTCTTTCACTGCTCAACGTTTGGTCCTCTAAAGGTCAGTTGTTTCCAGCTTTATCCCTTTCCAAGAAAACGGTGAAACATCTGATTTTTACAACGTTCACGCCAGAAATTATAACTTCAAAATGTTGTCTGTCTGATTATGACATTTCAGTCCACACATTTTGACTCATAACTCATTTCATTAAAGCAGTAGATTAAAATTTGTTGCTGGTAAATGATTTCAATTGCCGGTCATATAAAAGTCCTTTAAAGTGCACAATCCATTTTAGTTGAAGCACGAAATTAATATCGACAATAATTTGTAAACTTTGCACCTATAAACCACAGCCTGCAGCACAATTAAAACCAGGAATCATTGCAGGTATGAAAGTATATATTTCCAAAAGAACAACAGCCTTTGAAGCATCATTGTATGGATGAATACAGAGAAACAGAAGGAGAGAAATAAAAAGAAGACAGTGAAGTGTGTGTGTGTGTGTGTGTGTGTGTGTGTGTGTGTGTGTGTGTGTGTGTGTGTGTGTGTGTGTGTGTGTGTAGCCTGCTGCACGCTGAACCAATAAAACCAAGAAATTCTGCAGAGTAAAATACTTCCCTTCTCTGGTTACACCCCCCGTGTTTTTTGGGGCACCCTGGAATCCCCATCTCTGCACCCAAGGGTCCACCTACATTCCCCACAATACATCAGTCTGAGGGGCCGAATCCTCTAAAACTCAATCAGAGGTGAAGTGAGTGGCAAAAAAAGAGACGAGACAGGAGGAGAGAGGATGACTTGGGGAGATTTAGGTGTTGGCACCACACATCAAGGGCCAAAGCTGGGCTGCAGGTTGCCAGTTGGGTGTGTATGCCGAAGTAGGCGGGGCCACCTAGAGGTCACGTTTACAACCAGCAAGCCAACTCCCACAATCACATAAACGGCCAAGTTGGAAATACCTGAGGCCACAGGCTTCTTGTTTAATGCATCCTCATGGCCACAGAAGGTGTGTGTGTGTGTGTGTGTGTGTGTGTGTGTGTGTGTGTGTGTGTGTGTGTGTGTGTGTGTGTGTGTGTGTGTGTGTGTGTGTGTGTGTGTGTGTGTAGTGTGCTGCAGCAGATTGTAGATGGAGGATATTAGGCTAACGTGGGGAGGGTGCAGAGGGGGCATCTTTCACGGAGGCACCCCTGCTGAGTGCTGTGTACCCACATTGTTATGAGTGCACAGATCTTCAGGCCTGTAAAAATACCAGTGCTCCACTCAACAGCAGCGTACAAAGGAAGGCCCTCGCGCTTTGTTACTCTTTCTCAAAAACGCCAAGTGACATCAGCCTCCCTTCCTTCTCTCTCTCTCTCCCTCCTTCTCTCCCCAATTTCCTCCCTCCCCACACTTCTTCTTCCCTCTTTTAAAGTGTGTGTAATGGTGTTGTAATTTCTGTCTGTCTGTGCTCCGGGAGGCCCAGTGCAGCCAAATGACTGTGAGCTGACTAAAGTTTCACAACATGTAATTAGGGCCTAAGTAGCGAGGTCAGCGCCGGACGGTCACCCCTCCTGCCCTGTCCTGCTGCAGCTATCTATCGCTCTCAATCTTTACTCTCCATTCACGTTTTAATTACATCTCATTTTCCTCTCTCGCTCCTCTTCTCTCCCTGCCTCCCTCTCTGTTTTCTTCCTTCTCCTTCCCTGCTCCAGCTGCTTCACATATCCACATCATGTCATTTAGATAAGTTCTGCCATCCTCCGAAACAGACGTGGAAATGATGTGAAAGCCTCTTTATAGAATCGTTTAATTTTAATTGTAGTTTTTCTCTTATAAATGGTTAATTGAAATGCCAGAGGGTAGCCTGGCTCAAAAGTCAATAAAAAGTCCTCAGAATAGAAGTTTATAGGGGTTGTCTATGTACATAATTAAACCCTTCAGGCGCTTAAGAGGAAAAAAAATCTGTAAAATAAATGATTACGCAAGAGCAGCCTGCTGAGAGAAGGGATCGAGAGGTAAGGGGATGGAGAGAATGTGGGACAGATTAGGACAGTAAAGCCTACAAATCAGCAGCCCTACCGACACCTCGGGGATGCCTTCACAGTGGCTGACAAGAGCAATACTCAACAGTGTTCCCCCTCCCTGAAAAAACAACAAGAGAAGAAGAGTAAAGCACGCCTTGACGTCTTGTAAGCAATAAATTCAGGTATCTTAAAAATAGAATTAAGAGCAACATCGGCTGCAAATGTCCCGATGTCTCACTTAAAACTCCCGCTGCAAAAGTTGAACGAGAACTGCGTGTTTCGGAAAGATAAATGCATTAAGAATGAACACACAGTGCAAATGAAACTCCCATTAATCTACTTTCATATGCAGCTATTGGTGCCTGGATCTCAGAGGTTGCAGTAATTGGTTGAAATGGTGTGGACTTCATGAGCAGAGTGGGGGTGCGGAGTCTGGTTTAGGGTTACACACACCAATACACAACTTTTAGTTTTATGGTTGCGGCTGACTTCAGGGAACAAGAGAACCGGGTAAGACGCCGCTGGGCTGTTGGGCCGACACAGGGAGGTCCTGACCGTCACAACTTCTCGTGCATGTGCTCATGGGTCTATATTTCATTCCGCATTTATGGTGTTTTATGACTTCTTTCTGTCTGTTTTAATGCCATGCATGCATCCACCAAATGTGTTTTTATCCCTGCAAAATATCTAAATCAAAATCTAATTTTTATGTGCATTCATGAAAGACTCTCTCTTAGATTGCGTGTGCGAGTGTTTGCATTATGCCTGCCCGTCTGCATGTGTGTTCTGTTTATACATCTGTTTGTGTGTGTGAAGTTCTGTGTTTCGAGTGTGTTGGCCAGTGAGGTGGCCCTGCTTCTCCTGACTGATGATAAATGACAGCGCCAGGAGCAGATAACCCTCCAGGAGTTTTCGCTCTGGAGAACAGCGGTGGAGAACATTCTGAAACTCCCCACTGACCTGACACACACTGCAGCCTCTGTCCTGTTTGTTTTCACTGCCTGGCTCTCTCTCACTCTCCTTCTCTTTTTCTAACATCTCAGCAATTGCTACCTCACCCCCTTTTTTCCTTCTCTCTCTCGGCACTGGTCAGTGATAGAATAAGGGCCCAGAGCGACCTCCTCACTGTGGGCAGCACACCATTCTTGGCGCCAGCCAGTCGCAGGAGCCCCTCGCACGAGAGATTTTGGAGGGGATGAGTCTGCTGTTTCTCCTTCGCCAATATCTTATAAAGAGGAAAAAATAGCTGTTATTGTATATGTTGGGATCTTTGAAGATGTGCCATCAGTGTGTGTGTGTGTGTGTGTGTGTGCATATAGTAGATGTTTGGGGTTTTTTTTTTTGGAAAATGTGACAGGATGAGAGGATGAACATATGTTCGCAGAACAGTAGCCTGCAGCTGAAAACCAACAATGATCCCATGGCTTGTTAAATCAAATGCTTAAATACATCTATTTGGGGAGAGAGGAGTGTGGAGGGCTGCAGGCCGGGTTATAAAGGGGCTGAGAAGGGGGAGAGGGAGGAAGAGGAGGAGGAAGAAGAGGGGAGGTGGCTGCTTTTACAGCCGGGCAGCAGCAGCAGGCTCTGTTTAATATGAAGTAAAGAACAGATCCAACTGCGTCATTAACTCTCAATTACAGCCATGAGGCTAGCAGGCTGAGCTGAGCTAGGCACTGTGTAGTGGTGTGTGTGTGTGTGTGTGTGTGTGTGTGTGTGTGTGTGTGTGTGTGTGTGTGTGTGTGTGTGTGTGTGTGTATTGTGATAGAGAACACGCTGCCTGGCTTGGTGTTAAATCGAGGCTGAAAACACACAAATATAGCGAGCATATTAAATTCTGTTTTATGGTATTTGTGCACAGTAAATATTTGCCATATTTGTGGGTGCATGAGGAGAAGTGGGCTGTTGTAGATGCCACATGACAGCCGGCTGCTTGCATCCCACAGTACCTGTATAATCTTGTGGGTTGTAAATGGATTTAATCTTGAAGGAAAGACAATATCTGCATCATTCATACGTCTAACCAGAGAACGTGCTGTGGTTGTTTGAAGCTGCAGTGGCGTTTTCCAAATCTGAGACATTTCATCTTGTTTATGATACATGACTTCAGGAGGTAAATTATGATTAGCCAAGATTAATTACGGGAAAGTGTTTTCTCTCATTTTTTTTTCAGTGTGTATAATAAATCTAACCCCGATGATCAAGCGCTACAACGTGGAGTTTTAAAATCGCTGTGAAGCTTTAGAACTGCCAGTCGGTACTGGCAGAGGTGGCAGGAAGTGTTGAGTGTCTGACGAGACTATTGTGAAATCTTTAAATCCGAGACCGCCTGAATAAAGTGGAAATGGGTTTCCCACGTGCAATTAAGGAAATGTGAGCGGGGCAAATCCAGCTGTAACCTGTCAGGATCATTTTTATGTCATTAACTGTTTCTATTAAAACAAAGAAGCAAATGGTTTTTCCTCTGAATGCTGATGAATCCTGCCTCGCTCCTGCTGCCTTTCCTTTTGTCTAGATGAGTAAATGTTATAGAACCAACTGATCCAGATGAGACCTATTAATGTGTGTGTGTGTGTGTGTGTGTGTGTGTGTGTGTGTGTGGTTTCCAACTTTGCAATAAACTCAGTGACAGCATGTCCACATGTACAGACACTCTATCGTTTATTAGAAGAGCGTCAAAGAGCCTCGCTTCAGCTTTTCACTCAAAGATTTTACAGTTCTTTGTTGTTTTTGAGAGCCACATATTGATGGACAGGTACACACACACACACACACACGCACGTGCGCACACACACACAAGGTCAAACATATATAAATAGTTAGAGGAGAGGAAATATATTCACAGTTCCGATAAACAAGATAAATACAGAGACACCAGATATGCTGGGCTTGAAAACAGTTGGTCATCAAGGTTATTTCTGGATATCACTGTAAACCATTTAGTTCAGACAAGGATATATGTATACACTACAAAGTGGATTTCAGAAGTTCCTCGTGAACTGTCTGGTCTTTGGGATGCCACAATGACAGTCTTGTTTTATTGGTTTTCTTTGAGGACATTCACATTCGGACTGGCTCCCTTTCAGTGTTTTGGGTTACACGGAGTTCTTCCTGGCATCTAAAGGAGAGGTTGGACCTGAGTCACATTATGCTCTCCGCTGGCATGCCAGGCAGTGTTACAACGTTTTTTTGGTTTGGCAGAGCGGCAGCTTGGCTTGGCACTGCTCAGTTTCCATCGGCGTTTCCATCAATACTGAATTTTAATGAATGGCAGCTACAAGAGAGGTGCTCATCAGTGGCTGCGAGGATGATGACCTGGTGAAAAAAGAAATGCACATCAGCTCTAATGGTTTATGAGGAAGATGACAAAAGAGATAATATAAAAGACAAGTGTGTTAAACCCGCTGAACTCAAGTACAGCAGCTGCAGTGACCATTATCTGTTAGTGACAATACACGCCCTCGCAGTACAATGACTGAAGCACTCCGTCTCTCGTGTTTTCTGATTTTCACACTGTCCTTCAGCGATGCCCTCTATTATAGTGTCTCCCTGTCCCATCTTCTCATCCTCCCACTGTGTCTGTGTGAAGAAGCTTGTCCCCCTGCTGGGACAGGGTACAGGCATGCCAGGCTGAAAGGCCCCGGGGGAGAACGCTTTTTGAACCCCTCTTGTCCTCCTGGTTTGATGCAGTGCATCTCTCTGTTGTTGGGCGTCTTTGTCAGGCACACCAGGAGGTCTATTACTTCAGACCCCTCCAACGACAATCTTTGAGCCTCCCACCCTCCTTAAAATCCCCTCATTCCCTGAGAGCTTCTAACCTCTCCTCTGGCAGAGGAACTGGGGCACAGAGAGTCCACAACCATCTTCTAGAAAATATGCAAATATTTGATGTGTACTTTATTCAAAGGAATCCAAGATCACATGTTTCCTCCCTTGTGATTAATTCTTACAATTATTTATGGTCAGAATGATCTGAAATTCCTCCACAAGGACTTTCACTTTTGTTCCTGCAGGGTTCAGGTGTCTAATGGACAGCATTTATAAATCATAGAATCAAATGTGGATTAATCACCTCTTTTCTCAACAGGTCAAGAGTGTATTCTGTATGCCTGAAGGGTGTGTGCGTGTGTGTGTGTGTGTGTGGGGGGGGGTGTGTGTGTCTGTGTGTGAGTGTGCGTGTGCAGGCTAACATCAGAATATGGCGGGGCTGTGCAGAGCTCCTCCCTGGGTATTAACTGGGATCTGATTGTTTGGATTGGTGATTTAGGATCGGGGTCAGAGGGCACAATTATGCACATCGGCCTGGGTCAGCTATGGATTGGCTTTCTTCTCGCTCCTCTTAGTTTACCCATGACGCCAGATCCCCCACTGCTCCTTCTCAGTCACACCACCCGTATCTAAGACCCCATTGACCAACCAGAAAATCCTGCACATCCTGTATAATTGTGTGTTTCTTGTTAATCTGTGTCCCCACATAAAGCCTAGAGAACATTGATATATTTAGAGGTCAGAGCCATAAAAGAAATGTGGACAGTGCCTCATAAGAAAATTGAATGAACGGTCACTAAAAATGGAGATACGAGACAAGAACTGTTCTACTCACAGATACACTCGTGAAGAATGATTCCTCAAAGGTACTTTTGTTACCTCAAAACAATATTAAGCTTCAAGAGGCCAGAAGTGCATCTTATTGCCAACAGAAAGGGTCCAAAGGGAACTTAAAGTTGCACTATTATCCACCGTAGTGACAAACGTTTACATCCTGTTTTTGAGTGTGTAACAGTTGATAAAAGGACCCAATTTCACATTCCTTGAAGTGGAATTGGACACCGCATCTCACTGACTCTAATTTGCAACAGCAATAAGTGGTTAAACTATCTGCTCTCAGAATACAATATCAGCTCGTTGCATCTGAATCAAAACACATCTTGTGGTTGTGTTTAGGTACTTGCAACAATATTGAGGTTCTAGGATAAAACTGTGGTCGTTGTGTCATACTGGAAGAGCCAACACGGACTCGAAGCTCAAGACAAATTGTGAAATCTAGGTAGAAATCATGGTTTTGATGAAATGATAATGCAGTAAATACAAAGGCGTTTTTGTTGCCTTTATCTGACCACAGTCAGGCCTCAGAATACGAACCTGACTATCAGTATCAAAGTCCAGCTCTCAGGATGTCCATCATCCAGATCGCCTCCAGCTCTAATCTTCAAATCTGATCTTGTTTTCTGATAGAATGGGTTTGGCCATATAAACCATATATAAATGCAAGTCCTTTAGAAATAAATAAACATCGATAAAGCTGAACAAGTGCATTTATCTCTTGAAATTTTAAGGAAACTTCAGTGATTGTTGTTTCGGTTATTTACAGTTTTCCTTTTTCTGTTTTCTCTTTTATTTGCGTGGACTCGCTGGTTATATTGCCACGGCTTATCATGACCCGAAAGAGGAAGATTTCTCCTACCTGCCTCTACATTTCAGTAATATACCCTGGCTTTATATTTCATGCCATTCCTCCGGAGTTGTGGGTCTTCCCCTGTGTGACCGCTGACAGGCCTTTACGGTAAAGAGCTGGAGAAGCTGAATGGATGTGTGTGTGTGTGTGTGAGAACACCCTGACTCCCCTGCTCTCCTTGCGTGAATACATTAATTCATTTACCACTTCGAGGTCGCCAAACCCAAATATTTGCTTCTGCACATATTTAATATTTATGATGACGAAAGCAAATATTGCTCGGTGGATTGAGTGACATGGAGAGGTCAAGCTCTGGGCTTGGCCGGAGGGTGCATGAGGGAATGCTGTTAGTGTGTGTGTGTGCTCTCCTGAGAGAGCAAGTCCACATCATAGGGACAGCGCACACTGCTCTGTTTGCGCTGAGAAACACATGCAAATATGACACGGTTCAGCAAACAATTTACATGAATTTCTCTATTATGGATTCATGAGCTTAAATCTTAACTCGTCTTTTAAGACGGGACGGCCGTGTCGATGAAAGGGTGTTAAAGTGTTAAAAGGGGAATGTTGTGCTCTTTGGTCTGTGTGTGCATCAGGGTTTGTATACACATTTACATCTGTGTGAGTCTTTATGTGCACGTGCGGGCTGCGTAAGTATACACGTTCCAGGGAGGTGATCCATTAGGGGGGACAGTTTTATGAGCTGGTCTCAGATCTGGATCAGCTCAGATGAGATCCTGTTTCCTTTGGACTGATCTCCCACACCACTGATTCCGGCTCAAGAGCTGCATGACTAAATGGTGCATACCTAATCTCTTTTGAACTGCAACCCAATAGAAGCAGCCTGAAATTGTCATATCAGGTTTGCTGACAAGCTCTACTTTCAGATTATGTTGCATGTAGCTTTTGTAAATTTATAGCCCTTTTTTTTAAGTGTGAGTTGAACAAGATGGTTAGGATCAAGACCTTCCAGCTCTCACACACACTAGAAAGAGTGCACACATACATGAATATGTTGAAAAAAATATACACGTAAACTTGGCATCGACACACAGAACAAGTGTGCTGACATGTTCAACCTACCCACCTTTCAGGAAACCTCACCCTGACCTTTGAGACTGAGAGGTGTTCTTGAAGCAAACTCACATCCTTCTACACAACGACCCCCCCCCCCACCCACATCTGCCCACATTTCTGCCTTTTATCCTTTCTATCTTATGAGCTATCGTTCTTTCTGCCCTTCCTCCTTTCACCTTTGATAAGTTATTGTGCAAGTTGGTGGAATGTACACAGGCCAAGCATCTCGATGAAGTGTCATTGTTCTGTTTGTTGAAAGGCACTCGGCTCTTTTTCTTCTTCTCCTTCGGATATGAGCAAGAAAAGAAAAGGCCTTCATGGCAGAGTGATAAAGAGTCTCTCAGTGAAAGAGACACAAAAAGATGAGGAAAGAAAGGGAGAAAATCCTGAGACAATATTTGAAAGTGATTCACCTGCAGTTCACACCACCGAGAAGAGATATGGACGTCATGACCTCGTCATGGCAGAGGCAGGTGTGGGGGGTTCGCCAAAATCATGTGTGAGAGTGAGAAAGAGAGAGAGCTCACGCCTTTCTTCTTATTCAGAGAGTTAATGATCCAACACACTTACCTCACCTGGGTGCAAAAGTAAAAAACATTTTTGTGACAAAATTTGAGAAAACTGAAAGGGCACTTACCTCACCAATGTAAAAAAACAAAAAATAAGTAAGTCAGGTTTTAGGTATGTGGACTGATCTTCCCAAAGATGCAGCGGCTTGTTCCTCAGCCTTGTCTGCACCACTCCACCAAATTTTGCGGAAGTGATTCTGGTCATTTTTGAGTCATCCTTCTGAAACAAGCAAACAAACGCAGGCGTAAATAAATATAACTTCCTCGGTGGCGTCAAAAGAACGGCTCACTCGCCACACTGCAAGTTATTCACAAGGAGGAGAAACTGTTCCACTCAGTCAATTAGAAGCTTTCTGCAGCAACTGTGACACAACCCAGGGGACCAATAGCAAAGAGTGATGGAGACAGAGACATGGAGTGACACAGTCCTGCCGGTACTCCAAGGACTCATGATATTAAAGCCCACTTCATGTTGGTGAAGATGGATGGACGGATAAAGAAGATGGGGCGACCACAAGAAGGAGGCAGGCAGAAGCACAACGTGTTAAAGGAAATATAAGACATCTTAATGATGTGCACCAACCGCAGGAGCAGAACATGGTTGCTCTGGCTGAAAGACAGACACGCAGTTTAACAACAAGCCCATTAAATAAGTACATTTTTATGTGTTTTAATGATACTTGAGATTATATTTGTTTACATCGTCACAAATATAAAAGGACAAAATAAGGAAATTACAAAAAATACATAAATGCAAACAAAGTATCTCAAATTATGGATTTCTGCTTTTAAACTATTATACTTTTTATACTTAGCATGAAAAAAAAAATGTAATGAGTTAACGGAACAAAAAAGCTCTTTGAGATTATCATTATAAATTAGAAAAAGTTAAGACGCTGCGACCGATCCCTGTGGAACGCCACCTGGGATTGTTCTGTTGTGGAAAACCATTTGACAAATAATTTTTTTAAATGCAAACTGTATTTTTGCAGTTAATGTTTTATTAAGGGCTTTGGTTGTAAAGTATTATCAGGAGCTTGTGATTTTTAAGCCACCCAGGCGCCAGAATAAATAGAAACTTTGGCATTTTTACTTTGCAGAGATATGTCAACGCCACGGCTGAGGTCTGGTTCGGTTTTGGCCCAAAAGCAAGATTAGGAAAACAGTGGCTGGAGTTCAAGTCATGAAACTCACAATTTAAAATGGAACTTGACAGGACTCAAACAGCGGTTTCCCAATACAAAATCTGGTGTTTTTTTGGACCCGTCGAGCGCCTGAACTGACCTGTTAGTGTGAAATAGTTCTCGTCACATCACCACCTTTGCTCTTGTCAGAAATTGTCAGAAATGTTCATACGAGGCTTATTATTAGTTGAGAAGTTTGAAATTATACAAAATGGTGGTTTGTAGACAACGGCAACATTTAATTCTGGTGACAGATCTGAATTCAATTTGACTTTTTCTGCCTGGAACTAAACTGGTAAAATTAAGGTTTAGTACTTTTTTTCAGAATTTTAAGGCAATCCTATGATGCCAGAGGGACATTATCGGTGGGAACAGAGATGCCATTTCCAAACCCTAAAGAGCTTCAGAAGATAAAGGCTGATTAAATGCATGTTTTTGATGTGTATTGTGGGCAATTGTAAAAAGACAAGTGGGATTTCTTTGTGTTAATTACTCGACTAAAATGATTGTTGTGAAGGCGATAGGGTCAAGGCCATGTTCATGGTAGTGGCATGAAAGCAGGAGTATGTGTGGGAATGACCTAACTGGGGCAGCTGGCAACACTCCCTCTCTTCTTTTGTCAACTCCAACTATTTGATGCCATTGAAAGTGAGCAAGACGGCGAGATTGAGCGAGCAAAGGCGAGTGCTAGTGTGAAGGTGCAGAGCAGCGTGATGCAATGTGAGATAGCAGCTGGGTGAGTGTGTCAGTGTGTGTACACTTGTGCATGTGTGGAAAAGTGACTAAATCCCTTTTAATCGCACCAGCTAGCCAGTCTATTATAAATCTCTCTCTCTCTCTCTCTCTCTCTCTCTCTCTAGCACTCACTCATTCCCTGCCCTCCTCTTCATCATCAGCATCCATCCTTCAAATCTTTCCCTTTACTAGAAAGTGCAGCAGGCGGCGGCGGCGGTGGTGGCGTGAGGCGGGGGACTATGTGGGGTAGAGTTCCACACCTGTGAATGTTAGGACAGTTTGTAACCTTATCTCCGTTGCTTTGTGCGTCTCCCTTTTCTTTGGCACTGGATATGAACAAATTGAGCATTGTGTTTAGGCAAGGGCCAGGAGGATTGCAGAGGAAGGAAGCCAGCAATCCCAAGCTCTTCACAGCAGTAGCCTGAGACGGGAGACGAGGAGTGATTCCATGTGTAAGATTCCTTCCTTCTCACGGACAGTGCTAATGAAGTGTGAGGGCCCTTTGTTAGACAGGCGCTTCATGCGGGGCCAAGCTCTCTTACAGGCACTACAGACCTGACTGTATTCTCACAACATCTTTATTATGTATTTTTAGTATCCTTAGGGTTACAGCAACCACTTACTGCGCTGAACGAGCGCCAAAAGCTTAATGAAATAAGCACTTTGGTTATGCGGAAAGATGATTCTTTTTATTTGTTTTACAGAAAAAAGACAGGCTATGGAACACGATTTCCAAAATGTTTTAAGTGTTGCAAAATAGACAGGAATCAGGAGGGATGACACCAATGCAGGCCATTGATCAAACTTGTATCCTGTAAGGTTGGTGCTTTGTTCTGCCCACAAACAAATTATTTACTTCCTGCAATGCCACGTTTTTCTCACGCAGTTTTTTTTATTTTTTGATTTTACATCACGTGTGTCTGTGCGATTTGAATGTGTGTGCGCTCATCAGACGGGTGTGCCTGCACAGAGCTATCAGAGTCCATACCCGCTGTCATGCTCTCTTGTCTCCACTTTGTTGAATGCAGATGAGGGAGGAAATTAGCCAGTGTGGGAATATCAGAGGAGACAGATACCCGTGTCACCATGCATCCTAATAGAGACTCCTGTTTCCAATTATAACTGGCTGTAATGATAACACGATGTGAGCAGCAAGACAATGGTGCAACTGCCTGTCTATTGAGTCCTTGTCTAGCGCCTGAGAGGGGGTAAGGAGGAGAGATGAGGGTCAAAGAAACACTGGAGGAGTAAATGATGACAGTGAACGGGGAGGGAAGGGACTAAGTGGGTATTTTTAGGTCTCTTTTTCCAAGTACGTTCACACACTGTCATGTAGGAAGACAAATGAGGGCTAACCAAGATAACATAAACACGAGTCTAAATGATAGTTAATCGTTTGCTGTTGCTAGACGGAACTTGGACAGATAACATCGATATATCAAGTATTCCTTTTGGTCCTCTCCTCTCTGTTTGCCTCGAGTTTTTTTATTATTACCACTGCCAAAGTCCCGGATGTGTTGCTCCTTGGGAGAGGAGAAGCTCCCGAGAAACTTCCAGGACCACAACTTTTGCTCCATCAACCTATTTTACTCTCACTCCACACTCTATCTGTCTTGCTCACCCTAGCGTGACCCAAACATGCGGCCAGTGAATTCAGTGTGTTTTCTATGGACATACAGGGAGGGTATGGAGGCTCCAAACCAAACCTCAGCCATGCCAGGCCTATGGGGGAAGGAGGGGCCCCTTTTTGAGGAAGTCATCACAGAGTCCAAATAACAGGGCCGTCTCCGCCTGGGGCCCGCTGTCAGGTCCATGATCGATGGTCTCAGTCTCAGATGCCTGCCCCAACTGGCCAGTGGTGAACAAAGAGGAGGCAAATATAGAGACAGAGAAGGGGTCATCCCTGCCACGGTGGGAATGATAGTCGGCCAGAGCGAGGATGAAGGGAGGAAGAAAGTAAAGGAGGGAGGGATGTAGCGTAAACCCCAGCATGTTGATTGCTAGTCTCTTCTTTGATTCAAAAAACAGACATGTCGTGCTGTTTTATTTCGTTTGTAACATGTCCAGAAATTGCCGGCGTTGAGACAGCACTACATTTTAGTGATTGCAGCTCCCGCAGCTGTGGCCACAGGAATTCAAGCTGCCTTCTTCGCCTCTTTCCTCTCCTCTCCATCTCTCAGTCTATCTCTCACTCAAGTCTTCTCTCGTTTCCTCACCTCTTATTTCTCTCCCTCTCTCATCCCTGAGGCGATGACTCCCGCTCTTATGGGAAATCTCTGATTAACACTGAGGCCTTTTTTTTTTTTTAAACTACGCAGCCTGTCTCTTTTCCCTCTGCCTCCTCTCCTCTGTAGTATTCAACGTGTTTAATAAGCATCAGTCAGACTTGGAGCGTGCTCTTTCCAGATGCGGAGAAGCTCCTAAAACAGACCTTCTCTTGTACCAACATGGGTGGTGATGACACACATTATCCACCTTCTACAACTGGCCACTGCACCACAACAGCAGGTTTTAATTAGTCTTACTGCACAATTAACCTCCACTGCAGTACACTGATATTTTTTGTTTTGCTTTTTTTTTTCTACTTTCTGCTGTCATTTGCCTTTTTTCTGACCCTCATGCCCAAGATTGCCCTTTAACGATCCTCCTGGGCGAATGAGAGAAGAAGAACCCGCCCAGGTTGTCAAGCAAGCATCCATCCTCAGCAACTGGGCTGAGCTGCAATCAGACAGTTTACTTTCCCAATTCCCCACTTTGGCTGCATCAAGTAAGATTTATAAGAAGCAAGGCCAACTTCTGGTGTTTACAATGGCAAATAGACAATGTTTGGCTATTTGAATCTTCTGACAGGCTGACAAATTAACAAGTCATGAAGAGCATCAATGAAATGCAGTTTGGGGAGAAGCCGCGGTGATGTTAATAAGTGAGCTTTGGCCAGGCCGAGTTTAGTCCTGGAGTGAAGCAAAGCATTGTGAGCGCAGAAGAGCTGTGCTGCCTTCAAGGCCTCCACGCACAAGCACTTATTGTTGTCTCCCTCTTCATATGAGTCAGACTAAGCTGACTGAATGTACTTGACCTCTCACCCGCCTCCCTCTTTTCTCTTCCACACCTCCACTCTTCCTCTTCACCCTTTCTCCGCTCAGCCCTTGCGTGTGGTCTTTTCTCTGACCACCTGTCTCCATGACTGTTGAATTGTTTCATACATGGACTTGTAATTGAATGTAGTTTCATATACCTGAATTTACAATTATTTGGATCTGTGAGATCCTAACCTGTGGCTTCTCAAGTCCCTTTACTGATGGTGAACACAACCCCCTCACCTACACTGGGCTTTCTCAGGCCCAGCCTACTCACCTCAGGACAGTATGGCTGTTCAAAGATGCAGCTTCATCTCTGATTTATATACAGTGTTAATTGAATAATACAAAGTACTTTACACACTATTATCACATTTTATACTGGCTGCTCCTCAATGCACATGTGTTGATTTAATTGATGAATATAAAATGACTTTTTAAAAAAAGGGAGATGTGATCATGACCTCTTGACTCCACTTTGTAGCAAGGGCACATTATTAGTTAAAAGGTGGCACAGTTAAAAATGTGTGCTGACACCATATAAGCTATGCTAAATCAACCCTTTTTCATGGCGGATGCATGAATTACCAGGTCAAACACAAGAAAGTCTGTGTCGGGGGCAGGTAGTGGTACCAACAAACGTAGACTTTACAGCAGTAGGTGTTTGAATCCCAAGTTCAAGTTATATTTCTCAACATTAACCGAGCGTTTTTTGTTCCTGAACCAAACTTTGCAGTGAGACAAGTGTTGGAGTGTCGTTGGCAGCACTGCCCCACAGCCTGAACCCAGACCATCTCATTGTAAGGCAGGCCTGGATTTCCTGAGTCTGCCGCGATTAAAAAAAACAAAAAACTTTCAACTTTCTACTTCTGCGGCGATGACGCATACTGTTGTCATGCCAAAAATGTAAGTCTGTGATATTGGGTTGTTTTAAAATGTACAACAAATTAATACCAAAAAAAACCCACATGTCAGTTAAACATCGTGAAAATGACGTGCGATTGACAGGATAGGGAGTCTACTGGAAAAAGAACCAAATCCCTCATCAAGGGAGATAAAGAAGTCCATAATGATGAATGAATCCGTCACCCCCCTCTGAATCGGCACCTCGAGGACTCCAGCCCTGACTGTCCTCTGGAGCGATGACCACGGCGGCCAATAAGAGCAGCTGCTTTCCTCTCTATGTGCCGTACAAACATTTCAAACAGCTCTGCCCTGCTGGTGCCAGTAACCAGAACTGTTTCCACTAAACTCCTCACTGTGTTTTACTTGCTATTTTTAGCCACAATATGTTGCCATGTCAGGCTGCAGTTTTCAGCTGCTTGAGTTTGATTTATCGTCTTTTCAGGTAGCGCTGTCTAAAATGTCATTTCTTTTTGTTTGTTTGTTTTATTGTTAATATAAGCAAGTGTAAGGAGTTTGTGTCTTTGAGATGGTTCTGGTCTGAGGTATATTTTAGTTGGTCATCTTCTTTTTCTCCAATGGCCGGACAGAGATAATTAGGAGGCAGGAAATGAGTCAGGCCCCTGCAGCAGTGAGGATGATGTCTAGAGGAAATGACCTCAGATGACCAACTGAAGAAGAAGGATGACTGAGTCTGGGAGTGCGTTCCTCTAGGATCCACTGCGTTCTAGTCCCTTCAGAAACATGATATATTTTAATGCATTAGTGTACAATGAAGTTGTAAGAGTCTGAAGTGAGTCAGAGACATATGTGATGCCCAAACTGGCCGAGGGGACAATAAAGCATGTTTTTTACATTATGGAGGAGCCGCACATTGACAATACAACTTTGTAATGAATCTAGGTGAAAGACTTTATATGCTGAGAGCCGTTCTGTACTCTCTGCATTGATTTTATTATTTCCTCGGGTTATGTTTTCCTTTGCTGTCAGCGGGATCACGCCAAATTTACCAAGCCGATTTTCATGAAATTTGAGGGTTGGAGCATCGCCCAAAGAAGAACTCAATACATTTTGGCGCTGTACTGTGAATTCTCTCTCTCTCTCTCTCTCTCTCTGTCTTTACATTTCAACGTTTTTGTCATGAATGGAGATATTACGCAGAAAAAACCCTGGTATGTTTACATAGCATAGTGGGGATCTTGATAAAAGACTCACTATTGGGCTTGATGTATGTCTGTACTCTCAGACATGAGTGTAATCATGTAATTTACTGGACTTTTTCTATTTGTGTTGTGAATATATCTTCTCACACTGCTGTAATATTTTACTGTACTGTGTGATATCTGATTTTCCTGGAAGGGACTGGAATTCAGTTCCACTTCATGGTACACAAACGTCTTGCTCCCATTGTTTTCGGTTTCTTTTTCCTCCTGTCAACTGCTTACATTGTGTCCGCCGGCAGCTCTGCAGGTGGGAATGCTGATCAGATGAGATATGGTAGTAAGTCTGTGCGTGCATCTGTGTGAGTGTGTGTGAGTGTGTCTGTGTTACTCCTAATGTGAGGCAGATCATTTGGTCTGCTGCTTTAAAACAAAAGGGCTCTGGTCCAGTTTACTCCCACCGGGAGGCTACCTCTGGCCAGGAGGGAGGGAGGGAGGGAGAGAGAGAGAGAGAGAGAGAGAGAGAAACCACGTAGCTTGTTGGGCCCTCAGACACTCACTCCTCCACACTACTTTATGGGAGGGTCAAAGTAGTTAACTAGCGGCAGGCGTTCAGATGGGTTCTGCTCCAACTTCAAACAAGGTACATTATGGCCATGCGCGCTCACAGGATATTGCACTGTAAGGCCTCTGAACACGGCTGGATTAGAGAGAGGAGGCTTTGTATCGAGCCCATTAGAGCCCTAAACCGATACTAATGAAGCCGTTTCCTGTACAAACTGAGCGGCTCAGGGGAAACTGGCTCTAGCTTTTAATAAGGCCCACTCCAATCCCTGTTAAGATGCTGGAATTTTTTATCTGGGTACTGAGTGGCTTACTAGTGGTTCCAAGCAGAACCTCCCTTCGGAAAAGTTAATTACGCATGATTAATGGAGCGTTTTCCTTCCAATGATATCAGTGACAGCACAAAGCTGTCGTAAGGCTTGTCAGGCCCAATTCGAGCTGAATAAGTATTTATGTGATCGCATGTGATGGGGCTCCTCTCACCAACACCAGCCCTCATCAATCAAGCCCTGCTGCACGCAGTAGTGGGAAATTGGTCTATCAGCGCGGCTGCCTCCCCCCCAAACTGCCACCGCCACCACAGCCACATCCCTCCCTCCCCATTCAATCAGGCCCGGGGCTACAATGCTTCTTTAGCTCTTACTTCTGACCAACGCAGGGGTCACGGGGGGGAAAGTGGGAGCCAGAGCTGAACCCATCCATTACAGCTCTTGTTTCTCTCGGTGGCAGCCGGACGACGGGATTCTATTAAGAGCTCCGTCTATTCAGCAGTGAGATTACACCAGGGCCTTCTCTCAGAGCACACCTCACCACCAACCCCCGAGCCCTCGCCAAAACCTTATACCTACCCTGGGGGCCTTATAGGCCCCCGCCACCATCACCGCCTGCCTTGCACAGCTTGTTGTGCCCCCCCCCTTTTTTTCTTTTACGCACCAGTAGTAGTGTTGATTTTTTTCTGCAGCCAAAGTGACAGTCGTCACTGAGAGAAAGAGGGAAAGAAAGAACAAGGCAGAAAGACAGGATGAGAGGCTTGGAGAAGAATGAGAGCAGACACTTAAACCTGAACTTGTCCCTGGATGGACACACCCACACACACACACACACACACACACACACACACACACACACACACTCTGTCTACTTGCTTGTACTGCCGATGGCTTGAGAGCTCGAACACACACACAGGCTCACAAGGAATGAACACACACATTCTCCAAGTCCTCAAGCACAATCCCTCTCCAAAAGAAGATGTACAGCTCCAGCACCTGGCTGAGAGACTGGGGCCATCACCAGCCATGTATAAACACACTTGGATTGGTAACATCACAATCGCAACTCTGCCGCAATTACATGGTAAACACATGCCGACACCAGATCAAACTGCCACTCCTCCGATGTTTAAGAAGCTCGTTTGTCTCCTGCCTGCCCAAAGAGACTCTTCATTTACTTAATATGTGTTAGCACTTGAGAGAGAAAGAAAGAGGGGAGTGCTGCTGGGGTCGTGCCCCCGCTCGGATAGATGGGGGTCTTCCCGTCAAGGAGAAGGAGAGAGACAGCGCTCTTGTCAAACAAATAGAAATTTAATACGTTTCCTTCTATCAGGAAGTCCACAATGTGTACATACTCTCTTGTGCTTGATTATGAACAACCTCCTCTATCTTATAAACAAGTGCAGTGAAGGCATTCATCAGGGATAGAGAGGTAAGGGTGTGAAGAAGGTGGAATGTTCTCTCCTCCAACAAGAGCCTGCTGTCGTGTCTTTGTGCACAGATGATGGAGGGCAGAATTGGTGGAAACAGGGTGAAAAGATGTAGGGAAATGAGAAGGGGGTCACTAAAGAAGCGACACAAGGAAAGAGGGTGGAGGGTTGTTCCGGGTAGGAGAAGAGGCGTTCACAGGGTGTGTGAGGTTTACTCTCCAAGCTATTTTGCTGCATGGGTTTGGAGTTGGCAGCCAGCACGCGAGTTAACAGGATCGGAATGCTTCTTCAGGGGCAGCGTAATCAGCACCAACTTCCTCTTATTCACAAACCATAGGCTTCGCTCTCGGCCTCCTTTGTTCCAGCCGAGCTCTGCTGACAGAACAGAGGAAGCGGCCATCTGATGGTCAGAGGGGATGCTGAATGTGGATAAACAGCAAATCCAGGGAGGCAGAGACAGAAACAGACAAATTTCGATGTGACTAATGTGTCTGTGTGTTGATGTGTGCTCATGCCATCTGTGCTCAGCTTTGCGCCCACACTGCTGGCCTCCACCAGTGGAAAACTCACAAGCCAGAGAGGTTGTATGAGGGATACTCCACACACTAGCCGGTGCTCTGTCAGGCCAGTCATCCCCAGCTGCACGCCCGAGACTCTTGTCTTTGTTAAATGTTGTGTGACAATGAGATTTTCCAAAGTGCCATCTAGATAAAGAAGTGGATTGAGAGAGAGAGGGATGAAGAGGAGGGGGAGACTCTGATAAGATGGTCTGGTCATAGTCCAGCAGCCCTTCATCACCGCTGCAGCCCCAGATATATCTCCTCTCTGTCTTTGAAGCACTTGCATACACACCTTCATCACTTTTGCCATCACAAACACACTCACAACACACACAAATAAACACACCTCCATTCCATCATCGCTGCTCTAGATCCTCAATCGATCCTCGCAGCACTCCAGCCCCTCAGCAGACACCTGCAGGTGATTGATCCCCAAATCAGCCCTGCGCAACCCCAGTGCCGTAAAAACCATAACAACCCATCATAAAAGTTGATTTATCTCCAGCTTGCTCTGGCCCACACGGTTAGAATATTAACCCAAAAGTGTATGACACCAGAATGATTGGTTTGGAATTGAATAAACCTGGGGAGTATTGACGCTCGTGTCTGATGGTTCAAATCAAGTCTGACTACTGAAATGTGCCAAGTGAGATTGCATTATCTCAGGATGGAGCCTGCTGCACTTACACACACGTGCTTGGAGAACTTTTGTTTGGGTTTGTGCATTTATACTTAGACATCTGTTGGACTTAATGGTTTGGATTTGAATGCCACCACAAACTAAAATTATGTTAAAAGATAATTATCAAGTTTGATGTGGATTTTGGTGGCGTGTGCAGTTTTAGATGAGATAAAAATGAATGAAAAAAAGTCACATTTTTGTGACTTTTCAGTGTAATTTCCCATTTGCACACTCAAAAACTAGAAATGCCGGTGTGTCAGTGTTTGCATTTGACCTATCGAATGTTGTAGTCTTGAGATAACAAATTGTGCTTTTGAGGGAACATTCTTCAAAAGTTAACCTGTAAGTGTACCAG
The DNA here is from genome assembly GCF_037954235.1 of Aulostomus chinensis. Lineage (NCBI taxonomy): Eukaryota > Metazoa > Chordata > Actinopteri > Syngnathiformes > Aulostomidae > Aulostomus > Aulostomus chinensis. The sequence continues at coordinate 3,838,898 of NC_141329.1, forward strand.
CAAACTTATGATGCATTTTGGACAGAAGAGAAGAAATATCACTCAAGTAAAAGTCCTGGATTGAGCTGAAAATGAAAATGCAAAAACAAAATTCAGTCAGCATAGTCTGTTGCTTTTGTTTTCCCTTTGTTGTCAGAGTTTACATGTTTGCGTGTGTGTCTTAATCCATGTGTGTGTTCCTGTAGGAAACAGTGCCCAAGCCGCATTTTAATGAGAGCGTTGGTCTGCATGCCAGAAGTATGGTGTACTGGCAGCAGCAGCAGCATGTGCCCTGTGCTCAGCAGTGCAACGAGCTCCCAGGTTAAATATAATCGCAGCCGAACTCCAGGGACGCTTTGATGCTACTGAAAGCCAGTGAGGCCTTTAATGGGAGCCACTCGGTGTCCCTGCGTTATGTGTGAGCTGCTCAGCTTTCAGACTGTTGCGTCTGATTTGTTGTTTTCTGAGTTAATTCCGACTTTAATCGTACCCACGTACACTGCGCTGGCCTGCGCTGGGGGTGTGTGTGTGTGTGTGTGTGTGTGTGCGTGCGTGCAGGCGATACATAACACACTTCCACATTCTACTAACGCTTTTCACTTACTCAGGAACACTTTTCTCACTTTCTCACGTTGCAGTTTTGACCACGTGTAAATTTTGGATAAGAAATACCCATTAGTCCCACTTGTCATGTTTCCCTATGTTTTTCTTCTCAGCAACAATGTAGGTCTGTTTCTTTGCCTGCCTAAAAAAAAAAAAAAAACAGAAACACCCCATAAAGGTAAATACACAGAAAGGTCTGTGTATCTGTGAGCCATCAAGCAGGGGTGTCTGGTCCTCCACCTGCCTCGCCCTCAGGAAAATGATGTTTTCACCACTTTTATTCATCTCTCTAAGATATATTAACTGGTTTTCACTTGTTTCTTGTTCTGGCATGTGTCAGTTAAATCCAACACTATTACAGAGACTTGTTATGGCTCTTGTCTGGATTCTGTTCCTCCCTCCTCTTTTTTCCTGTCACACTGAAAAAAAAATCTCTCTTGATATCCGCCAACATTAAAATATTATCCTTCCAATTGGAAAAGGCACATTAGGAGCAAATTGTCGCCGTGTCACAACTGTGTCGCCACTTTAAACGTGAGAAGAGAGCTCAATAAACGTAATGAATGTGTGACACTTGCTCCCTCCAGATCTGAAGTGCCGCATTCACTTCCATACTGCTTTACCTCTTGTACATAAAAAGGTCTTTTAAAGATGATATCTATGAGCGTTTTAGAGCCAATTTGTTCACCCTGCGGCGACCGGCAACATGCTCTAATTACCTCCCCTCCCTTTCTCTGCTGGGCTGAGAGGGTTGTTTAAGTTTCCAGTCCGTCCCAAGCGTATAGGAGCAGTGTGCCCGTTGAATTTATGCTCGAAAAACCTGACCTTTGACTCTTGGGCAGCTTTATCGCACCCCGTAGCCCACATACAGTGTGGCCCTGTATGGTGAGGCTCTGCAGAGGAAGTATCAGTGATTACTACAGCTTGTACTACTTTCTGTACATCTCTGACATCCCCCGGGCGTCCTCTCAGCTCACCCCACCTCCTCCCTCTCCAACACCCCCCAACTCTCTGCATTCCTGAGGCTGCCCAGTTTAGCTAAAACCTGTATTCTTGAAATTGGCCTGTTTTATAATTGTCTTCTCAGCCTTCCTGTTGCTGAGATTATTTGAAATATTGCTTTGAACTGCAGGTGACAGCTTAATGTCGTCGCGTTAGGACCCCTTAAATATCGCATTTACTCTCTTATTTTGACGGTTTTGTGTGACTGTTGTGTCTTGATGACACGTGTTATTCCGACTGATTACTGGCAGAATTAAAGGCAACAATGTCTTGAGTTCACATCTCAGATGAGAAACTGAATGATGAAAAACACCAGCACCTTTTGGTGGTTGTTGAATCATTTCATGAGGGGGGGAATAAGTCTTCTAAATTCTCTCAGTGGGGCAACATAACCTGCAATGTCTTGTTTCACTACTAAAACTTCTTTCTAAAATTGAATGTCAAAAAGTAAATGAAGTCATAATTTAAGAGCATTAGTCTGAAGTGGGCAGTGACGCCGGGCTGGATGGACCCTCCGTGCCCAGCTGTCATAGGCAGAAACAAATAGTGCAAAAACAAAAAACTGCCAGGCGCTAATTCGGCTAACACGCTGCTCTCAGGCCGCAGAATTTGTCAAGAAACCATCCTGCTCTCTTTCTCTCTGCCTGGCTGACCCCCGGCAAATGAAAATAATCCACAGTAATTAGAAGAGGGCTGGTCTGGTCCTGAGAGCCCCCGGGAGGCCGGGTAAACATGGCGGAGGGGCCAGTGGAGAGGTGGGGCTAGAGGCTTGGTGGTGGTGGTGGTGGTGGGGTGGGGGGGGGGGGGGCTGACCTTGTCCACATAAAGCAGTGATTTATGAAGTGCAGGGCACAGCAGCAGGGCTTCTGTCTTCTCCCGCAGAACCAAATTACTGAGGTGGAGATTAACACGCCGCTCACGCCGGGCCTACTTCCAGACCCAAGGAAATTTTGTATTTACATTTTCCCCTTTCATTTCCTCTGCCGTGTTTTAATGGTAATTGGGCAATATGGACACAAAGTCTATCTTTTAATAAAAGCTTATTGTACCGCGGGTGATGTTGATGAGAGGAAAAGGTTGGCACACCGGCTTGACGTTCGCATGAGCTTCATAGTTTGATTGAATCGCCCCACACGTAAGCAAAATAAAGCGCACAAGGGTGTGTGTGTGTGTGTGTGTGTGTGTGTGTGTGTGTGTAAGTATGCGCGCGCGTGCGTGCGTGTGGCCACGATGGAGACGTGCTGCAGCCTTTCCGCGGGGTCTATGGGAGGTCTTCCCATGAATGGTAGAACTATTTTTTTGTGGATTTGGCTGCAATATTTTCTTTCTCTGCTCCTGCTCTCTCTCTCTCTCTCTCTCTCTCTCTCTCTCTCTCTCTCTCTCTCTCCTGGAGGATATGCTGGAATGCACCACCACACAGGCCTACACAGTGTTTCCATGTGGCCCCTCAGATGCAGCGGTGAAGGCTCCGCAGCTCGCTGGCTGGAGTCAGTTTGCAACCCACACGGGAATCCCCCTCTTCTCCCGCATGTCCCATCTGACTCGACATGGCTCCAGACTGAGCAGCAGCATCCAAATCACTTGCAAAGTTATTCAAACGATGAAGGGGGAGAAAAAAAGGAGTGTCGATTTAGTCCGTGAAGCTGGGATAAAATATGAATCTGATCATAAAGATTTTCTGCATTCATCTATGAATCGGAGTTTTGCGTGACTGAACTCCTAAAACAAACAAGAAAGCCGCAAGCAAAATAACCGAGGGCCCATTTAAGCAATTTAACCTCCTTTCAAGAATTTCACAGCACTTTAAAGCCTCAGCACCAAACATTATCCGGATGCTGTATGTTTTCAGAGTCCCTCAAAGAAGTATGAAATGCTGTGTGGCATGATATAGTCGGAATACCCTGAAGCCTGCATGTGCTCAGTTTGTAATTTGGTGATAAACAGCTTTTCCACAGCGCTGTTTAGAATGTCAGAATCATTATGACAAAAGCATGGTAGGATTCAGATAAAACATTTAATCTCAGTGTATCACAACAATGTTTATGGCTGGAGTAAATATAAATTATGCCTGGCAAATCTTTATTAACAAATGAACAAGTGTTTTTAATTCACCCCCCCCCCCCCCACCCTCCATCCGTCTTTTCAGCGGAGATTCGCGAGCTTTTATTGCCGCTCGTTCAGGTGATTATATATTCAAGCCCGCGCGGCTGAATCTTTCATGTGCAATCTAGCAATTTGACGCATTGATGTCGATGTTTTGTGCAGCAATTCACACGGACGAGGAAGAAATGACCCCCATCTTAATAACTCTCTCTCTCTCTCAAAAAAAAAAATCTGACTGATGGAGCAAAGTGGGCCGTTACGCGCCGATGTATGAGCTTTCAGCATGAAGCACAATTCACCTCATTCAAAAAGAGATAGATTTTTTTTTCATTTATTGATTTACTGAAATATTGTACCAGAAGATCTCGCAGCAGAAGCGGGTTGAGATCCCTGGTGATGACATCGCGCGTCTGCTGTGCTCCAAATCTCTAAGTTATTCTTCACACACGCGCATTTAATGTGATTATTCTGAGTTATATTTTATGTCAATAAATAAAACAGTACGTTAATAATAAAAAAAATATTGGAGTTAACTTTCAGGCTGAGTTCAGTGTAGTAACTATTATCTGAAATGTTGAGAAGATTTTGAAGAGTTCAGTTGATCACGCCATCTTCTGACGGGGGAGGGAAGTGCAGCTCTCCTTCATGGGGGGGACTTTGGGGGTCCTGTGTTTGTTACCTCTACTTACTCCAGGTGATACCACAAAGCCCGCATGTACATCCTCATTTGTCCAGACTTTTTTTTTTTTTGACAAAAGAAAGAGAGTGGAGATCTGTCTCTCAGTCAGGATCCTCGAGCAGACCCGAGGAGGGCCGTGAAGCAATCACTTTCCCAGATTACTTGTATTTAATACACAATGCATCATAAAACAAATCACTCATCCTGACAGGAAGAAAATAGAACAGCTCATTCGACTTGAGCTTTCCCAATTTATGGCTAAATTAAAAAGGGTTCCAACAATGGACAAGTCGAGGAGAGGCAGGAAATCAATGACCGGGCGGACCGGGGTCTCTCCTCGGTTCTCAAGGAGCGCAGGACGATGGGAATCGGTGGCGGGGTCCTGCCTTATTTACACATGATTTTTCCTGTCCTTCCTGCACATTTGCTCCGCAATTTAGCAAAACAATGGGCATTATCTAGGATGGAAGGTCAATGTCACAGAGTGAGGCGGTATGATCCATCATCATCTGCTCTCATCAGCCGGAGCCCTGTCCTCCCGGCTTTATGAGCTGCCTAATAAACTCGCCTCACTGACAACCGCGGTGTTTCTTTATGCTGCAAGTTTATTCTCACTATAACTCTAAGATTTTAAACTCGGAAACTGAACACAGCACGTGGGGGGGGGGCAAATAACAGGAAGAACATTTCCTGTGTTTTGGTTTTTTTGCGCCTTTTAGTGCGCAGAGTTCAGAATCGGTGCGAGCTTTTAATCTCAAGAACGGATTCAAATACAAAATTGGTTTATGTTGTGTGTGTGTGTGTGTGTGTGTGTGTGTGTATGGGGGGGTATACCTACCTCAAAATTATATACCATTCATGTGTGTCAGACAAAAACAGGTGATTTCATTGGTTCCCAAAATGCGGGTGGAAGAACCGGGGGAGTTCTCGAGGTCCCCACGTGGAGCATTTAGCTTTTCAATGACTCAAATATAATTATAAAATAAGACTGACTCCTTTCATCACAACATAAGGACCCCCCCCCCCTTACTGATATTAGAAAAGGAGCAAAAAATGGGGGGGGGGCGGTTTTAGGAGGGATCAGGAGGTTAATCGTCTCATAAAATGCTCCGCGAACCTGCGCGGTTTGTTTGGAAAAAGTTTGTGAACACGTGAATAACAATACAGCTTTGATTACGACGTAGGTTCATTAACGTGTGCAGTGTGCGCGCGTGTGTGTGTGAGAGAGAGGGGGGGGGGGGAGAGAGGAGTTCATCCCTTTCCAAGCCCCATCTCGACCTCTCTCTGACCCCGCGCAACCTCCCGCAACCCCCGGTGCCCCTCTGCCACTTTAGAATTTACTGCGGGAGAGGAGTCGCTTCCGACCGGGGACAGAAGCAAAGACAGTTGCCCCCGTGACTGGGCGCGCGGGGATCCGTCCATCAGACACAAGGCATGAAAGAGAGAACATCACGCAAACAATCCGGGATGCGCAAACTAGACGGAGGCGACGACGCTTGAAACCAACTCCCCTGAATCTCTCAGAGATCAGGCAGGCGACACATCCCGACAGGCAGTGGAGGGGGGGGGAGGGGGGGGGGAGAAAAATGAAAAGTTGAATGGTTACGAGAGGACACCTGGGTGCGTCAGGACAGGAGGGGTGACAAGAGAGGAGCGGACGAGCCGGGCGAGGCGCGCAGACGGGAAAGTTGGGAGCGAGTTGATGCACCGGAGGGGATTCAGAGAGAGGATATTCACCGGAGACGACACAGGGGGAGGATTTACCGCCGCTCTCCGCGGAGTCTGAGGACAGGGACGTGTACGCGCACCGGCGAGGAGTCAACTCGTCCCGCGGCTCGGAGAGACGGTGAGGAAGTGGCGAGCGAGCGGTAGCCGAGGGACTCGGTAGCTCTGCTGCCTCGGTCAAACGGCGACTTTTGTCTTTGTTTTGTTTTGTTTTTGTTTGTGTTTTTTTTTTGTGTGTTTTTTTTGTTAAAGCGGAGTTTCGCCACTTTTCTCCGTTTCCACCGCGGTTCTTATCCCCTGAGCTTTAAACTGCTGCGTTAACGAGTTTCACGGTAAGAGGAGACCGACTTTGTGGATAAAACGTTTATTTGATTACCTTCCTCACAGCAGCGCAAAGTAAAAGTCGTCCTTCGTTTCGTTGGAAATCAAGTTAAATTCATAAAAGACCTCGAGCAGGTTTTTTTTTTTTTCCTTTCCTTTTTCTTTTTCTTTTTTCTTGCCGGATAAATGAGGAGATTCAGTGTTCGTCAGGACAAAAGGCAACCTAAATATTTATTCAGTGGCAGCTTATACAAAAGCAGATTTGTGACCCGGACACAGATTCTGTTTTACACCCCAACAAACGATTTATAATTCTCATCATTTACGGTTTCCTGCAAAAGATTTGCGTTGCACTGACAACTGAAGTATAAGAAACAGGAGCTTTTAAAAATTGTATTTTAAATAACGGCGCCATTCTTTGAGGGGATTTGTGCTAAGGTGTTTTCATCGTTTGATTTTTTTTTAATGAATAAACCCCTTTTTCTGGTCCGTTCCTCGAATGCTGGAGTGGGCTGATGCTGCAGAGGAGCAGTTTCCTCTTTTTCGTTCATTTTAATTGCTAGTAGCTTTATAGGCTCGTTGTTTTTTTATGGTCGAAGGTGATGAATTTGCATTTTCTGTATATTTAAAAAAAAAAAAAAACTATTTACGGCTGTGTTCATTTATTTGTGAATCCTACATTATCAGGAAATTATTCAAACGTCATTTTAAATCATTTAATCCAGATTATTTTAGGAGCATATTTCAGAATTTTTACTTGAAGGTTTATGTCAGTAAAATAAACACAAAATTGATTAAAGATGAAAATCGTTTTGTTGTATTACATATTTAGTGCTTTTTTATTTTTTCCTTTATTATTATTATTATTATTATTACGTGCAGAAGAGGGAGAATTAAATAATTATTATTTATACATGTGGACACTGCAGTGTTGACTTTTATTATCTCTAAATAAAACAATATTTGTATAATTGATGAAAATATGGCAGATATAATCCTTATTTTTATTTTATTTCATCAGATGTATTATTGTTATTATCATTATTATTATTTTCTAGTATTTTACTGATTTGTTACAGAGAATAATAACGAGTAACAAACAACTTGTGTTATCAAATGCAACCACATATTTTGAATCTGCTAATAATATAGTTGATTTCTATTCTTCCCCAAGTGTGTGTGTGTGTGTGTGTTGCACCACAGACCATGTTCAAACATTTGAGTGTTATTTCTCTGTGGGAGGTATGTGGTTAGTCAGTGTTTGGACACAGTAACCTGGACTGATACTGATCAAAGTCTGATCTCTCTTTCTCTCCCTCTGTCTCTCAGATCTTGGATGGGTCAGGCCATGTAAAATTCTGCGTGGATGCCAGCAAGCCAGATATCGGGAGTTGGCTGAAGCACATCCAGTTTGCCCCTGCGGCCAAGCAGCACAACCTGACAGCGTGCCAGATAGATGATCAGGTACGTGGAGACACTCGCAGCCTCCCCGTAAAACCACCTCCGCAAAACACAAGTGGAAAATGATCTCAGGAAATCAAGAGGCCAGAAAAACACACGTGAGGATGGCGTGATTTTGATCTGCCAAACGATGATGTGTCTCTTTCAGCGGCATGAATCCACTTTGAATTGAATCTTTAAAACTCTGTTCAGTTTTCACCAGCCGACTGTGATGTCAGCAGGCCTCCCTCATGGCTGTCCTGTCTGCTGCTGTTGTGTTAAAGGTGCTATTGTGATCTTAGTCAGATAGTCCCATGTGTGGCTGGCCCACCCTGCCTTCAGGCCCCCCCCACACACACACACACACACACACACACACACTGCACTGCAGACACTCCATGCTATCTGCATGTTTTCATTCTGTAATTGTGCGCTGGCTTCTGCCGTGCAAGGACCACAGGGCAGGATCAGAGGCGGCCCGCCGAGATGATCGTTCCACACACTTCCCAGTCACGCTTGCGATATAAACTCTTAGATATGCCAGGAATGTCACGATCTTTTGCAGCTCACCTGGCTGTATAGAGAGCGCTGCACACATGGGGGTCTGTTCACCTCACTAATCCCATGGCGAGGCACTCCTCCTACACAGCAGTGGGCCAAGAGGATGAGACTAAACTTTATTTGACACGTGTGTGGAGCATTCCAGAGCTTGACCCGAATAAAAAAACATCATTTAGCTTTTATGTTTGTCATCGTGTTAAAGTGAAGAGTGTCACCTGTTGAAATGTGCTAAGAGGAAAGCTTCTGTGCTCCGTCCATGGGTAATTAGATGAGACCGTCTTCGCTCTAACCCACTCTGAAATAACTTTTGGTGAACAACTCTCCCTCTCACGTCTGCGTTCTTATTAAAGCAGCAAGAGTTTGAGAGAGTGGATAGTCTTTGCTCTTTTTTTTCTTAAGAGAATTTGAAAGACAGAAGCTTTCCCAAACCACTTGCCCTCTCTCTTTCAAAGAAGAGACATAGAGACAAACAAGCAGAGCGATCCTTCCTGAGCTGCCCTCTCTGCGAGGTGTGACTTGCTGTCAACACCGTGGTTCTGCTCTGGTGGCTGTGTAAGGCTCCGACAGGTCACGGACATGGCTATGATGAGGTGATTGTTAAGTATTACACACTGTCACAACACAGCACAATGTGCCGTCTTTAAGCCTTCCGGCCAACATTGGTGTTTTTGAAAACACACTGTAGCGTGTCACAAAGCCTGTCTGTATGTTCAAAATGAATGGACTAAATGGGGTGGTCTTGTAAAGCTGCTGTCAGTTTTTAGTAATGTGTATGTCTGCGTGTGCTTATGAGGGCTTTTTTGTCCCAGTGTGTGCACAGACCTTTATGTGCATTGACTTGTGAGTGTGCAAAGTGTTTCATTGTGTCTCCAGAGTGTGTCCACGCACCTGTAACTGCCCGTTTTTCTACGTGCGCGCACGTGAGCGTGGGTGCACACTCTGCGAGACTGCGAATTGTTCACTGCGGTTCAGACGACTCCCCGCGCTCCTCATTCGGAGGCTGCAAATGTTAAAACACACAGTACCTGATTCCAGCAGGCTTTTACTGCCACAGAGAAGTGCTGAGTCTAAACCCAGCCTGAAACCACATATTACACACTCGCCACACACACACACACACACACACACACACACACACACACACACACACACACACACACACACACACACACACACACACACCATCACTAGATTTGCACAGAAGAGCCTGAGTGGGCTCCCCGGTGCTTACATATTACTCATGCTGCTAAATCTCCCCTTAGAACTGAACTTAAACATCTTCCAACACCGTCCCTTCAACAGAGATGATTTGCTTTGTGATTTATATGAAGACAATGTCATACAACCAAAGCCATTTCCAGGTGCGCTGGTCGTTATTTGGTCATGGTCCCTTTCAAACACCAATTCAGCCCTGCTAGTGTGTGAGTAAAACTGGCCTCCATCCTCTTATTTCTGACCCAGTTCTGTTTATCATAAAACTTTATGAGCAATCTCAGGAGGGTGAGTGAGTGAGAGAGGAATGAATGAGTAAGTAGAAAGAGAAAAAAGCCTGTTTTGTCTTGCTGGAGAAGCTGTCTGGGATCCCACTTCTTTTCCCCTCTCTCTCTCTCAACTTTTATTGGCATGGCCGATGGACGTTGTGGATGAATCTGGGGAGAACTTAAGCAAACAGACTCCTGTGACCGAATTTGTAATATTAACACGTCCAGTTGATTTGCTATTACAAGTGATCCCGAGGTGTAATGACACGCAGCGTTAGGAGAGACGGGCCTTCTCCACGGTTACAGCTTTGTTAAAAGGTGCTCTACAAATAAACTGGCCTCCATCTTCTTAAAATTCCTCACATCTTTATGATTTTTTCTCAGTGTCCACTTAACAATTTAAATGTAGACTAATTTAAACGCAGTTTTGTTGGATTATAATCACCACACCTAAATCTATAATAGCATCTATCACTGTTAGTGTTTGCTTGAATTTTACAGAGTCGGTTTGTGTCCTTTTGCTTTTAATTGTTTATGTGTTCGACATGTCAGAGTAGCGGGCAACAGGAAAGACTGAGGAGGAAGGAGCTGGCAGGTGTTTGGAAGTCACTCACAATCCTGAACTCTATCCAACATACTGTTGAAATTCACTCCTTCACCAAAGAAAAATGTCTCCCTGGAGGTGTGAATTATCACAAATTTATGGCTGTATTTCATTTGAATTTACAAACATGTAAATGCACGACAGCTCTCAGAGAAAACACTTAAAGGCTTACAGATGCTAATTAATAACTGCTGAATCCTTTATCCTGCGAAACGCTGCCTGTGTGAGCGTTTGACCAGTCATCCCGTCATATTCATGCTCTGTTAATGTCCTAATTTGTTTGCTGATGCACTAAACAAGGCAGCCGGCGGGCCACTCACATAGATCCGTCCATGACCAGCATGTTTTGTCGTTAAGATAATTAGGGCAATTAGTGGCTAAAACCCCTCCGCTGCTCTCTCTTCACTCTACTGACTCAATTGAAAGGAAAATGGATTATAAGTGTAATTAACATCATCCAACGAGCCCCTAAAGAGCTTTTCATAAGACAGTGCAAGAGGGATATGAATGTTAATCTCATCCACTCTATTGATTCTCACTCAGAATCAAGTGTGTGTGTGTGTGTGTGTGTGTGTGTGTGTGTGTGTGTGTGTGTGTGTGTGAGAGAGAGAGAGAGCGAGAGAGAGAGAGAGAGAGAGTGTGAGTGTCTTTGGAGGGTGGGGGTTTTAGGGGCATAGTAATGACGCTCATTCAACACACAGGCACTGGAGATGAAATTAAGATGTGATTGTAACTGAGAAAAATGCATAAAAAAATCCCCATCTGAAAAGATTGCAATCAAAGTGTAATTTTATTTAATTTTAGGGATTCATATTTAACACATTATGAGATAACAGCAACTTAAGACTTGATCTCTCCTCCTTAACAGTGTCATTCTTGCTGAGACTTAGTGAATCATTTTCTCTCATGAGCATCATTATAAACATTTACGTATAAAGATAATTAATAACTGCTGTATTGGTGATTTTTCCTACTGACGGCGTTAATGAGTTGTTTCTGAAGTATCAGAAATTTTCTGCCCCTCGAGTCCCACAGCTGAACCAGAAGAGCAGCGGTTCATCCGGTCTGCTGGTGCCAGCTGCACGTAAGCACATGCTTTTTATTGCTATCTAAGTCACGAAATGCGCTCATTTAGAAACCAAGAGATGTTGCCTGCCAAATTGTGTACATGCTGCAGGACCCTGCTAGAAGAAGCCCTCCTTAATGTTGATGATTGCTCTTAATTCCTTTAGCTGACATTGATATGACTGAATAGTAATAATGACTTGAATGACCCGCACTGATCGGCAACAACGAAACATTAAACACCTGTTTAGGGACGGAAAAACATCCGTTGTCACGGTTACAAAAATGACCAGAAGCAGTAACTCACACAAATGAACAGCAGCCTCAATCATGACAAATCTACTATTTGCGTCTTGTAAAACAAATTTGACTTTTAATGTGAAATGTGTGTTTTCACACCAGAAACAAGTGCGTTTCTCGTCCAATACGTCACTCAAATTTAAGTCACGGCGTTGCGTGTGCGCTGTCAACCTCTCCTCCTCTCCCGTACCTGCTCCTACTTTCACATCACCTAACTGAAGAATCCTGTGAGTCGGATGGGGGCGTGTGTTTGCTGTGTGACACGTTTCGAAACTCGACGAGTGTATTTAGTTCATTTTGTTTTTTTATTGCTTGACTCTTTTAAGCACCGCGTTGTAAACCTTTGGTCCGGTGCATCCTTCTTTTTCATAGTTTTTCCATGTTAAAGTGAATTCGGAATTACGGTTTTTACACTGAGAGCTGCATTCAGAGCACGTCGGTGAATGACATACCTGTCGAGTGAGCGCTGTGTGAGCGAGGAGTCAGCCAACAGGGTGTGAACAGGGAAAATGTGACGTGTTTACTCTTCTAATGACTAATGGTACCAAGGTAACAGAGTAGTCCGATTATAGCCTCTGATCCCCTTGTGGTTGTAACCTTTGGCAGGCTGAACAACAGAGATAACGAGTCAAATGTATATATGAAGGGAGAAGACTCGGACCATTAAAACTAGACTACTGGTCCAGCCTGTGTAGAACAGACTAGACGTCGTTTCAATTTTTAAATGCCAATAAGGATTAACACCTTTACATTTTTTTTCTGTTTTTGCTTGCAGCTCAGGAACGGCCTTGACACTGAGGTAGCTGGCTTGGAGGGTGTGAAGTCTAACTCTCCAGCTACCTTATCTCTGGAATAACCTGTTAATTTAAGCCACTGTTAGACTGCTGTGTGTGTGTGTGTGTGTGTGTGTGTGTGTGTGCGCGTGCGTGACTTGCTGAGGATGACCCCCAGATCAAACAGTGTATTTCCTCTATTCTGGCGTTAAACTGTTGCTTGTTTGTTTGTTTGTTTATCTGCGGGGGCCATTGGAGAGGGGGTGGAGCTCTTTGGGGAATTCCCCACAAGTGCCCACATGTGCGTTGGTGCTTTTACTGCCACCCCAAAAAAACATACATTCCTGTGTAGCACTACAGAACATTTGGGCGATTCCAAAAGCATGAGACACTCACAGATACTTGGGCATGAAGTACTCTTCAATTACAGAAGGTTTTTTGTTGTTGTTGTTGTTTGTTTCTTTTTTTTCCTGGGTTCATTTTAATGTTTGGCTCCCTCGTAGCCTCCCTCATTCGCGGGTATCAGCCTCTCTGAGCGGAATCCCTGCGAACTCACTTGTGTCTTGGAGCAGCAGTCTGCTTGTTTCTAAATCACAATATTTTTGTGCCCTTACAGAGGTGACGGCAACAGGAAAGTGTGTTTGTGTGTGTGTGTGTGTGTGTGTGTGTGTGGGGGGGGGTCTTCCACGAAGGGTCATCAAGGTAACACAAGGGTTTACAGTGTGGACAGAGGTGAGAGGGGGGTGTGAGGGACTACTGCCTCTGGGACCCTGACAGTTCAGATGCCTTTATTCTTTCCTAGTAAACAACAGAGGAACCTCTGCTGCTTGATCTCTGAGGTGCTGAAGGGCACTGGGTCGCGTCAGTGTGCAAAACGGTTGAGCTTCCTGGTTTAAATAAAGGCAGCAATATTGATGATAAAAGGCCCCAAAGAGGAAAAACAAGCAGATTTCTGTGGTTGATGTATAAAGTGTCTGTCCTGGTCTGGATAACTATAATGAGTCTGGTTTGGCCTCATAATCAGAGTCAGACTTGTAGCGCCTGTCACTGACTTTCTGGGTTGCTTGGATTTTCTTAAATGATTTGAAATCCTACTTTAATTCTACCACAAAACTGCATCACTTACTGCATAACTCTTCGGTTCTCAATGCACAGCAACAGCTCGCGGCCTCTGCAGCATTTCAGAGAGCCGCAGGGGACCCAGAGTGCCGTATTTAGTGTTATGTCATTTACCAGCATGTAAGAACAATGACACGCAATAACAAGTTTAACTACACAGACAGAATACCTCTTGTTCTTGATTCTTAATGAGATATTTATAACTCCCCGGAGAGCTTGATTGTCTCTCGTGTCCCAATACCCAGGAATTCCCTCAATGAGCCGAGACCCTGTGATCTGATTCTTCCCAGAAGCCCTTTAATTCCCAATATGTTGCTCACGTCGACGTGGCAGAGGAAGGTACAATGTTGAACCTCCAAAGAATGCCAAAAATAACGCCATGTCTGATTGTTTCACAGAGAAAGGCTATTGTGCATGCATGGGAAGCATCACGGTCCCAGGGTCTCTCTGCAGGCAATTTAAAATGCCCCCCACCCCCACAAACACCAAATACGTGTATACACAGGAGCCCACCTTCAGAATCTGCATTTAACAAAACCAACTGACAAATAGTTGTTTTCACCAATATATCACCAAACATTCGTTGAAACCTGCTCATTTCTGCAACTTTTTGCCTGCCTCTGTAATTGTATGTGTGTACGTGTGTATGCGCGCACCCACATCGTGTGTGTGTGTGTGTGTGTGTGTGTGTGTGTGTGTGTGTGTGTGTGTGTGTGTGTGTGTGTGTGTGTATGTAGTCTCCATCCCAAGTGACCTCTGCTGGTCTCATGTATTTGGAGCTCCAGTTAGAAAAATACAACGACAACGTAACATCTTTACCTATACACACAAACTCCACTGTACTGTTTTTTTGTGTTTGTTTGTTTGCTTTGGGGGGGGGGGGGGTGTTGTAATTTAAACGTGATAAAAAATACACAATTTAAATCTTAATCACTTTGTGTGTTGCAGATCTTCTACAAAGTCACCAGAGATATTTTCCCCGGTGAGGAGCTGCTACTTTTCATGAAGGCTGAAGAGTATTCATGTGACACCATGGCTCCTGACATTCACGGTCCGCACCTCCACAACACACGCACGCACGCACACACACACACACCACATCACCACATCATTACTAACATTCTCCCCTCCCACCAATGCAGAGGAGAGACAGTACCGCTGTGAGGACTGTGACCAGCACTTTGAAACCCGTAACCAGCTGCTGGACCACCAGAAGCAGCCGTGCGGGATGCCCCCCTCCTCCTTCCTTAACCCAGGTCTGACTTTTATTTTTGTAAATATTCTCATGCCATTGTAAACAGAGGGTAGTGAGGAGTGACAAGTAGGATGTGTAGCTGAAGTTAGAGAATTTGGCAATAATGATGTCATGATACTTTGTTTCCCGCTGGGGACAAACACTCTGAAAATAGAATCTCAGTCTGACTGGAGTTGATCCATTATGTCCGAGTGTCCTTGAGCAAGACTCTTAAACCCTGATTACTCCTTGCTAAGGAAGCATTCCAGCATCACATCCGTATGAGGGTGTGTGTGCGTGCGTGTGTGTAAACATAAATGAATGTGACAACTGTGTAAAGCACTTTAAGTGCAGCTACAGTTGAAGTGGCACCATATGATCGGTGCAGAGGTTAATTCAATGAAGAATTTCTTTAGCAATTATGTCAAGTTTAATACCACAAATATAACAAAAAGAGCAACGAGCCACTTGCACCAGGACCGCGACCTGCAGCACACACTTGTGTTTTCCCTGAATGAAATCAGAAACATCAAGACTGCACATTGTTCCAACTTGCTTTTGCATGCAAATATGATTCAGAGGGAAGCTGCGTCTGTTTCGATGCAGCTTTGGGTCATTCTACGTTGAGAAGTATACACATTTTATAATCTGGGCTGTTGAAAGTACTCTGAAAGAGTGCTGTGATATATTTTACTGAGTGTGACCGTGTTTTGCTTTTGTGTGGCTCAACAGAAAATGTCTCAATCCTCTATTTAATAAAAATCAATAGCTGGTGTGACAGTTTCTTCCCACAACAGGTGGTGTTGAAAGATAATGAACCCAAATCATTCAGGTCTTTTGATGCGACTGCTTTGGGAAATTCTTGCCCAGTTTTATGATAAGACCATGTTTCCACAATTAAATTAGGCACAAATAGTAGATAAATACAGAGCATTTATTTCAGCTCTTGAAATATCACAAATACTTGTCGCTCTGTCAATTTCCTCACCTTGCATTTTTTTCTCGTGTTTAGGAGTCGACAGTGACATAAAGGCCCAGGAACCTCAAGACCTGCGGCCTCTCCACATGTCTCATGGTCTTCATGAGTGTAAAGAGTGTGACCAGGTCTTCCCAGATATCCAAAGGTAAATGAGTAGCTCACTCACTCTTTCACAAGATTTATCTAGGGAGGGGACGTCAAGTGGTTTAGTCAGATTCCTGACTGATTTTTGTGTAAAGAGAGAGAGAAGACAGCATTAACTGACAAATCCTCATTCTCTGCTGCAGTCTGGAGGCTCACACGCTGTCCCACTCTGAGGAGAGAGAATATAAGTGTGACCAGTGTCCTAAGGCCTTCAACTGGAAATCAAACCTGATCCGACATCAGATGTCGCATGACAGTGGCAAGCACTACGAATGTGAAAACTGCTCAAAGGTAAAGTGATGACTTTTGGAGGGAACCTCTTAGCACTAATGCGTTCGGTGGACGACAGAAGGACAGAAAGCAATGAAAATGCAAACATGGATGCTTCTCATAATCCAACCCCAACAACAAACAAATGACCTGCAAAAAAATTATTTTCTGTTCTGTAAAAGTGCAAATAATGTTTGAACAGTGTAAAAATACCTATGACCACACGATATTGATGATTACCTCATATTTTATGGCAGAGCCCTAGTTTCTGGGTGCCATTGTGCAATCTGTGCCATTTTATTGTTGGCATTTATTACTTTCATGTTTATAGAAGCTGATAGTAACTCCTGTGCGTGTGTATGTGCGGTTCCTTCCCCCAGCAGGTGTTCACAGACCCCAGTAACCTGCAGAGGCACATTCGCTCGCAGCACGTCGGGGCACGGGCCCACGCTTGCTCCGACTGTGGCAAGACGTTTGCTACGTCTTCGGGCCTCAAGCAGCATAAGCACATCCACAGCAGTGTCAAGCCCTTCATGTGTAAGTCACTAAGACCCTACCTATGTAAGTCTCCTCAGTACGTTATAATAATAACAATATTAATATGCTTGTGACTTGCCTCTAATACAAAAACAATGTTTCTGCAAAGACATATTTTGTATCTTTCCTCAGCTCCTCCTCAAGAGTCAGTCATTTAATGCTCTACTTGAATGATACGTGGGATTATGAAGTGTCTGTGTTAAGAGTAGAATCATTTAAACCTGCATTAGCACTCTTACACACTGATGATCGTAGCAATTAAACAAGCATGTAATTTGACCCTCTCACAGTGACCCAGCCTAAACTACTGTTGATGTTACAGCCAGCAGTCTCTCTCACACACACTCGTCAGTTAATTTAACTCCAGCAAGACCTAAACACATTTTGATCTTTCACACTTTCACCACCTCACACCACAGGTCCCATCTCCTTCCCCTAAAGCATTATGACCTTCACCTTTCACCCCGCCTCTCTTTCCCTGACCCCTACAACACAAACACTTATGCACACACACACATTCTCATGCAAGCTCACGGAAAGTTGTCCACACATCAGATACTTCTTCTCAAATAAGCACACACGAACACGCACACACACAGCACATAGGCCGGAGTGACTGCATCTCCTCCGCAGACCCCTGACTACCCTCTCTTTCCTCTCTCCATCCGCCTCATACACCATTCCTCACAAATAGCAACCACATGTACAGCCCTCCTTGCTGTCCTCCCTCTGAATACGAGTCCATTTGCTATAATCAGCAGAAAACATGCAGGTTTAAAAACAACTAATGGTTGCATAAAAAAGACTGAGCAGCCTCAGACGATACCAGGGAGAGACCACGTGTGTGTCCAAAATGTTTATTTGCTGGGGAGTTCTCTTGAAGAGCATTTATGTGTTTCGGACAACTGTTTGCACACATGATTTTGTTTGTATGTTAATACACACAATGTGTCTGTATGTCACAGATGTGTGTGTATTTGTCAGAGAGCCTCTTTAGGAAAGTGAAGCACTCAGGCCATTAATTCCAACACCCACGGAGTGACTACACAGCCACCGCTCCCCGCAGGAATGTGTTTACAGTATATTGTTTCAGTATCTTTAGAGCCGTCAAATACAAATGTATTGTGAATCAGATCACACACTCAATGTGTTGTGTGTGCGTGTTGTTAGTCTGTAAATGTCACAACTGCATGATTTATGGTGCAAGGCTTTTTCTTGTATTTCGCAGTGGCCACGTGGCTGTAAAATCACACAAAAAGAGTGATTGTTCAGACACACACACACGCACACACACACACACACTCAGTGGGCAGATTTAAAGTGTTTAATCAAATGTAGGTTCTATAGTATTTGTGCTTCTTAATCCATAAATGCATCTACTGATACATATAAAAAATGTATTTAATTTTTTAACTCAAATGTGCACTCCCTCAGATTTGGTTTCTAAACTCAATTTGATTACCGTTACTCGAAGGATTATAAGATCCCCACTTCCTTTTCTGTATTCCCAGGCACATAAAAGAGAAAACATCGCGTGAAATGTCAAAGTAATCAAGCACACCACATTTTCTCCCAGATGTCTGGAACAAGTTTTTGACTACTGTTCTGCCCTGTTTGTGTCCACAAGCCAAGCAACAAATACACTTCATTTTAATTTAACTTTCTTGCGCTATTCATCAACATTGACCTTTTTATGAGGTTACATTCACTCTTGGCGTGAACTTTCCCATTTGGCGTTCCTCTCTGGTGTTCATTTAAAACTGTTTCCACAATATTTTTACTGCTCTTCCTCTCCATCTCTGTATATTGCCTCTTATGCACCTTGTGGTTTGAAGGCATCCAAGTACGCAGAAGTGTAATTACAGTGTGAGCATAACCACTTCCTTATCCTCATTTCGAAGATCTAATAACAACACAAGCAAAATCAATCATCCTGATTTGCTGCCGTAGGGTAGCTGATCAGCAGAGTATTAATTGCGTGGGAATGAAACAACAAAAAGGGACATCTTCCTGCTCCCGTAAACTGCATTCTAGACTTTTATTCTAACAGAAAGAAAAGGGGGCATGGGAAAACAATAACAGTACCTACTCAGCCACAATCCCCCTTTGTGAATTTAAACAAATCATCTGTCAGCACGAGATAATGTTGACAGACTAATAATGACAAAAGATAATGTCAGACGGCATGGTTTTGTCGCTGCGCTGGGTGTTGTGACTGCACATCTCTCAGGGTCAGACGGAGTGACAGACAGACGGACAGACTTGAGTTGACTGTGGGAAGGTCACTGAGCACAGGATGACAGGGACCCAGCTATGGGGACAAGGTGAGGGGGTTGATGGGGTGATGGGAGAGGTCCAGTGGGGGTAGAGGGAAGAGGGGCAGTAGAGGACGTGAGACCTGTCCCTGGGAACCGGACTGCAGGATAGGATTCATTCAACTCCGCTTCCTTCACAAACTTAAAATAGAGCCATTGTACTTCACGCGGCTGAGAATGCGTGTGTGCTTTTTGTGTGTCTTTCTGTGTGATTCAGTTTGTCTGTGTTATGTGAATATTTTCTGAATGTGCCTGCATGTCTATGTATGTGTCGGTGTGCTGGATTGTTTATGGACTCCCTGGGAGCGTCCCTGGGAGGACAATGAGGCTTGAGATGCCTGAGAATTTGGTTTGATGTGCAGGTGATGAGTGGCAGCAACTGACTCACACTGTCAACTGAGTAGTCCCCCTTACAATGCCAGGATCTGGACACACCTCACCCACTTACTTTGCTGGAAAACCATTGTCAGACTATTGATGGGAACATGAGCGTATCAGTCATACTGCATTTCCTCTCTGTGTTTAGAAGAGATGTTATATTGTATGATACTATTGTGTGTGCGTTACATACTCATGCCTTCTGTCTCTGTCTCTGTGCCCTTGCAGGCGAGGTGTGCCACAAGTCTTACACCCAGTTCTCTAACCTGTGCCGCCACAAACGCATGCATGCTGATTGCCGCACACAGATCAAGTGCAAGGACTGTGGGCAGATGTTCAGCACCACCTCTTCCCTGAACAAGCACCGGCGTTTCTGCGAGGGGAAGAACCATTTCACAGCAGGGGGGTTGTTTGCCCAGGGTATGCCACTCCCTGGCGCCCCTGGCTTGGACAAATCGGCTCTGGCGATGGGCCACAGCAGTGCTGGACTGGCTGATTACTTCGGGGCCAGTCGTCATCACGGAGGGCTTACCTTCCCTGCTGCTCCAGCATTCCCCTTCAGTTTCCCTGGGCTTTTCCCCTCTGGACTCTACCACCGCCCACCACTCATTGCTGCCACCACCTCTCCTGTCAGACAACCAGCCCATGCTCCCGTAGTTGGGCTGGGTGCAGAGCTGAGTAAGAGTCCACTGTTACCACCTAGCCCTGGGGCTCAGGAGTCCCGAGAGCTCCTTAAGGCTCTCCGTAAAGATGGTGGTTCACCTGGAAATCAGATACCAGGCTCTGAATTTCTTACCCAGAGCTCCTCGTCCTCCACAAAGCAGCGGAACAAGCAGAGCGACCAGTCCGAAAGCAGTGACCTGGATGATGTCAGCACACCTAGTGGAAGTGACCTCGAGAGCACATCGGGCTCTGAGCTTGAAAGCGACATGGACAGTGAGAGGGAGAGGGGGACTGCTCGGGAAAATGGCAAAGGCCCCAAGAGGAAGGCTAGTGATGGAAGCCCCCAAAGTCCAAGCCTGACGGGCAGCAGTGCTGCCAAGAACTTTCCAGGGCCGTCCCTCATCCCTTCTTCAATAGACGAGCACACAGCTGTAACAGGGGCTGTGAATGACTCTATTAAGGCCATTGCCTCCATTGCTGAGAAGTATTTTGGCTCTACAGGCCTAGCTGGCCTTCAGGAGAAGAAGGTTGGGTCTCTGCCCTATCCCTCCATGTTCCCCTTGCCTTTCTTCCCAGCATTCTCTCCTCCAGTTTATCCTTTCCCAGACAGAGACCTCAGACCTCAAGGCCTTAAGGCCGAGCCACAGTCGCCAGCAGATGACTGCAAAAAGGCTCAGGGCAAATCTTCATCCGAGTCCCCATTTGACCTGACTACCAAGCGAAAGGAGGAAAAGTCTGCCCCTTTTACCCCTTCCAAACCAGAGGCATCCCAATCCACAGGACAGGATCAGCCGCTAGACCTGAGCCTGGGGACCAGGGGCCGCGGGCGCAGTGAAAAAGAGGAGGAGACAAAGAAGAACCTGGGCTACGAAGACGAGAAGGCCGTCATGGAAATTCCGAAGGCTGACACCTCCTTACAGCATGCCAGGCCTACTCCTTTCTTCATGGACCCCATTTACAGGTATTGTTATTCCCAGTAGTAAATTTTATCCATGGCAACTTCACACTACAGTTTTCATTATGAAATGTCACATACAAAAAAAACAAAAAACACATGCGTCTAAAAAAGTGAAAGAACTCAAAGTATATTCTAAAAATGTACCATGAAGTTACATTGCCAGTTATACATTTTTGACCATACAGTATTGTGCATTTTTGTAAAACTGAATGAACTGTCTGAATATTTGGTGCTGTGCATGAGCTGATAGAAATCTACTATTAGCAGGGTTGAGAAGAGGAGAATGAGCGATCCGTTTGAGACTCTGAAAGACAAATACATGCGACCAGCCCCGGGCTTCCTCTTCCATCCGCAGGTAGGTTCTAACTGTTTCGGTCATCAGAGGGGACAATTTTTGGGAGTTTAAATGCAATATATCACACGCTATTCACAGTTTTATCCAGGATTATGTTAATTTACTCTTAAACCTTTGTAACTTAATGCCTTTCTTTACATTTTAATTAAAGTAGTTGCATTTGCTGGTCACCTCACTGATGGAGGATCACTTTTTCCTAAATCTACAGATGTGACAGCAGCGTGATCGCAAGCCCTTAAACTCAAATATTACATCATTTCTATAAGGAGCTTTAATTTGGAGTGGCTGCCCCAGACTGACCAAACCACTTTAATGAGGATTATGATGGGGCTCCAGCCCTGATCCAAGCTACTGCAAGTTCTTTGGTATCTGAAACAGATGTGGCAGAACCAAAGGGCACACTGTGACACGTCTTCCCATAATGTGTCTTAGATTACGATATAAAAAATGATATGCTCTTAAAGCAATGATTTCTGCCCCTGGGCATTCTCTGACAGCATTTCCAGTGTGAGATGCTGGATGCGTGCACGGGTGTGTGTCTATGACGTGTTGTGTTGACGTTCATTTGTTCAGCTTTCCCCAGTGGGTGAGAACGGTCCATCGGAAAGTGAAAACACCGCTTTCTCAGGCATATGACTTTTTTTTTTCTTCTTTTCAGGCCGTTTTAGGTCTGGTTTTTACAGGCTGTTTCATTTGTCTGATTTATGTCCCCTGTCCAGACTGTTGCTTGAGCCCAGCCTGCAGCAGCCACATGGCCGTCCCACATGCCTTAATGAGGTGTCCTATCAGTAGAAACACTAACAGAGTGCTTAGGCCATCTTTATGACTTTATGATGTCTGGACACACAAATCATTCCCAGAAACTCCAGATCAGGGTGGGTCTGTGCGAGACCAGGAAAGGGGCCTGCCTGTATATTTTTGAGGGGGTTTGTTTTCAGTCACCTGACTCACTCCTGAGCCATATATCAAAATTAAGGTTGCAAAGCTGAGGGGACTGGAGCGTTTTTTTTTTTACGTTTTGTGATTCAGCTTTTTATTTCCTGGCAGGACATTTTACTGCTAAGCTTTACTGGCTCAGATTACATGGAATTGTATCTGTGGCCTGCTATAATGACTTTATTGAACATAAAGTGTTGGGAACTATTAGAGCCCTCTATAATTCCAGCACCTCAACTCTGCAGACAGGCAGCTCATCACTCATCAAGGTTAATCACACAAAGACTCATCATCTTTTACCCAGATGTGTCCAGTCTCAAGCTGATAATTCACCCACCACTTCCTGGTTCTGACTTCTTTCTCTTGTCCCTCTGTTCCGCCCCTCAGTTTCGTTTGCCAGATCAGAGAACTTGGGTAAGTTCCTCTTCCACCCACCCTAATGCATGGGCTGCCTAAAGGTGCCATTTGTAACTTTGAGAGCATGCCTAGCACCAGTCCATCCTGTCTCATAATGCCACTGAATAACCTTAAGAGGAGACAATGAGTCACTAACTCAAATGAGTAGAGTTCCATCCGAATGTTGTTGCTCTTCTCCTGGTGATAGTGTGTCATTGTGAGGTATTTCAGTTGTAACATTTTAAAAATTTGTAAAAAGTCAGCCTGCTATTGTTAGACATTGGCGCGCTTGCTATACTGTGATCGGTTGTTTTGCTATCAGACCTGCTCTGCCTGCACTTCCCAGAATTCTTTGCACATGTTCTATAATGTGTTTAAGATCTGGTTCAGTTTGTTTGGACAGGAAAATTGCAAGTTTCGCCCTCTGGATTATGCAAAATAATTAGCATTTGCTTGTTTTATGGGTGGACACCTAAACTCTCTGGTAAAATGCTATCCTCTATTGTTTTTACAGTGCAAAATAAGAGGCGCTAGCTTATATTTAAATTTACAAAATGCATCTTATGTCATACATAAGTGATGTCGTCCAGCATTGACATGGCTTTAGCCGGTCACACGCTGGATGAACTTGCGTCCTCCCCTGCCCAGAGAATCACTTTCTGTTTGTTATGTCAGATTTTGTATTTGCTTACATGTTCACATCTAGACATATCTCCGCTCTGATTAAGATAAAAAGGTTTCAGGCGGGGATTTCCAGCCAAGCTACACCCTGTCCATCCAACAGCTCTGAATTATGTTTGCTTATTTGGAGAATGAAGCGCAGCCATCGCAAATGGGTAGTTGGGGATGAGAGGAAGGTGGGGTGGAAGGAGTTTAAGGGGACTGCTTTACATCAACGCAAGGGTAACAGTCTCTTTGGGACACTGACGGGGGGGGCGGGGGGGGTAGTTCTTCCCTCCAAACATCTGGTTCCTGATAAAGATCAACAATTGAGAATGCATCTCGCTAATTAAGGCCCTCACAGCATCACTGACATCTGAAGATAGCCAATCAACTACTGGTCCCACAGCGGCGCTACAGCAACAAGCAAGTTCACAAACGCGTACACACTGCCCAGGGGAGAATGACAAGGGGGTTTCAGGAGGTGGGTGTGTGTGTGAGTAGAGGCTTTACTATACAAAGGAGGATAAATGCTTACAAAAATCACTCCAGAGCAAAAGATGGAACTGTTTGTCCTTAAGCATTTCACACTCCAGGCAGTTTCGCACAGTGGCCTAATGAACCCAGTTCACCAGCCATAAAACTGGCTAAAGTGTAATCTGTGACAGATTGATGTTTTTTACTATCTTATCCTCTGGAGTGCCTACGTAAATCATCGGTTGCTAAACGAGACCAAAAAAAAAAAGAAGAAAAAAAAAAGACAGTTTTATTCAGATTAGTCTACTTTTGATAGCCATTTGGAACACTTAAGGAAACAACAAAAATACTGAAAGTGAAAATTATCCTCTCATCCACATCAAAGTCTTCCTCAAGAAAATGAGCAATGAAATCAATACTGGCATCAGAAATTCCAAATTTTCCTTAATTAGCTTTGAAAAAGTATTCTCCCCTTATCTTACATATAAAGATATGGTTGAACTTGGCAATGCCTACATTTACATGTTCTGCAAAAGGACAGAAGGAGAGAACAGAGCAAGGAAGAAGGGAAGAGGGAGACAAAATGCTGATTATTGAATTCATATTGATTCCTGTTTTCATGGTACAATGCGGAGTGATTACTGCAGATGCGATTTTCCCTCCAAAATAGCGGTAACATTTTCTTTTGTTAACTCAGGTTTGCAACACAAGCTGGAATCTAGAGCATGCAAGATGTCTCGCTGCCTCATGAGCACATTTAGTGCACCTTCAACCATGCGGCATTCGTACAACACAATAACGCGACTGAGATCCGAATTCTTACTCCAATTAAGATCATATGTGGCTTAAAATAATCAGAAGTTGCCGTTTATACAGGATAATATCAAAGCAGTCCATGTAAGTGTGGTCAAGTACACGTTCCTCATGTCCAGCCTGACACAGAACAAGTCCCCCTACGGAGCTGCAGACAAAGGTGTGAGATTAAACTCACAATAGAATCCGGTGGTGTGAGTGAGTTGAGGCGGAATCAGAATTCTCCAGTTTATAGAGCCGGTAGTTTCAGTTCTAAGAAGTGTCCGATCAGACCTGCTCGATACTGCTGACAGCTTTAGAGCCGCTAATGTTCCCAAGAGTTATTTGCTCTCATTGAGCAAGGGAGACAAACTGAGCCTTCACTCCCCAACCTGAAAGGAGCCCGATGATATACGCTGAGCAAATTCAAACAGAAATATGAAAGCATTTAATCTCCCTCTTCACTTCTTCCTCGCTCTGTTTTCTCCCTCTCTCTCTCTTGCCTTTGATTCATTGCACGCAGCACTGGCATATTCATAATCAAACGGATCTGACACTCCACATCCTCCCTCAGTGGGAATGTCAACGGCTGCGTCAGGAACTTTACACTCGGCCGTCACTCCTAATCAGCCGCTCCTAACGCCAGGCTCCACCACCATCCATCAGCTCTTCCCTCACTGGGCTCTCCTCTTCTCTCACTCTTACTTTCTTTCTTTTTTCTGTCTTTCTTTCTATCTCCTCACACTTTAGCCCTCTCATCTGTTGATATTCCTTCATCAAGGGTATTCTCTTCCCCACTTTCCTCTCCTCCATGCTGGTGTGAAGCCTGAGAGTGACAGGGGGTGAAAACAGGAGATGGAATGTCAGAGTTGGAGCAGGGCTCTAGTGGAGGACCCGAATCACCACTGATTTGTTGCCTTATTGAAATAAGAATAAGAAACAGGCTGAAAATTCAATGCACGCAAAATAATGCAAATTTGTGTGGCCCCTTTAAAATAAGAGAAGAAAAACTATTCGTGTGTGTGTGTGAGAGAGAGAGAGAGAGAGATGGGCTGACAGGCCCTGCGCTCTGCTGGGACCTCCTCCCCCCTCCACATCCCCCTTCACTCCCCTCCAGGCCTGCTCCTCCCCCATCCCGCCCCCTCTCAGCACAGCGATATCATTATTACCCGTGTCTGGCCCTTGATCAGTAATGTCAACATCTTTCATATTGACGAATGTGCTGTCTGCCCGCATTGTGCACAGAATGGTTTACAGCCCAGCAGTGGACATGAATCACTCCACACACACACACACACACGCACACACACGCACACACACACACACACACACACACACACACACGGACATGTATGTGACAACACACAGATACACACTTAGTATGTACAATCATGCTCAAGTATACAGCGTACATATAGGCTCACTACGTCTGCACGCTATACTCTCTCACATGCATTACAAATACATTCCTCTCCCTCACGCGCTTGAATATATTTTCTCTTTCACACACATTGGTGGCAATTAATCAACTATGGAGCAGCCATGCAGCACATCACTCATACACGCACACACACACACACACACATACACATACACACACACATACACGCGTGCAGTACAGACCGACTGACAAGTACACATATCTCTTCGTGGCGTATTTGATGAAAGTAAATGTTCAGCTTCATTAGCAGATTGGCTGCACGCCTTAATTCTCTCAGCGCGCGCATATGTGTGTGTGTATGTGTGTGTGTGTGTGTACATACATGTGATGTCTGTTTATGAAAGTTGGATGAAATGATCATAAAAAAGTTTCCCGCCAGCTCTGATCTCGACCATGTATGAATTCACGCCGGGTTCAGTTTACTACAAAGTTATGAATAAGTATCAAATGTCATACACCAGAGACGTGACCTTGTGATTCATGAATCATTGATGATAAAAAATAAGAATTCGCCAAGTACCTATTTCACATCATTTTACTGTGTGTGATGCCTGTAAACAAGGCTCGTCAATCAAACCAGATGAGAAGAAATATCAATTACATCATCTGCCAGAAGCACCTGAGGCTAAATTAGAGCAGTTTTGGTAACTGTGTGTTGTGTAAGAAAAGTCAATAATAATGGAAAAATGTTAAGTGGGATATTTTTTTCCATGAACATTATTTTTCTTTTTGCAAATTTTAACCCAGGATTGAAGCTCAGTCCTGCAGCATAATTGTTCCAACATCTGAATCATCCATTCTAATCCATAAATATATTCATCAGTGTAACACTGCTGAAGGAGGACTACTGCAGTTTTCCTCTGAGCATCATTAACTGGCCTGCCTCTCCTGTTTTTGTCTCCTCAGATGTCGGCCATCGAGAACATGGCGGAGAAGCTTGAGACATTTGGCTCCCTGAAGCCAGAGTCTGGTGACTTGCTGCGTTCCGTTCCCTCCATGTTTGACTTCAGGGCCCCTCCCTCAGCGCTTCCAGAGACGCTGCTGCGCAAGGGCAAGGAGCGCTACACTTGCAGGTAACGACAGCTGTTGGTTTGGCGTACATTACTGTAATTTTCTCTTTCGGATCTTTTCACGTTGGTCACAAATCACTTGGCAAATGCTTTAAATTCTGGCATTTTTATTTGTCCTTTTTATTTTACAACTGGGTCTTTGGATCTGTAGGTACGACAGGTTTTTACATCTCTGAAATTATTTAAGTCACAGCTACCGTTGCTTGAAACCTTTGCAGTTTGAGAACTTTTTTGCAACTAAGACACCTTTTTCATCCCTTTTCCAGTCTTGCTTCACTTTTGACTGAGAGAAAAATGTAAAAAGCAAAAAAAACAACAACAAAAACCACGATATTTGATTAAAACAGTATTATTCCTTTTATAGATATTGCGGTAAAATATTCCCACGTTCTGCCAACCTGACTCGCCACCTCAGGACTCATACAGGAGAGCAACCATATAGGTAAGACATGCATCGGTGCGTGCGTGCGTGTGTGTGTGTGTGTGTGTTCAGCCAGCATCCCTTCATCTATCCTCCTCTCTCTAGGACTATACTGGCATCTTTTTGACTAGTAATTCATAATTCATGGAATACTGTTGAACATAAAATCTCAGTCAAAACAGTGATGTCACTCTCACACGGCGCACAAGAGATGCAGCTCATTTGTTCGGCAGGAAATTATAATCTATAGAAACTATATATATATATATATATATATGTGTGTGTGTGTGTGTGTGTGTGTGTGTGTGTGTGTGTGTGTGTGTGTGTGTGTGTTTGTGTGTGTGTTTTCTTATGCCACTGTAAAACCCTTCAATAATTCACTCGTTGAAAAATGTTGCCTGGTTGACAGAGGCGGGGGAGTGTGTGTAGCTGGACTGGTAAAAGGGCAGGAGACGGGAGGAAGTTTGGTGAAAAATTAGGGTGATGAGGGGTGTGGGCGGATGTCCAGGCCCGGCAGCTGTGGTCACATATGAGGCCAAACTCAAAGCCACTTGTGCAATTATTTGCCAACTTGAAACATTATATCAAAATATTAGATTAATTTTTAGGAATTTAAATCTATATGGCATTGGGAGGGGGGGGGGGGCACGTGATGCCCAAGTCTCATGTTTAGGAAACCTCGGTAAACATTGTCAAAGTCTTTGAGTTCAACCTCTGTTCAACATTTCCAGATGCTGCTGAAGTAAAAGTAACAATGCAGCAGCATTTCAGCACAAGTATAAAAATCAATCTTGAACATTTACTACATTTGGATAATGAGTGTGCCCTGGCCAGCACACAGCTTTGTAGTTACTAAGGTAGTGGAATGTTGGCCCAAAGCTTGTAGGAGGCCTGTTGACCACAGGGGAGAGAGAAAGACAGACGCAGGCCTCTACTGCCCCAGCCTGATAGCCTGCACTCCACACGCTGGCATGCCATTAAAGATCATGGCTGTTTATTGTAATTTTTTGTGGAGATAACCAGGGGGGTTCCTGAGGGACAGCCAATCCAGCAAGCTAATTCCACCAGAAGAAAAGATGTAATCTTCTCGTATAATTTTGCATGAAGAAACTTGGCAAGAGCCTCTAATTTTGCAGGGATAGAACCAAATCTGTTGCGTGCTTATTTTGTGAGAGAAGAATGCAATTTTATTGCGCTGGCTGGAGATAAGAGGCAGCGCTGTTTCACCTCAAACAAGCTCCTCCATCATGTCTGGGTCTGTGGGACTGCTGGGACTGTGTTTGTGTGTGGGTGTGTGTGTGTCTTTGTCCTTCATTATGTATCCCCTTATGTTTCCCACAGAACAAACCAGGAGTTCCTGAGTCATTATGCATTACAATTGTGCTGTTTTGATGTGCTGGTTTTGTCATTTATTAATTTGCCTTTCCGGCAGGTGTAAATACTGCGACCGCTCCTTCAGCATCTCCTCCAACCTGCAGCGTCACATTCGCAACATCCACAACAAGGAGAAGCCCTTCAAGTGCCACTTGTGTGACCGTTGCTTTGGGCAGCAGACCAACCTAGACCGTCACCTCAAGAAGCATGAGAATGGCAACCTGTCAGGTGAGAGGCAGGACGCGGCGTCAGAGGAATGCGACTGATCGTCTTTTATCAGTGAAACAAGATTTGCTGGTCTGAGAGATGGTGATACATCATATTAATGAATTATTTGGATGGTTAAGGAAAAATATAATTCACTCATGATTGGAAACAGTTCTAAAAGTTTGAGATGAAATGATATAAATCTGACATTTACTTCACCAAAAGCAAAAAAAAAAACCAAAAAACTTCTTCTTTTTTTATGGAAAGAGCTGCTTCCATCAGCAGCTTACAGACCTCATTGGTTGCATCACTCTGACTCTGAACTGGCGGAAAGAGCATTGACACCTGGCCAGCAGCTGACAGAGGAGGCTTGCTCCTAAACACACACGACATTCACTCGTCAAAATGGAATAGTCCATTTGCAAACTTAATACGCAGAGCATTTTCTATTTTTCCTGTAATTATCCATGAAAGTCCCAGTGAGACATATATCATGTGTCCCCTGAATCAAGATGGCAGCGTAAATCCTAAAGAAAACAAGATAAATCTAAGGACAAGTAACTTCACAAAAAAATGAAAACAAAAAATACAAGCCAATAGGAGCCTGATATTTTATACAAATAAGCAACATTTTAATAGATTTTGCAACGAGGCCGCACTCTTGAGCTGGAAATGTTTTTGAGGATCCAATCGGTCCAGCGGATCGTGATGGAACATGCATTTATTTGCAGTGTTTATTTTGTGAAGCCCTTTAAAACACAACATTATTGTCTCTTTCTGCAGGCACTGCAATGTCATCCCCGCAGTCTGAACTGGACAGCAGCAGCGCCATATTGGATGACAAAGAAGACTCTTATTTTAATGAAATCAGAAATTTCATTGGTAACACAGGCCAGAGCCAGACATCCCCGGACCCCTCGGAGGAAGGGTACGCGCTGTTCGCTGGGCTCCTTTCTGCATCTTTTGTGTCCTGATCTCATGCAAGGCCTTTATCATCTCACCAGTCACGTCTCTGCAACAGGGACAAATGACCATAGAGGTGTAACTTTTATGTAACTCTACATTTCTTGGATGTAAAAAAAAAAAAAAAAAAGGATTTGGAGGGTTAGTAACTATTAGAATAAAATCAATAGGACTCAAGTCCATTTTAGTAATCGTACTCGGAGGTCTTGAATACAGAGCCATCCTCTGTGATGAGAGTCAAGATACTCTCAGGCTTTGGAGAAGTGCGCGTGCTCCTATCAGTTGCCTTTTGGCCACATATATAATAACAGATATCTGTGTGCATGCAGCTTTAGCTGCGTATAATGCAAATACATTCTTGAGGCTGCGATCAGGTCGGATAGCAGCTGGGAGATCTGCTCAGGTCTCCGGAGTTTGTTTTCACGTGCCTCACGTTGGTGGGATCACAGGGCCGATTGTAAGGCCAGATAGGGATCTAGCAGACAGACGGGTGTAAGGCCTGTGAGAGCAGGACCTGGCGGTAGAGCTTCGGGAGGACGGGATGAGAAGGACGAGGGGGAGTGCAGATGTTGGCCCGCCACATCTGGAACCAACATGCCTGCCTACAGGAAGAGGGTAGAGGGGGTGGGGTCAAAGGGTCGGCCCGTGTTTCCTTTCAAAGTGCTGCGCTCCTGACTACTTCTGATAGATACTTTATCCCCTGCAAATTACCACGTTTGAAAGCGTAATTAGCGAATCTGTTTTCTTAATCACAGAGCTCTTGCTCTCTCGTTTGGAGTCTCTATTCTCAGCCCCGCAAGCTCAACGCGGAACAAATACCTCCTTGTCAACCTCACACTCTCCCAGTGGGAGTTCTGGCAAAAGGACAATATTATCAGCTGCTGATAAAAGAAGCAGATGATGCAGATTGTTTATGTGATTAAAAAGTCCTGTACAGTAATTCCTCTTTATTCTGATGTCAACACACGCTCAAATATTTCCAGCCAAATCAGGTATCCAGTAACGATGTGATGATGTGATGTTGACGTGCTTCAGTTTCCCATCTATCTACTTCTCTCTGCTCAATTTTCTGAATCCTTTGTGCTAGAAATGGCATTTTTGGGAGCTGACGAAAGACATCCCCGAGTGTGATTAGTGAATCAGTCTTAATGTGGTTCCAGATGATTTACCAAATGGTGGTTTCCTGTGGCGCTGAGACAGAGGGAAAAATTAAGACTCAGGCAGTTTGGATAGCTGGCCCTCTTTCACTCCACAGGGATAGAGGAATGAGCCGGTTGGCAACGCTCTCATAACTCTCCCAGCAAATGGGGCTGTCAGCTAAATATTTTGCCTATTAGATGAATACGAGATAGTAGAGAAAATAAACAAGGAGAGAGGCAGAGCACTCCAGTTAAGTGCTGCAACGATCAGTCCGGTGCTGCTGTGCCCAAAGGGGCCCCAGAGCCTCGATGACAAACGGGATTCCGGCTTTGTTTTATCCCAGCTGCCATGTCCTGCCTTACAGTCACTGCTCTCTCAGTCCCTATACCAATATGTTCCATTGTTTTGGATATGTAGAGAAAGAATACTTGCAAAAAAATTCAGACAAAAGAGGAAAACAGAAGACAAAAGAATGAAAACTTTTCAGCTAAGCATTTTAAAGAGGCACGCAGTTTCTTTATCCTCGTCGCACTGATTTACTAAAACAATATCTCACTAATTCGTTGTTTAAACTCTCTTTACACATTGAAGTGGAGAAGGAACACACTAACACATGTTCCTTCTCCACAGGTTAAATGGCGGCCCATTTGAAGAGGAGAAACCGCTGATGGCCAGCCATGGGTCACGTGACCTGGAGGATGAGGAAGTGGAAGAGCTTGGTGCTGATGAAGAAGAGGGGGAGGAACCTAACAACACCCCTAGTAAACCGGAAGGCGAGATACTTCCGAGCAATATTAGTGATGACATCATACAAGACGAGATGGACTTTAGCGAGTCAAACGAGTTGAACCTGAACTGCAAAATCTCTCCCAGGAGGTAAGTTCGTCTTGGAAAGGATTTCATATTTTGTCAATGATGACATTTTGAAATTGCCTCACTGAGACTTATTTGACCTCCAGGTATAAAGATGAGGAGGAGCAGGGTGGCTACTCAGCTTTGGACCACATTCGGCACTTTTCAGACATACGCAAGCTGGAAGAGAGCGAGCTGAGTGACGGAGACGGTGATGAGGATGACAGATCGTTTGGCTCCCCTTCCCTGAGCGATTCAGTCAAACAGCCCCTCTTTAGGAAGTCCAAGTCTCAGGTAACAGACACATGTACAGTCAGCATGCACGCACGCTTATGGATGTGCTGAAACACGTTGTAGCTAAATATAATCCTCCCCCTCAGGCATATGCCATGATGCTGTCTCTGGCTGAAAAGGACTCTCTCCACCCAACCACCCACACCCCGGCCACTATGTGGCACAGTCTGGCACGGGCTGCAGCTGAATCCAGCGCCATCCAGTCCCTCAGCCATGTATGATGATGCCCCTTTGCCCTTTCCCTGTCACCTTTCAACCCCCTACCCTGACCGATGGCACTGGGAGCCCATTGCGGGGGCTGTCTGCCCCTCATCGTCTACAGAGAGACTGCTGAGCAGAACCACGGCCCATCTGACTGCTAAGCGGAGCGTCTTACACACAGAGCAGGGCCACTGTCCATGCAGAGCCCAGCCCAAGAGAACCTCCAACAGATAAAGAGCAAAATGTCCCTCGGAGACCTTAAAATTGACGTCCTATGATAACACCAACCAGGATGATGGCAATGATTGTGGTGAAAATAATAGTGCTTAAGTAATAATAGCTGTATTTATTCTGTTGAATTTCTATGTTTTGCACAGCAAAGGCAGCTGGTGGACATGGAAGATGTGCTGATGTATCATTGCTGGACTGCATTTATTTCCCAGCACAAGGTGATGCTGAGAGTTTGGTTGTGTCTTTAAGACAGCTGGTTTCAGCCCAGTAACTGTGCATAAAGCATACGACCCCCTGTCAAAAATGAATTAAAAGAATTCCATTAAACCCCCAGAGGTGTTTCTCTTGAATTCATACTTGATGAAAATGAAGGGTGGGTTTGCAACCTTGGTTCAGATGAAAAGCGCTCCTTGTAATGACCGAGCTAGCAGTGCTTTCATATCTCTGAAGTCATCGAAAAGCAAACTAAATAAGTCATTACTGTACTGAGATCCGGCCTGTTTCCATCTACATTGTCATCGCTGCGTGTGTCTGCACAATCATAGCACTGTACACAAGTGTCTACCAACTGTTTCCACTGCACTCCATCCTGCCCGCCTGCGCTATCTGTGAAAGGATATAAATAGATTGTCTTTTTAGTGGAAGAGAAGAAAACACAGTGTTTTTCTGTTTGTTTTTTTGTTCGTTTTTGTTTGTGTTTTTTTTTTTTTTACTGAAGTAGTCAGTGCTGAAATTATTCGTTGTTCTGTAAAGGGCATATGTCTTTTTTTCAAAATTCCATCCTAGTCAGCCGACAATACCACTAAATAGCCTGAATGCTAGTTGTTAGCTACTCCATGCTCGTGTGTCTTTCATTTTTAGACAATCATGATTTTCTTTTTCTTTTTCTTTTTTTTTTTTGGTGTTGTTGTTGTTATTTGCTGTTGTATGTTGAGAATTGTATTTATTTCTTGGCAAACTGTAGTTTGTTTACTGAATAGCACTGCTCCTAGCCCAGGTGAAGGGGAGATTCCTCACCAGGCCTATCCCAGAGTTCCATGGGGTTTGTAGATTACATTTGAGTGCCGGATAGTATTAAACATACAATTCACTCCTTATTCTTCTAATGAAACTGGTTGATGAATAGTTATTAGGGTTTTTTTTTCTATGACAATTTAAAATTTCAATTGTAAAAAATTTGAAAAACACTATAAAGAATGATGTAATAAAAAAAAAAAAGCCAGGTATCATTTCTTCAGAAGCGCATGATTGGTCTGGAAAGATCTGTATCTGACATTTTCTACGGTTGTCTGCAAGCTTGTGTGACGTTCAGTTCATGTTAAACCCTTGTGCCAAACTTATGATAAATAACAGATTGCTTTCATTTATTCTCCCGTTTTGAGGGACACGATTTTTTTTGTTGTTTTGTTTATAATCGATTTTAAAAAGTAATCAGCAAGTTGAGGTACTTTGTTTTAATGCTTTCTACAATGTAACTGTTATGCATTTCAATTCAATACTGTGGGAGGAACAACTAAGAAATAAAGGACTACAATGTGGATAGACATGTCTTCTTTTCTCTCTTTATTTCTCTGCATAAATGAGCAGCAGGCGACTCCCTCACACTTCCTCAGGCTGTATAGTCCCCCTGGCTGCACATCATTTCAGTACAAACTTAGATTTAAGGCACATAAGTTAGAAAACCACCTGGCGCTTTCTTCTGGCACTCCCATGGCCTCCAAAAGAGAGGGAGAGTCTGAACTCTGGTCCTCTTTTCTCTGCAGGCTTTGGCTCGAGAGGGAAGGAGAGAAAAGCCTGGAGTGGGTTTGAATGTGGTAGTGGGAGCGGAGGCAGGAATGTGTCCTCTTTATTTGTGTCCATTTGTGGGGCATGATGGATGAGGTGGGTAGATGTGATGACCTGGCTCATCGCTCAAACGCTCAAAAAGAGTCCCATCCCATGCAGCAGGCCTCCCCATCCGGCACCCCCCTCTGTCACTGCTGCCAGTCGACGTGGGCGGATATTGTGGCTGGGAGGGCTGAAGGTTCAGCAGCTCTATTGTCCAGTCAGTAGATGGGGTGGGGGGTTGGAGACTTGGGCATGACAGTGAAGATGGCTGGCGCTGACACTCCACATTTACAGTCTCTTGGCACCCTAATGGATGGGGTGTTTTCTTAGGGACTGACGTCGGCCCTCGGGGCTCAACGGGGCGTCCACCTTTGATGAGGTCATGGGGGGTCACATATTGTTGATGAGGTCAGCAAGGGTCGTCCAGCTTTGATGAGGTCAGCTGCAATGATGGTGTAGGCCAGAGCACAGAGTGGCAGTGATAATGGTCCTGAGTGTGACTTTCGCCACCTGTACCATTATAGACTCACTGAAGTCTACTTGATGAGGTGAACTTGTCACAGTTGTGCAGCAGCCGCACTTTTCTCTATCAAGTAGCTGGTAATGTTATCATATCATGTCATTAGGTTTTAAAGCTGCTCGTGTGCATAGTAACGTAAAACCATAAGCACCAAACTCTGAACGATCAGCATCATTTTATCCTTCTGTACCGACAACTTCAGCTCTGGGGTCACTTAGCTGTGCAATATGTGTGAGGACGAGTTAGCACAGCTGCGCCAGCCCCTCCTGTCCCATTCTTGTGCCCTGACTCGGCTTCAGGCTGATGTCATCTCACCAGCAGCATCTCTATTTTGGCCTTGACGCTAACACTTTTAGCACAAACACATCACTCTATCACTCGTAACCTGACGTTTCTCTACCCCTGGCCTCCTTGTGGACATCTCCTCATCTTCCCAGCAGTGTTTATCCTCAGGTTCTACATCCACTTTTCTCTGCGTCGTCAGTTCGTCGCTACTCAACTGTTCTGATCATATAAGAGAGAGTATTTTTTTAGTAATTACTGTGCTTCTTATGCATTTGCCCATCAATACTTAAGACCCATTCTCCTGTCGCCCTCATCTTTGTTAATCTAACTAATCTACGCCAGAGAGCTACCTTCAAAACAGTGAATTGAGACTTTTTCTTGTTCCGTTTACTGAAGGCATCCCAACATATTTAGTCGCTGTGCTGTTTGTTGAATGAACATTAACGCTTATAATAACGGGCTGCTTTAGAGGACCACTAAGTGAACAGAAACTGGGTACTGCTGTGTACGGTTCATCTAAGACCTCCAAGTGGTGTTTGAGCAGAAGTCTCCATCAGGTGCTGTGACCCCATAGAGACCCCAGACTCCACAGGCGTTTAAAGGCGTGTCTCTGCACGTCACAGTCAGATGATGAACGGTGCTTGAAACATGGCCTGCTAGTTATGAATAAACCCTTGGTTCTATGGGAGGAGTGTTTGGTGTGCAGACCATTTGCGTCATTTCTGTCCTTTTCTGCCCATCAGTTTGGACGTGTGCGCTCTCTTGTTCCTCCAAGTGACCAGCCCACCAGGACCAACTCACCCTCATTTTGACATTTGCGTCAAAATGAAATGATAGGTTAATTTCAATTCAGGATGTGCATCCCCTTACAAAATGAAATAAACCAGTTTCCAAAGTTAATTGTTTCATGCTGTGTGAGCGCTATGGTTCAAGTCTGGTTAGTTCTAGGCTCAAAACATGCTTGTGGACTCGATTATGTCATTAACCAATTTAAGGTTATGTGACTTGTGCTGTCATGGTGTGACATGAGTTATGGTCATTTTACTGGCTGCTGAATATTTAACAAATTCTCAAATGTTTGGAAAATTTTTCACATATAAAACATCCCACAAGTGACCAAAACGTTTTGTCAGTAGAAACAATATCACAAGCTGGTTTACTGTGGCTTAGATGCGCTTTGTTACATTTTAGGAGCAAATACAGCCAGGAGGAAATGGTCGAGTATAGAACATGTAAAAAACACGCGTTACACATCGGGAGCTAACCAGCAGCGGAACTTTGCCACCACCATTCAGTGGCTGCAACCCCCCCGAAGTATTTCAAATTACCCATCTACAAGAAGAACTTGAACAAAAGTCCAAAGGCCCTGCCTCTTGAAATAACACCAAAACGTTATGAATAGAATGCAGTGTGTATAATGACATTGTCTGTGGGCAGTGGAGTGGTGTGAGTTTGGCAGCTTACCATTTTGCTGTTTTGTGTGTGTGTGTGTGTGTGTGTGTGTGTGTGTGTGTGTGTGTGTGTGTGTGTGTGTGTGTGTGTGTGTGTGTGTGTGTGTGTGCCTGTTTGATCAGTGTTGATTAGCACATGCCAATGGCACCCATGTATCCTCTCACACTTAATCAACTCATTGGGGCGAGTTATTGCCATCATTAACCCACGGCGTCACATAAAGGCCTCAGTGTGTATGGAAGTGTGGCTGGCAGGGATGAATGTGAGTGTGTGTTTAAAGAGCTGAGGAAGTCAGACAGTGCATTAGTCAATGCAAGCTGTTTTTGTGAAGTGAGTGTGTGCACGTCAAAGAGGCTGGATTCCCAAGATGCTGTGTCCTTACAGTGTGTGTGTGTGTGTGTGCATGGACAGGTGGGCACAGTGAGGGCTGCACTCAGCTAATGGGGCTTCTGGCACATCCTCAGAATCCATCAGGCCTCGTTAGAGCCCCTTTGCTGCCACCTCTCTTCTCCTTCTTCTCCTGCTCCATGCAACCAACCCCGCGTGGCATGTAACTGTCCTGCCCCCAGCCCCCTCCCCCTGCTGGAACATACATCACACCCCCAGAGTGAGAGGCCATCACAGCTGGCAGCTCTCACACTGATTGACTTGGCACCCACGACAATTTAGACGCCAGGGGAACATTTTCAGGGCAGGAGGCATGGATGGGAGTGTAGCCTTGAAGGAGGGACAGGGGCTAGTTGGCACAAGAGGGGAAGTGTGTTTGCATGTGTGTGTTTGGATACTCCATAAATCATCAAGTTTTTTTGTTGTGTGTACAGTAAATATAGCGCCGCCTCCATCTGGGTTGTCCCTCGAGTGAACCTCCAGCCAGTCAGACTCTCTCCTCTCTT
This sequence comes from Aulostomus chinensis, assembly GCF_037954235.1. NCBI lineage: Eukaryota > Metazoa > Chordata > Actinopteri > Syngnathiformes > Aulostomidae > Aulostomus > Aulostomus chinensis. The sequence goes on from NC_141329.1 coordinate 3,876,918, forward strand.
CTTCCTCTTGTCTGGTCCTCATCCCTGACTTCTCTCCCTCTTAGAGAGCTTAAAGTTGTGGTTTCAGTACACTGTTTGTTTTTCTCCATGGAGGCTACGGGTCATTAGTGTTATTGATGGACACAGCACGTTCCAAGGGAACATAGCAGGACAGACCAGAGCAGCAGTGCACATGTTTTTAATATGACGAGTCCAATCAGAGCAGGCGTGGTGGCAGAACCACTTGGAGCGGGCCGCTGAGTTCTCTGCTCATGAAGTAGATTAGAGAGCCGCCCATCAGGCTATCAGCTCTGAGTTTGAGGCAGACTGGCACTGGAGCCACTTACACTTGAATGCAAATGCAAGACAATTTGATTATATACACTTTATTATGTTGATTAGCATGAATGATTCATTCATGTGCACTCACCTCAATCAGTTTTGATGCTATTTTCCATAGATTACGCCATCTAGTGGTGGAGAAATTTGTGTACACTTACACATGTAATATATCATAGAATAGAATAAAACAAAAATCGATTAATTCAACTTACCAAAGATGCAGAACTTCTAACTGCAGGCTGCTTGATCAGGCTAAAATACTGAACCATCTAAACAAAAGACGCCTCCTTTACAAGATACAGATACCAGAGTGTGGGACACTTCCGTGATACACATCTTCTTGAAGGCTTGGCATTTAACATTTATTTTTCCAAGCAACAACCGAACAAATGATGCAGGACGTGTTGAACTGATTCCCTCTCATTCTTTTATCTGAGCCGACAGCTTTGTCAGCTGGATTTTTAAACACTGTGGCCTTTTGGGAGATCTGGTTCAACGCAGAGGGGCAGAAATTATCTCAGGGACGTGACGCTATGGCAGTGAAGTGATAGAATCTCTTTGCAAAGAGTGGCGTATGCTTAATTACAGAGGAAAAAGTACCCACGATGTGATCTTACCTTTTACGGGCTATTTCATCGCCAGTTTCCTGCATTGCTCTGTCTCTCCCCCTAACCCCGATAACCAGCCTGCGTACAACAGAAGACCATTTTGTCCTTCCAAAAATGTCTCTTTGCACAAAGAGCATGTTTGTTCATTCACTTGTAATTAAACGAAGGTTTCTTTGAAACTGCTGAGATCGTTATATGGAAACCAAATTGTTGTGTGAATCAGCTTCTCCATCTTTGAGCATCTTACCGTGAAACAGATGACCTCTGTTTAATTGCAGAACTATTAATCTAAGTGCTGTATTGATGTGCAGCAGAGCAATACGTATGCAGAGGAACCATTTAGATATCTTTTGGCATGCCAGCTCTTAATTTGTGGCACCCTGTGTTATATGTGGAGGTGCAGTGGCCACCCAGAGTCTGGTGGATGGATGGCCTCTCTGGGCCTGTTTGACTGGAAACAGGTGTGTGTCATCTGAAGATGAAGGCCTGGCCGATAAACATTATTGGAGTACATCTGCTGCTTGTCACAACACAGGGCGAGCTGAAGCGGCCCCCCATCCATCAGCCACACCAGGAGGTGGATGTGGGGGGTGATTCCATCCGCCACCCGTGGGCCGCCCCGCCATCACTCACCCCAGGGATGCTGGGTTGGGTGCATGTTTGGTCCAGGCACCTGCCTGCCTCAGCCACACCACAGCCGCCTTTAGCCGATAGGATAGAAAATGCTCCAGCGCACTTGAAAAATGCAGTAGGGACGCACTCGCACACACAAAAATACACACGTACACAGACACAAGCAGGTACACACAGACACCTTGCATGACCAGGTGCCCCCACAACCCCCAACCACTTTACACTAGTCAGGGAGGCATGGCCTTAATTCTTGACCCTCCACTTGCTAATGAGATGCTTGCCCACACATGCAAGCATGCACACACACACACACACACACACACACACACACACACACACACACACACACACACACACACACACACACACACACACACACACACACACACACACCCCTGTAGGACAGCTGGAACCCCTTTAGCCACCCGCCCCCCACCCCTCTCAGGGATCATAGAAATCAATACCATGCAACGCTGCATTCACAACTCAAACGTAATGGTTCAAAGCAGGTGTCCACAGCCATTTTTGTTATAATTTATTTGGATCATAGCTCTTTGTTTTCGTCAACACAAAACCACTGAGGAAATAAAACCACAAGGGGAAGACAGTACAATCAAAATGGATCAATTCTGTATAAAAAATGTGAATGTAGCACCAGGATTTCTGGACATTATGACTGATATAACTGCTATTGACCTGAGATACAAGAATTAAACAAACATATTGAGTATAAATGTTTAAGGTTGCTGCAAAAATATGTACATCAATTATATCATTTATATAGGACTCCCAAACTGTGTACAACAACTCAATAAACACAGCTGTGAAGTGCAATGCATGTGCTTTTCTGTCTACAATATTTTGCACCAGCACACCAAACAAAAAAAGGAAGTTAGTTAATGCATGACCTGCTCAAATGAATAAAAATGAAAATGAATATCTTTACAGATGTTTGTAGAAATGCAGATGTATGCATTATGTAAACGTAAAATTGTGAAAGGTGATATGTGAGTGCCCTACTAAGTAAAACAGCCAGTCATTGCCTCGCAACATTTGGTGAAATGAAGAAAAATCTATTATATCAACAGATTAAAGCTTGGCTTGTGTGACAGACACTCATGATAGAAGTGAACTTCATACTGGTTTGATGAGGTTTGCACAGCGAATGTGCAGCAAAAGAAAGAATTCATCAACATTATTCTGGTGTAACTGTGCCTATATTAAATATAAAACATCTCCTGCTTCAATGTTTATGCCTCATCAACAAACATGAACTTTGTTGCAGACATGGCTGCAGTTTCCTCATGCTGGCTGGAGGTCATTTTGAACACATTTAAAAACAAAAAAAACCTTTAACAGCTCAAAAAATGCTGATAATGTAATAAAAGTGATGTAGCTATTTTTTTTCCTTGACGTCTGTGTAGCCCTGGGTCTTAAATCCTAAGACAGACAGAGCAAGTTTTGAGTCCTTCAAACACCCCTCACATGCCAGGTCCACTGGCTGATTATCAGGAGCTCCAGGCTCAGTGATGGAGTGCCAGTTTCTGACAGCTGAGCACCAGAATACTTCGTACTAGCAGGGCACCTTTACCACAGTGATCTGTGAGGTACTGCATCTTCGAGCCAGGCTCTGTGTTTGTCCAGTCAAGAGTTTGCACCTCTGCTTGGGTTATGTGGTTTTGCTGCCTGCTCGTGTCTTTCTTTGGGACACAGAAAAGTTCAGCAGTCGAGGGATTTGGGGTAACAGTGCTGAAAAGGAAAAAAAAAAGCAAGAAGACATCAGCACAATTTGAAAATCAGAAGCAAATGTTCTGGTGTTTTTAGAGAAGTAACTGGTACGTGGTCTCCTGTGTGCTTGGCTTTGAGGAGGTAAAACGAAGACAGCCTCAAGGCCGACTCCATGCTGGGTGCAGATTAAAATAACTGTCAGGAGACAGGAGCGGCTATTGAGAGAGACAGGGTGAGACACAGAGTGATGGGGCTCAGCCTCACACACTTCATGACAGTGTTTCACTAAAGCTGGTTCAGCTTTACTGCCCGTGAGCTAGTGTGTGTGCGTGCATGTGTGTGTGTGTGTGTGTGTGTGTTTACCTTCACTACAAGTCGGGCCGAGCCAGGTGAGTGGGCACTGACACCGTCCTGTCAGCCCATCACAGCGGGCCCCCTGGGAACATTGGCACGGCAGAGAACAGTCGGGGCCAAAGCGATCTCCACCACACTCTGAGAAGGTCAAGACAGGAGACAAAGTGAGGGATTAGAGGACACACACACACACACACACACACAAAGAATATTTTGCCAATTCAACACTACGTGTAAACATGTACACAATGAGCATCTTAATAAATGGACAGAGTTGGGTTCAGTCAAGGCGAAGTTTACCTTTTTCACATCTCGCTCCTGTCCTTCCTGGGGGACAAATACACTGTCCAGTAGACTGGTCACATGCAGCCTCACCTGCACAGTCACATGACCTTTCACAACTGCTTCCAAATTTGCCAGCTTCACATCCTGGGAAAAAAAAAAATGGTTGCACTCTGTTTTTTTGGTCTTTCACCTGCATCCAAAATCACCTGCAAGGCTATAAAGTTCCAAAAGGTCAGTTTAGCCCATTTAGCCGTTTTTTTTTTTTTCACTTTGCAAGTGTTGTATATAGTTTCATCTCTTATGTATTCGAGTGAGTACATGTACATGCATGAATAAATGCATAAGTTGACTCACAAATGCACGTATTGTGAAGCAAACATTCACTGGTGAAATGTGCATATACGTTTCTAGACACGCAAAGACAGATACAGCCGGGCCTGTGTCTGAAGCCTGTGGCTGTCTTACAGCTGCTCTGCGATGCTCAGCCGCCCTCCTGCTGGGGCTGAAATGGCCATTTAGGCACTCACACTGTGGCAGAGAGCCCCGCAAGCATGCAGGAGGGCACAAGGATGTAACAGGAATGCATTAAGCAGTCGGAAAACACCTGTCTCTCATCAAATAACCTGGCTAACTGCCTGCCCACCTACCAATGAGCCTGTCTGTCTCCTGTCAGTACACACTCACTTCAGGCCCATGCAAGTCTCAGGTTCATGCATGCCCATATCTGAGAGTGTCATTCTAGCTGGACATCCAGGTGGCTGTTCATTAATGTGCTTAAACTTGGAATGATGCTTCACAAACACCTTCAAATCCATTAATAGTCTTGAAATATGAGCTCCACATCATCTGGATGATAAAGAAATGTGTCACTCACGTCTTTGGCATTGAGGCCCATAGTAGCCTGGTGGACACACACATTGTCCTGTCACATGGTCACAGGTCTGCCTTGCCTCACAGTCACAGGCAAAGGCACAGTTCACTCCATAAAATCCAGGTGGGCATCCTGGAAGAAAGACGAGATGCTGAAATTAGGTCAAAGGTATCAGAATCCACCAAAAGAAATAAAGTAGGGAGCACAAGAAGTGCCAGTAAGGCCCTCTGGTAACTTTTAAACCAGGATTCCTTCCATATTATATCGTGAGGGAGTGTTTTCTTACTGTGCTGACATGAATGGCCGTAGTATCCCACAGAGCAGCTGCAGGTGCCAATAAAACGGTTGCAGGTCCCACCGTTGAGGCATGGACACTCTTGTGCACAATCAAGCCCATATTTTCCCTGTAAACAGGCTACACACACACACACACACACACACACACACACACACACACACACACACACACACACACACACACACACACACACACACACACACATACACACACACATACGCACAGCAATGCATAAAAACACAATTCTAACTATAGAAACGGAAAAAATTATGACATCATTCAACAATTTTTGTGACTCTCCTCAGTTGTGACCTCCTGGTACCTGTGTCACAGGAGGGTCCAGTCCAGCCTAGTCCACATTTGCAGGTCCCATTAACAGGATCACACAGACCCTCATTCTGACAGCTACAGGTGTTTCTGCACTGGAGGCCATAGCGCCCCCTCGGGCATGCTGGGGAAATATTCAGAACAAATCAGGAATGCTTTCTGCTGTCGATCTGTCTCTGTCTCTTACACACACACACACACACACACACACACACACACACACACACACACACACACACACACAACAAACTACTCGCATGTTTATTTAAGCAGCAGCAGTTCATTAACGAGATGGCAAAGTAGTCTAATTTGGCGCTGATATAAAAGAATAATCAGGTTTCTCTGGGTAATTTCGCCTAGGAAAACAATAAGGAAGAAGTCTTTGATTTCCTTGTTTATGTATTTGCTTCTTTGCCAAATTCTGCAACATGGAACACAGAGGCCGAGCTACTTATAGGTCTCTGTAAACATTCAACAAGAGAAACTTGGTGGCGCTACATCTAAATACATGCAGGAGGCGAGAGAAGAGAACGTTTAGTGAAAGCGATGTTGGAAAGCCCCGTTTGGAATCCAGCTGAATTGCTGATAAAGGGGGAGATTAGGAATGAGCAACTGTGTCTCTGTTTCCCGGGTAAACAGTCTGCAATTATCTCTGAGGAAATGGAGAATTTGTTACTTAAATACACATTGAATACTTTTTCAAAATACACCCCTATTTGACTGTTTCTTTCTTTCCATTAGTCTTTTCTGAGGGACTCATTAGAGCCACTGGTGCCTGTTGATGCGTGTCAGCCTCACTGGTTACTTTATGTATGCTCAAGAGAAGAGTAAAATGGTTTTAGATCCTGGTTGCCATTTTACTCAAAGCTGGAGAATGAATGGCCTCTTGTAATTTCAAAGATGCTTTCTGCCTCAAGAAAATGTCACCAAATTGAAAAATGCTAGAGTGCATTGTCTGAAAACCTATAATATCAAAGTGCATCAGAACTGTGTTTATCATTCTCAAATCCCTGCTTTGTTTTTAAGATTATGGAAGAAACTGCCCAGGCAATTTTTATGAAATTTGGTGGAGGGGCGGAGCCTTGGCCGAGGAGGAATCCATGAAATGTTGATGTGGATGTGAATCACAGGCTGGACAAACAAATGACTCGTCTCTTCTGCTAACATTGTGGGACAGGGAATTTTTGATGGAAATGTCCTGATGCTCGCGTGGGTAGAAAACAATGTTAAATTTGTTGTTAAGGTCACAATTTTCCTTTTTTTTGTGTATGTGTGTGTGTGTGTGTGGGGGGGGGGGGGGGCGCTAAAATGTTGGCAAATTGAAACTCTAAGCAGAAAGACTGATTAGTGAGACTAACTTTTTCAAGAACCTCAGAGGAAACCTTCAGTGTAGCTGTTCTCCCAATATTTTCCTACCACAAACAAATTCCTTCTATCACTGTGTTCAACAGTCCTCTCTCACCACACAAAAACAGGCTATGCGGTTATAGACTACTGTGATAAGCCTGAGCGAGATGTCTGTTGGCTAAACACCTCTCCTTGCCTGTCTACTCTAAGCGGTTAGCATCACCACGGAAACCTCTAAGTGCAGTTGAACCCTGCTGGCTGATTCAGATCAGCTGATTAGACCTTTAATTTGATGTCGCTTAACTGACATTTCTATCAAAAACATCGATTGAAACTCCAATTCTCAAACAAACAGTTTAATTCTGTTATTACTCCAAGTAATTGTTGAGCTTTTCCATATATTTGACACTGCTCAAGGACCTACACTTCCCAGAGTGCACCAGCAGCAGCAGCAGACCAGCTGCTCATTACCTGGTCACTGTCACTGATTGTGAGCACCTGAGAAGGAATGAAGATCCTCAGGCATTCAAAGATGATAGATTTCAGAGAGAGGAAGTGACAACTTCACTTCTGAGTTCAAACCAAAGACGCCAGTGGTCGGTGAAATATTTTTTTACTTTCATGTTGTTTGAAATGCTCCTTAATATCTTCAGTTCATGTTTGATTGCTGTGTAAATTGGTTGGTTAAGGAAGACATTGTTGACTTTTGATGAACGAGTTTCGCACAAAGTTACATTTCATTTTGAGTTTGAAAAATGAAAGGTATAAAATACAACAGGATAATACAACGTTAAAAATGTTAAAATTCTGTTCAGTGGCAAAACTCTACTACAAATGTGAAAAAAATCATGTGATTGAATGTTGAATTAAAACATTGGCATTTCATTTATTTTCTCTGTCTTTAAAGGTTTACAACCTAATTTACCTAATTACTCTCTCACGATGCTGGGAACATATGTATATGTGAAATATTCCATGCACCATGACTGAGGTACGCTTTCTCCATATGGACTTCTTATCAGTCTAAACGATGTGTTTTAACACCATGCGGCCTTGTGTGTCACTCTCTCCTGCCATCACTGTGTTTACTTCAGTATCGTATGCACCGCATCTGAGTGACATCGTGAGGCTGTCATTGCTCAGTTAGTTGATGTAGTCTGTACCTTGCTGGCAGGACTGTCCCATTTTACCCGGGGCACAGATACACCTCCCATTCGCAGGGTGACACTGGCCTCCTTCACCACAGGAGCACAGCTTAGCACAGTTCTTCCCATAGTAGCCACTCGGGCATCCTGCACACACAATTGTAATCACTTAAACTGCAGTACTGCTACAAATTGAGACGTTAGATCAATAAATTAAATTCCTAGGCCTTGTGGGTTATTAATCCTTGCAGTAAACCCATATTATGACTTTAAAGAGCAGAGAGAGTAGATGGAACCTGGTGCAAGACATCCGGACTCACTTGAGGCGCAGTCAGCTCCAATGAATCCAGGAGGACAGTAGCAAGCCCCGGTTCTGAAGTCACAGCGACCCCCATTGTTACAGCTGCATCTGGACTTGCAGTTTGGCCCGTAAGTACCTGCTCGACATCCTGGACCCAACAGATAAATCAAAGAAAAATAGAATAGGGGATTTTGAAGTGTTGCTTATTGTATTTAAAGGTCACAAAATAACAACACCTCTTAAATAATGGCATGAAGCTAATAACGTATCCTGCAGGCAAATTTCTCCTTTTTGTCCAATATGTCTTTCACCAGCAGTATCAACGTAATACTTACGAAACTCACAGCGTCGCCCGTAGTAACCAGGTAGGCAGCTGCATTCCCCCGTCACGGGATGGCACTGCTGTTGACCCCCTGAACACTGACACAGCTGGCTGCAGTTCTGCCCAAACTCGCCAGCAGGACACACTAAGATGCCACAAAAAATAAAGTAAAATATGGTCAAACCCGGGGAAAGTTTGCAGTAGGAAGTTCAATGCTGATACAAAATTCGGGAGTGTGTAAAATAGTCAAACTTTGCTTCTGTTAAACTGCAATAGAGCATCACTCTAAATACTGACCAGACACAGCTGCTTTTGTATCGGTTTCAGAGCGACTAGTATTGAAAATTAGCCAGCTGCCTAACGCGGGAACATTTACAGAAATGTTGATTAATGTGTGTCTGCATAAATAAATAAATGAAAGGAAATTAGTCGTGACATCATTAGGAGCATTTGGTCTAAAAAGAAATCACAAGTGCTGAATGACATACAAGTTCAGACTTTGATGATAACTGAATATAGTGGTAAATTGTTTATCATTATTATTATTAGTATTGGTAACAAATCTTCTTTGTTTAATTCATGACGGCAGATATGGTGCTAAACATTCAGTAGCTTGTGGGAACAAAGACGCATTTCCCTTTCCTGCCTCAGACTTGTGTGTGAACGTACTGGGACATTCAATATTGACTGGTCACTAAACTAAAACGCCCAACAACTTTCCCTAGTGCCCAAATCCAGATGGACACAGAGGGACATTCTTTCACATACCCTTCATCCATGCATACATATACACCCATCACAATAATGAATGCAATCCACAGACAATCAGTCAGAGTGAACAAGATGAATCTGTGAACCGAACATGTTTTCGGGTGAGACTGCAGCACTCAGCCACTCTGTCAGGCAGCAGCAGGCAGCGTGGGGGACAGATAAGAAAGGACTCCAGACTAAAGAGGCAATTACGGCGCTGTCATTATGCATGTCTGCTTTCCAAAAGCCCTTATCCGCTGCTGAGGAGACAAAAACAATGCCTTCTGTTTTACTTGGCAACCGGTGTGTAACATTTATCAGATGTCTGGGGAGTGTGTGAGGAGAGGAAGGGAGCTGAGGTGGTGCTGAGAGCTCAGTCTGTAAGGGTATGGTCCACATAATGAAACATTCAATAAAGTCCTGTGACAGTGAGGGTTTAGTGCCGCGTGTTTCCTGGATTAAACGTTAATCTTTCACGAGTGGATAAGGGGGGGAAAAAATGGAGTATTTCAATACCAAGAAAACTTTCTTTCCTAATAGGAGTGTGTGTTTCTCGCTGACAGTATTCATGGCAACATGGCAGAGACGTCATGTTTTATTTTGCGGAATACGTGGCAAAAATATTAGCCATGTGCCAAAAAATGTTTTGTATACATACAAAACCTATGTTTTAATGAAAATTAGACTTTAAAAAAAAAAAAGCAGTTTTCTCCTCAAATGTACAGTACGTCAACAGCTCTCGTCCATTGCTATGCAATCCAGTTGATTGGAAGTTTCACCAGGGGACACAGCACACACTCGCGAGAATCATGCTACACCCCCCCCCCCTTTGCACAGATGGGCCACTGGAGGCGCTAGCAGCGAAGAGGACACAGGCACTCATCTGCCTACCAGTGCAGAAATGACCAACCGTTTCAGCACCGACACTCAACAAAGTGCATTTACTTGAACACAAGTAAAAATACAAATAAAAAAGCAAAAGTCTTCTCTCAAAATTCCTCTTAGTAGGAAAGTATTTGCAAGTAAATCATCTTAACGTGTTTAAAAAAAAATCTCTTTAAAGTATCGAGTCAGATTGGTTCAGATAAATGTAATCGAGTAAAAGTACTATTTTCTTAGAAATGCAGTGGACTATAGTCTTCTGAAACATAAATGCTAAAGTACAGATATATTGAGACAGTACAGTTATGTACAGTACTTGAGTATAATTACCCTCCAGCTCTGCCTGTGCTGCTATAGGCTGCTCTACCTGTCTGAGTGAGGGATAACAGATTTCCACTTAAAGAGAGCGGAGAGTATTGCTGTTCCACTCCGATAGCCTTTTAACTTCCCAAGAGAAATACTTCAAAATATCTGATGTACTTCATCAAAATACATTAGTCTATTCATTCTTACTCTGTTCGCAGCCAGGCCCTGTAAGTCCAGCTGGGCAGCCACATCTCCCTGTCTCATGGTGACAGGACACCCCTGCCGGGCACTGACATCGCTGGGCACAGGAAGCACCGTAGGAGCCCTGGGGGCAGGCTGGGCCATGAAATACACAGGCAGGCAAACACACACTTCAGTCTCACACAAAACGATCTTTGTCTGTTCATTCAGATTCAATTTCCTCTGTCCTAAACACACTCACGTTTGTCGCACCTGGCACCTCCCCAGCCAGGTTCACACTCACAGTGGCCTGTCACATGGTGGCAACCGGAGCTATGGACACAGTCACACCTCCGCTCACAGCCCTCGCCGAAGAATCCCTCAGAACAGGCTTCAGACAAAACCCACAAGAATCGACATTAAGCATGCAACAGTGGTATCTGAGAAAAAAGTTCACCACTTTCCTTTCATGCTTATTCACATGTTTCAACACGCTTTAACAAGATCTGATGATTCACGTAGGAGGCAGGGAGGAGGGCTGGCAGGATCCTGTGTGATGCTGAGGGAGTCACCTGACTGACAGAGCCGTCCTGTCCAGCCGGACAGACACACACATCTTCCTGTTGCTCGCTCACATCGTCCTCCGTTCAAGCAGCTGCAGATCTGGGAGCAGTTGTCTCCATATCGTCCCTCCTCACACTCTAGAGGGAGAGAAGATGTCAGGTAAGTTATATCTGCCAGGTTTTTGAATGTTGAAGACACAGACCGGTGGATGAAGGATATCCTACTGAGCATCTTCACTGCTTGTATGGCTCACATTTGGCCTTGAACCACAGACAATGCAAATCTGACCCAAGTCAACCAATGCTCACTACATTTGGGCCACACACACTGACCTTGGGGGCCAAAAGCAGCTCACATTTAGGCCCAAAAGCACTGGCTCTCTATTTGTTTGTGACTCGGAGGTCAGGTGTCTTTGTCAAGGTAGCGCTGTAGAACTCACCTGACTCACAAGTAGCTCCCGTCCAGCCAGGCGAGCAGGAGCACTGACCCGTCACGCTGTCACAGGAGCTTCCAGTTGGACACAAACATTGGTTGGAACAGTATTCTCCATATCGTCCAGCAGGACATGCTGAACACACACGACACAGAGTCAGTTAGTGTGACTGTCTTAAAGGAACATGCCTGTCATGGTTCATGTCTTTATTTCCTGTTTTATTTTGTGGTTAGTGTCCTGTCTTCCTGTGTGCTCCCTTTTGATTTAGTCTCATTTCCTGTTTTATTTTGAAGTTCAGGTCTTTTCTTCCCGTGTGCGCCCTGCTGTGAGTACCTCATGTGTCTCACCTGTGTATGACTGCACCACCTGTGTGTCGTTTCCTTGCATATTTAACCTGTGCTTCACACTGTCTCTGGTCAGTTCATTGTTGCTGTGACTCTCATTGTGATTTCCATTGTCACGCTTTGTCATGGTCACTCTCGTGTTCCCTGCTCCTCCGTGTTCCCCCCAAGTTCTTAGTTTTCAGTCTTGTGGACTACTTGGTTTTGTTTGTACTTTGTATCCATCCAGGACTTCGTCCTGTTGACCCCTTTTGTCGATTCTTGTTTTCCTCCTATGGACTTTGAACTCCCTGTGTTTTACTTTGCCTTTTGAATGAGAGACTTTTGTTGAAGCGTCTACTCTATATGGAACTCTTGATTCCACGAGGACGGTCACACCTCCTCCTGAACTCAAATAACTGCCATGTTCACTGCGTTTAGGCAGCAAAACACTCACCATTTCTTACAGCTAATCTATTACAACCTTCCTTCTGTGTAGGACTTGCCTTTTTGTTTTACCTGCTGTATCGTGAGGTATCTATTTTGGTAGTTCTTTTGGTACAATGACAGTAAAGGCATTCTATTCGATAGATTGGCGCAGGATAAGCTTCCAAACTGTTTGCGATGTCTCACACGGTGCTCATGGGCCGATTTTACACTTTAAGTGTGTGCAAACACTCATCCAGGTTCAAACTACACATACAACACTCGACACAGTGAAGCTCAAACACTCAAGTGTGGGAACAAGAAGAAAAACACACTTAAGTTTGGAGGAGGACTTTAAGTATATTTCATTTGTGGTAAATTGGCTATGAACCTTTCAGAGAGTAGCAGCAAATCCTTTGACAGGATTTGTCATCCTAAAGAATTGGCTACACTGAGGACTAGATGATGAGTCACTCACGCAGTTGGCAGCTGATCCCAGTCCACCCGGCCGTACAGCTGCATCGCCCCGTGATGTGGTCACACCTGGCCCCGTTTTGACACTCACAGGTCTGACTGCACTGCTCTCCAAAATGACCCTCCGGGCATTCTGCCCACACAAACCGCACACACAAACAGGCACACGAAATTGTAAAACACACATGCACATAAACAGGAAAAAAATTCTATATTACTCTCAAATATGCTGTGGCAGCTCCATTCACAGCAGATGTATGAGACAATAAGGCAAAGTGACATTTTGGAGAATTATGGTCTACAGCACACATATTGTAAACTTCTCTCTAACGACCAAAGTCCAAAATCACATTTGGAATGTAAGAAAGAGGAAAATGCGCTAATGACAGAGATACATCATTAAGTCATGCTAGTGGCTTTCTGCTGACTCTGGCGCTGGTAGTTAGAACCACATAATGGCTGTGGCAAGAGGACAACCTTGAATAAGACTGCAGAATGACAGACTAAGAACTTTAGCTGGCATTTCTCTGGAATCGTTAAAACAAGGGCATGAAATCCCCTAGAAACTTTAGCATGAGAGCGCTGATTGGTTAGCGATGGAAAAAAGCCTTCCAAGTTATGTTCTTCCTTCTCTAATGTTGATCTCTCTAAACACGTGGGTGCATTTAGCCAGAATAGACCTCCATTAAAGCATGAACGCTGCAGGGCACTCTTGTCCTCCCTCCTTTCTCCACCCTTACCCATCCCTAAAAAAGTCATCGGCAATGTCTCATTACAGAGATAATTGTTCACAAACACATCATAGTTGTGTTTAAGGAGAGGATGTTGTGATGGGTTGCAGCAAGGGCCTCCCTCACACCCCGTTTTAATGATGTGGCTTCCATTACCCAGAATGCATTGTGGTCCTGCCCAGCCGGCGGTGCATAGGCAGGCTCCTGTGATGTGGTGGCAGCGGGCACCGTTCCTGCACTCGCACATCTGGCCACAGTCAAGACCGTAAAAGCCGTCCGGGCACACTGTGGGCCAAGATAAAACATCCGACTGGTTAGAATTGGCAGCTTCACAAAAGAGGAGAGGAAAAAGATTTAGATGCCAACCTTTTTTTAAAAAATTCAGTTCTTTCTCTTCCATTCCTCATCTTTCTCTCACTCGCTTCTCCTCCTACTTTCCCTCTCTGTCTTACCACCTACTGAAAATACCAATATCAAATTGCAGCATCAAGCTGAGGCTGTTCATTTGCAGAGCGTCTGTGTTCGTTAAGTGAGCTCATGTCCCACATGTGTGGTGGATCTAGGCCACATCAAAGTGAGAGGAGGCCGTTCTCTTTTAGGGGTAGAAGGGGGGCACAGAGAGCTGGTAATTAGAGCACCTGCTGAGTCCACAGGCCTCACCAATATATGACAAAACAAAACCAGGTTACTGTGCTGCCTTCAGACACATACCTAGCTACAGTAGAGCATCTGTGCTAATGCTAGGGAGAACGTCCCATTCTCAAGCAGAGAGGTTCTTTAGAGTCAACTGACACTCAGAAAGTCTGCAAAACATTGTGACTCCCTTCCGCGAGTACCTGGCCCGTGGCTGCAGGACCAAGTGTGAGTGCGACTTCACCAGAGCAGGAAGGAATGACTGTTACTCACTGTCTACTTTGGATGGCTGTCACTGAACGGCCCATGTGATCAGACAGTACTTCCATCGCTCTGCTTTAACAGGAACCTGCCCGGAACTCTTTTGACTGATTGATGGCTCTTACTAACATTTCTTTCCTCGAACAGCCTCTTCTCTTTTCTGTTGCAATAATATGTCAAAAAGTCCAAGCCTGGTTTGGCTAGAGTCTGTCCCAATTATCTCAGCAGCCAGCAGTTTTTAATTTCCTTTATATACTACCTCGTCTATCTATAAGGAAAGCAGTGGACCATGTTACCAAAGGAAGCCACAAATTGGGCTGCGACAGAAATGTGTAACTTGGTGGTTTCATGTATTATAAATGCCACAGAGCTCAGGGTGTTCCCTCCAGTACATGCATCATATCCTCCTTCGCCAGCTCCAATTGATGATGCTGTCCGCTCTTACTTTTCTGCCCTCAGGCCTCAAATTGGGGAAAAGTATCCATCCTGCTCAGCAGTCTCTGGCATGGCCACTGCTGTGTTCCCACGCTGACAGCATTACGTCTTCGCCTGCCTCTGTAGTGGTTAGGCTGCGATGCTATTAAAGCTGGCACACTGTGGATGCTGTCATATTAACCCAGTGGTAACACCGTAGCAAAAGCACTGGTTATTGTCTTCTGTTTATTATTATTATAGCAATCACTGACACCATGGCAACAAGCTGGTCTTTTTAATCCTGCAGGAAAATGTGTTTTCTCTGATACACATCAGCATTTGTTGACTGAGCGTCTGTGAGGCTGAGATGAAACGAGCTCAATGCATCTCTGATATTGAAGATAAAACATCTTAGATGGCGATCCGCCTTGTTCATGGAGTATTAAGTCCAGGCACAGTAATCACATCAACATGTTTGAACTCTGCTTATTTTTCAAAAACAGCAGATATCGGCTACTCACTCAAACCTGAGGGAGCTTTTTGAAAAGTTCATTTGGCAAAGGTTATTATCTATTTAAGCCAGCAGGGGGCGATCTGATCTCTACATGACCCCAAGAGCAGATCAGATTTTACCAGTGTCTGTAAGATTACACTCTTCCCACTGACTTTATAGGTAGGCACAGGACATTCAGTCTGCAAGCACCACACACACACACACACACACACACACACACACTGTGTCATCGCTGAAAGACTCCATCTCTAGACTAAATGAGCTCTTTAAGACAGGAGGATTACTTCCAGATCCCCGGTTGTGTAAGAAGCACTGCTGTCAGCCCATAAAGCAAGCTCAGGGACCACACAGCCGGGGGAGAGCAGACCACAGAAATAGAGCGGATAGAGAGGACATAGAATAGAACTTCCTGGTGCTATTCAAGATCCATACACTGAAAGAGGTCAAGACAACTACACAAGCCAGTTTCTTTAACAGTAATTCAGATGTTAAATGCTGTCCAAGCAGAGTTCTTTTTACCGTGACCAAAGTGAACTATTTTGATGCAAACATCAAAGCTACAGAGGATAAATGAGGCACACAATCCACCTTAATTGAAGCGGTGGTCCAGCTTTCAGAGCCCGTGGCAGCACATTGGCTTGTTTCCGCCGATGAAACATGACTGAAATGTTTAGCATCAACTTCAACGCTGCAGAAATGCTCAAATGCTTCTGCTATAGTAACAAGCTCTCCGAGTTGCAGTTATTTCCTCTGTGTGTGTGTGTGTGTGTCTACAGAAATAGCCAATGCAAGATCACACACTGAAAAGAAAAGTCAAATCTTTCTATTTTGATTCTGTGAAACAGAACAACGGAGGTGATCTGGTCCTTCTCTTGGCGCAGGCCTCTTCCTGATTTCTGCTTTAGGAAGAGGCCCAGCACAAGACTGAGAAACTGAACACCTCTGTTTGAGGGGAAAGGCCTTCAGAAACAGAACCTGGTCAGACTGATAGCTCCAATCAGGATGACGTCTGCACCTGAAGCCATTAGACTGTTATGACTAGCGACACGGAGCTGTGTTCTAGCGTGACATGGTCATGATTCATGATGTTCTGCGTACCACAGAGGTGGTATGAGTTTCTGGGCCTGGTGGTACACTTACAGTAAATCTTACCCTTTGTAATAACATGAGGCCACAGCAAGTCAAAAGACTATAATCAAGAACAAATCCTTTACGTTGACTGTTGCTCCGTCTCACACTTCAGGAAAAAATGTCTCAATGATGAGAAGGATGTGGCAGGATGCTTGAGATGATGAAAATAAAGGAATAAAACAGAGTCCATCTGTCCCAGAATGACTAACACAAATTACATCATGGGATTTGTGTGGTTTTAAACTGGTTTTGCTTCTGACATTATGGATTACATAGTGATTCATTGAGGATGAGAGATGAACAAGGCCAGAAAAAAATCCTGCAGCGCCCTCTGGTGGACTAAAGACGGACGTTGTTATATGAAAAACCAAGTATGAGTGTTAAACTGCTTTTACTGTCAAAGTGGTAGAGGACAAATATTTTCACAATATTTGTTTTTTAATGTCTTACAGTCTTAATAGATACATAGTTCCCTAAAGTACCAAATTCAGAACTGAATATAAAGTCAATATAAAAATAAAAGGTTTCTTGGATCAGTACGCCTCATTTTAATGCCAAGTAAAGATGTGGATGAATATTTTAGGTCACTTTTAGCAAACATGCGTCCAAAAAGTAGCCATGTTGCATTTGTTAGCAACCTACCTAAGGATTAAAATGAAAATTAGCAGGAATGCTAAAATCCAGCATATTTACGGCTGTTACAGATGTTCGTTAAAGTGTATTGTCCATATTAAAATGGATAAAACACAATAAATAATAAAACAATAAATGGCAATTCAGAGCCACACGTGAATAGAGCTGTCCGCCTGACAGTGGAGAACAGTTAGACTTCAGTTAACATCCAGACAGCTTGTAGATACTTGAGGTATTTTATAAAAGTATCTGAAAATCTACAAGTACGAGCACTTCACTTAATCACATTTTGTAGGCAATGTATGCAAAAGTCAACTTACTTGTCCAATGGACATATGGCCCCTATAAACGGTACATTAATATACTATGTTCCAGTGATCCCAACTAAGATTGGGCCCCTTCAGCTTTACACATATGTACAAACTTGTCACTAATTTTTGATTTTCTTAAAAAAAAAAAAAAAATTTGAAAAGGATCATAATCAAAAACAGTTGAGTCACAGTGTCCCATACCAAATACTTCATAAGCCTCTTGTTTTATTTAATTTAAACCATGAATTAAAACATTTTAATCTGAAAGGCAACAGGAAGGTAAAGCTGTCTAAATGTATCTCAACTGAAATAAGTCCCCAAGCATTTGAATATACTGATACATTTGATTTTACATTTAATACACAGTCGGTCCTCGATAAAGAAGAAACCACACACTGCGACAGCGCAGCGTCACAATTTATTCTGATTTTGGTCTCATAAAACAAGGACTGCTCATTGGAAACTGATGAGAACTCACCCTTTTCACAGAACGAGCCGGTATATCCTGGGGAACATGTGCAGGCTCCGCTCATGCTGTCACACAAGGCTCCATTCTGGCACTGGCATTGCTGCAAGCACTCCTTGCCGTAAGTGCCGTTCACACACTCTGTGAGCATTGACAGGAAACATAAAGAGGGGGCAAATTATCAGGAGCAAACAGTGAAAAAAAAAAAACCATGCTAAATGTTGGATTAATAATCAAATCAAGGCAGCTAAAATCTTTATGGCTCAATATCCAACAGAACAGTCGGGGGGGGGGGGGGTTATCGAGCTTAGCAATAAATGTGTTGCAGATGCAGCAGAGATAAAACATGCCATCAAATAAAATATCCAAGAAATGACTTTCAGTAAATGATAGAAAATTAGTAATAACTAAGGATCGCCCCATGGTGGCAGCACTCACTTAAACACCCTGGGAGATAACTTACTTTCTTCACAGCTGTGTCCGGTGAAGCCGGCCTCACACACACACTGACCGGTCACAGGGTCACAGCCCGCAGAATTCTCACTGCACCGACACTTAGTGAGGCAGCCTTGACCCCAGTAACCCGACTCACACGCTACAGAGGTCAGAGATGCGTCACACAAAACGTTGACATGCGTTTGATTCTTTGCTTTATCAAATTCTTATTTTTGTAGGAATAAAAAAAAAAAAGGTCTTACATGCTTTACAGTCATGACCACTTTTCCCAGGGGGGCAGACACACTGACCAGTCTGTGAGTCACAAGAAGCCTCAGGATGGCAGGAACAGCTGGTTAGACAGCCTGGTCCGTAGTAGCCAGCGGGACACACTGCACACAACACCAAATAGACTAGATCATGATCTGTGTCTCTGACTAGGACAGTCACTAGAATTTACACAAGATGTGTCTTTGTTTGGCCAGAGTGACATGAACATATGTGATGAAATGGAAATTCACCATATTGGCAGAATAATCCAATGAAACCAGGCGTGCAGTCACAGACGCCAGTCTGCTTGTTGCAGGAGCCTCCATTCTCACAGGGAGGGCAGGATGACTGGCACTTCAACCCCCAGAATCCAACAGGGCAGTCTGGGGAGAATCAATTATCTGTCAGATTAAGTGAGCAATAATCTCCTTACATGAGTTATTCCTATGTTAATCCCTAAAGCCACTTACAATTTGTGGAGAAACATGTTCAGCGCGTCTAAAAAGGAGTCATTTTTCTCAAGTAACTTTCTGACTGGTTTGGTTTAAAAAGGCATAAAGACATCAAAGCTGGTGGTTGGCTGGACAAATACGACATGGCTTGCAATGTCAGCGAGTTCACACTGATCTCCAGTCACATGTCATTTTCTACCGTCCAGCACTACGCAACAGTGGTGCAGGAATGAGTGGCATACACAGTAATAAGTAAGCATTGTTGGACTTCCAGTTCCCTCGTCTCAAAATCTACGTGTGGTATTTATTTTATGCATAAAATTCAGCTCTAAATACAGTGCAATTTTGATGCTTTTCATGCGTCTTTATGGTTGCCGTCAGGGACTTTAAACGTCACCGTGCCAAAACCAGAAGAATCATGAAGGTGGTCGTGGTGACCTTGAAGTCAAGCGCCTCTGGTGTAGTTTGCTCATCTTCGGCTTTTCACCTCTAAAGGTTGCATTTATGTTTTAAACATTAAAATGGGTGTTATTTTGTGGAGATTGTGTTGGAAGTTCGCCACTGTTTATTCCATCAATGACCCAAAATCCAATGTAAAAAAAATAAAAAAATACATCCATGAAGCTGCTAACTTCTTAGTTAGCATACACAACATCATCATCCCTGAAACACTTTACAATGTTATAATACCTGAACACTCATGCTGAAAGACAGTGATGAACGATGGCGGTACCTTCCTGACATGAGTCCCCGGTCCTCCCTGCAGGACAAATGCACTGGCCAGTCAACGGATCGCAAGGAGCTCCTCCACAGTCACAGGTAAGACGGCAGCTGTCGCCAAACCTCCCAGCTGGACAGGCTAGTGGAACACACACACACACACACACACACACACACACACACACACACACACACACACACACACGCACGATATAATTAAACACCATTGCAGAAATGGGATTAGAAAAATTTAGGAAATAGCCGACTCCGTCGTTTTCTTATCATTTACTCAGCTTCTACTAATGGTTTCGGAGCATCACCCCATCGTGAACCGGCCTCCAACTTAAGCGAAGTACAATCCAGAAAATGCGGATGCTTTTTCTTTCCCTCATTTGTCTTTGACAGATCCAGTAGACCTGGATTGTGCATTAGCGATGACATACGACAACCCTGTTCTCTTATCTTAGTCCGCCCCACAGAGACCAGAACTCATGCTCTCTGCCAGAAGCTCCTGTATTCAGCAGCAGTGACAAATAACACTGGGGTTTTGTTTTGTTTTGTTGCTTGTGGAGTTAATAAGAAGTACACCTGCACTGACCAGGTGAACTGGGGAGAAAGCCATATCTATTTCACCTATTCAACACACTTCATCCATCAAAGCGAGTAGAGAATGAGTAGATGACAAAAAGAGAGATTTATAAGCAGTGACAAAGCCGGAGCAAATCTGAAACCTCAACTGTAACAATATGTGTTGTCAGCATGCCCATATTTTATCAGCACAATATGTAAATTATACATGCAGGCACATGCATCTAAGGCCACGGTCCCACATTAGATCTATAATGGTTTAATAAGCAATGGCCACCTGAGGGCGCTGCCCAGTCGAGGGACCTCACACACGGGGGCCTCCAGATGAATGATAAATAATCTAAATCAGAGTTTAAAGCTAAAAGATTCTTGAAGCTTCAGCGTGATCAAGTTTCATGAGATCCTTTTTGAGTGGAAAGCAAACATCTCAACACATCAATAAATAAATCTGTGGGGAGGTTTGTCTCACCCAGCTGACATTTGTCTCCATGAAGGCCTGCAGGACATCGCTGGCTGCACTCTCCAGTCCTGGGGTCACATGACCCTCCACCTGGACAGTCGCATGGCTGCTCACAGCCTGCACCAAAAGAGCCTGGCTCACATTCTACATTGGGACACATGCAGACACACAGAGATATGAACATCATGGATGATTACATAACACATTCTGTGGCGCTAACTCCTGTCAGATGCTAAAATCTCAGCTAGCGACTCTGGGAACACTGTAGGTTGGTTTCTAAAAGCAATCGCAGCAACAGCCTCAACTACTTTTCCATTACACAGCAATATATCATAACTGCATTGGAAGGAAACAGCAAGGCTCCAAGTTTATTTTTTTCTCTTTCAGCTGCTGGCAACTGTAAAGCTATTACTGCGACAGGAATAAACTTGGGTCACTCTAATATTTGGAGCTGGGAAATAGTGCAACAGTAATTTGTTCACACTGAGACGTGTGAGTTAGGCAGTTGACCTCCAGAAGTTTACCTCCCTCCTGGATCTCACAGCTATGGTTTCATAAATAAATGTATTTACGATTGTATTCCTGTGAGGTACTTATACCTTTCTCACATTGTGGGCCATGGTATCCAGGCTTACAGAAACAGCTCCCCATCTTGGGGTCACAGCCAGTGGAATGTTCCCGAACACAGACACATTCCTTGGAACAGCCTGCACCATGTGTCCACCTGGGACACGCTGAGGGACGGAAGACATAACAAGCCAGTTTATGAGTAGAGGGAAACCACAAAGTAGTTAGCTTAACGTTGGGCGTATGGTTTTATGCTTGTGAGGCATCATAGTGAAATACACACCTTTGAATTATACGTTTCCAGTAGTTGTTATAGTGCAGGATGATGCATGTGCAGACTTCTACACTAGAAGACTTTATTAATGTATCTATGACTTTTTATATCAGAGTGATGTGGAATCTTGGGAGCTCTGCTGGCACAGTGGGCACAAGCTTTTCAGTGAAATTATCCAGCAGTTCCGCTTTTGCGTGTTAGTCACACTGACTTTGACCTTCCACCATCACAATCTTTGAGGTTCATCATCCAATCAATTGTTTTTTTTCACCCAAATTTGAATAAAAGTGTTGCAGCTACATCTCATTAACAAGACTGGGACGAATAGACAACCTGAAAACAAAATACACAATGTGTCTGAACAGAAGTATTTTGGCCAACCCTCATTAAGTTAGTGCAGGGAAAACAGTTTTAGAGAAAAGTATGTTTCAAGACTTTTGAAAGAGGTATGCTAACACTCCCCATCCACTGCCATTCATTGTGCTAAGCTAACTCGCAGTCCACTGGTCTCTGTGGGCCTTGGAGGAGAAGAGTGATATCTACCTTCATGTTGGGAGGAAAAGTTAGTGAGTCACCACATAAAATGGTGGTCAGCCACGTGAGGATAACAATGAAAACTAACGCAGAGATTTGACATGGACAAAATTTAAAAATAGCTGCAAAAATGAACAACATGTGAGGCAACCGCATCCTGTTTCAGCTGATGCATCAAAGAACTGTGAGGTGCATCATTCCTCACAGCCTCTGGAACAACAAACTTAAAGTGGGACCAAGTTCTGCAAACTCTAAGCAGGAAGAACTGCACAAACAAGGAGAGATTTATGTAAGACCTTTAAAAGCTGCGCACTGCCACATCCCCACTCATGATTAAGAACAATCAATCTGCATGAAATCAGCCAAACTATTCAGCAACAAAAACTAAACTCCACTCCACCCTGTCCCTCTTGACACTGGCTTTATGCTAGGTGCAGCTGCAGTCTCTGGTTACACCCTCTCCACCCTCTTAAGTGTCCCGCTGCAGGATGAAGCAGACAGCTGTGAGAATCTGACAATATTCTTTGTTCACATTCTTCTATCTTTCAGTTTGGTCTTAGCAGAGTGAGCCACATCAGCACAGAGAACAAAACAGCAAAGAAGGCATCACAATGTCTTTCCGCAGGCTTAGAAGCAATCCTAAAACATTGGGGGATGTCAACATGGTGACGGAGGAGCTGAAGAATCTTTATTACAAAAGGCTGCTGCCTATTGAGAAATACTATTCTTTCCATCACTTCCACTCTCCAAGCTACGAGGATGCAGACTTTGACAACAAACCCATGGTTTTGGTGATGGGTCAGTACTCAACCGGAAAGACAACATTTATCAGGTAAGAGCTCTGATTTCATTTCTCTTAAAAAACTTTTATTAACACACCATCTATTAAGTACTCCTGAATGAATCTCTCACATGCATTTTTTTATTATAAAGATTCAATAAAAATATATCAGGGAGGATAAACGCAGGGGTGTTGTGTTATGTTTTATCTGCTTGTGTTCAGGAGTGTATGTGGTTGGGTGGAGGATGGTGACAGTGGTTTTGTGTATTTGTCTGCAGATATCTAATAGAACAAGATTTTCCTGGTAGCAGAGTTGGTCCAGAGCCAACCACCGACTGCTTCACAGCCCTCATGTACGGAGAGGTGGAGGGAATCATACCAGGCAATGCCCTGACAGTGGATCCCAAAAAACCTTTCAGAAATTTGGACCCTTTTGGAAATACCTTTCTAAACAGGTGATGAGAATCAACAACACAGAGAGAGAGAGAGAGAGAGAGAGAAGGAGGGAGGGTGAAAGAGGGCATTGTTTCAGTGTTGTTGCTTCGTCTTTTCCTCATTATACTGACTGTTCTTGGAAAGCAGAGCAAATGAAATAAACAAAGACATTTTTGTCACTGTTTTGGTAAAAGCATTGTTTCCCTTGCAGGTTTCAGTGCGTTCAGATGCCAAATCAGGTCCTAGAGAGCATCAGCATCATCGACACACCTGGCATCTTAACTGCTGCAAAGAGAAAACTGAGTCGAGGTGAGATTCCTTTCAGTGCAAATTGAAGCCTTTCACTGAAGTCCAACATAATCCAAGATTCTGAGTCAGAAGCCCAACAGATGAAAGTAATCTGACAGAGAACTGGGAGGAGATGAGCAGGAAGCCAGAAAGCAGACTTTGCTTTGCTTTGTGGACTCATTAATCTGTGGGTGTAACTGAAATGGCTTGAAACCAGCGAGGGCCGCTGGGATATGCTACGTGTTGTTGTTCTCCAGGCAGTGAGGCTTACCACATTACCTAGAGCGTTAATGAAAACCCTGTGTTTTCATTCCTCGTCCTCAGGCTATGACTTCCCAGCAGTGCTGCGCTGGTTTGCAGAGCGTGTGGATCGAATCATCCTGCTGTTTGATGCACATAAACTGGAGTTCTCCGATGAGCTCACCCGGGCCTTCGGGGCTCTGTGTGGCCACGAGGACAAGCTGCGAGTAGTCCTGAACAAAACTGACAGAGTGGACTCACAGCAGCTCATGAGAGTGTATGGCGCCCTCATGTGGTCACTGGGGAAAGTGTTTAGAACCCCCGAGATTCTGAGAGTTTACATCGGATCTTTCTGGTCAGAGCCGAGGCAGACGTGTGACCACTACCAGCTGATCGAGCTGGAGGAGGAAGATCTGCTGGCTGACATCAGGAACTTGCCGCGTAATGCGGCTGTACGGAAACTTAATGACTTGGTGAAGAGGGCTCGCTTAGTAAGGGTAAGATCTCAGAGCAGACATTCAGAATTCATGTAATCCATCCGAAAAAACCTGCTGTGTGTCATATCCCTCCTAGGCTCATGCACACATCATCAGCTATCTGAAGCAGGAGATGCCGACTATATTTTGCAAAGAAAGTAAGAAGCACAATCTGATCTACCAGCTTCCTGTAATCTTCACCAAGATCCAGCAACAGCATCGAGTTCCAGCTGGTGACTTTCCAGACTGCACCAAGATGCAGGTAACACACCACTTCATAACTGCTGTATCCACACCCTCGTGTTTACTTTAAAATGGCAAGAACAAGGAACTCTCAGGGACCTTTGACCTCTTTTCGCTTCGTCTTGGAGTCCGAGCGGTTGAAAATAATGATGCTTTGGGCCTGCAGCTGACGCCTGCATGTAGGCAGAAAACATTAACTGATGTGTTTTGGCATGTTGTGGAGTAACATTCACATTTCACAGCTCACATCAATGTGATATCCAGTATTTATACAAACTGTGAAACCGTATAAGTTGCGATGAAGACGATACTTCTTGATCACTCTCATGAAGGGGTCATTGCATGAGTAAAAAAATTCACATTCCTCGTTTTTGACCAATAGGACTGCATACTGACAGGGGCTCATTCTCCCACTCAGGTCATAAGGTACATACTGTTACTATTAGTGGAACTACTTGGGAAAAAAAATGTCAGCAGTTTATTTGCTCAGTAATTGCAATTTCTGTTTCTACCCCGGTTTCTGGTCCACCCCCACACCCCCCACACCTGCAAAATGATGGCGCTCTCTAAGCCATGACATAAGATTCATGCATACAAATACATTACTTACAGCAACCCTTAAGAGTGTGTTGGCCATTATAAATACATTTTGTGAAATAAAGGAATTTTTGAATTTGCAGTAAATCCTGCAGTGTGCGGTCTCCTGTTCTGTGGACTTGCGCTCATGTTCCTGCCGCTTTCTCGTATTAATGACTTCCATTTCCAAATCTTTGACTTCCAGGAGCGACTCTTGGGTCAAGATTTCTCAAAGTTCAAGACACTCAAACCGAGTCTGATGGCTTCCTTGGACAAACTCCTGTCCACTGACATAGCAAACCTGGTGCCTTTACTCCAACAACAGGAGCTCATAAAGAAATCACTTCCTGGGGTGTTAGATGGTGAATTCCTGGGAACGTTCCGGCCGGCACACTACAGGAGACATCCCTTCAAGGAACTCCCCACTGACGACAGCAGCGAAATCGATTTCGATGAGTGGGTGGTGGAGAAATACAAGCCCAAATATGATGAGATTTTCTACAACCTCAGTCCAAATGAGGGCAAACTGAGCGGCACCAAAGTCAAAGAGTGGATGACCAGCACCCTTCTGCCCAACTCTGTTCTCGCTCATATCTGGAGGCTGTCAGACATCGACGGGGATGGCATGCTGGACAATGAAGAGTTTGCTTTAGCCGTCCACCTTATCGAGGGAAAACTGGAGGGTCACTGGCTCCCCCGTGAGCTGCCCTCTCATCTGGTGCCACCGTCAAAACGGCTAAGTGTGTCAAACGATGATGACTAAGATGAGAAACAGCTGAGCATCTATGGAACTTTGTAAATTTTGTAAAATCCAAACTAACCAAGTAATAGAAAAGAAGTACTGATGGTAAAAGTCCAGATGAAATTGAAAAGTAGCATCCATTTTATATTTTCTTGTATCTGATTGTCTTTTTTTTATCACTGGTATTGAAATTACAAAGATTGACATGAGGATCATGACATTGATCATGATAAGATCATGATAAGACCACGGTGGTACTCACGCAAGTGGCAGTAGCGACCATATAATCCCGGGGAGCAAAGACAGGCTCCATACAGACGATGGCAGTGTCCGTTGTTGGGGCACTTGCACTTCCTCAAGCAGTGGCTTCCGAAATAACCCCTGGGACAACCTGTGAAAACAAATATCATCAGCAAACTGTGATAAATTCAGCTCATACTGAGGGATAAACTAGACCAGCTTATTGTGTGTATGTGAGTAAATTAGTGTACAAACCATCCTCGCAGAGCAGGCCCTGGACCCCAGGGGGGCACAAACACTTCCCAGTCACAGGGTCACACGTGCCTCCATTCTGACATCGGCACAGACTGTTGCAGGCCTGTCCGAAGGTCCCCTGTGGACAAGCTGGAGAAGGGAAAACAGGGGATCAGGAACGCAGAGAATTCCCTGATTGAACTTCCAGCTCGTCTGTGTGCCAGAGGGATTTAGCGAGAGGGTTGTGCTCTAGAATTAAGAAGTCAGTCAACACTTTCACCTACTATCCTGTCTCCCCCCCCCCCCCCCAACAGTGCAGGCCCCTCTGACTTCCTTCATCCTTCTGGCCTTGCTAGCAACTACGATATGATCCAGCTGGATCTTAAAGATGTGTGAAATTGTTACAATCCATCAAATGAGCGTCTGGGTAGATTCCATGTCACGCTTCACAGCCTTTTTATGTTACTCTATGGGAAATTAACTCAGTTAACAATACAGTGAAAGCACATTAGATGTAATACATAAATCAAGTTAAGACTCAGTGTTTTCTCTCGATTTCCTTGTCTTTACTATTTCAACAGAAAGATCAAGTGTTGTTATTACTTGTGCCCCACTAGAATTTAAACACAACGTCTGTATTAACCAGTGTAAATGAGCAGTAACGTGAATTCTGAAGCACTGATTCTACTCCATTTTGACAGAAATGATTGTTTTACTTGAGCCATGTTAAGTGATGCAAACTACGTTGGACTGTTTGAATACAATGTGTATAATTGACAATATTACTTCATAATACTGTGTTCGCACATTAATAATATTGCAATAATATAAAGTCGACAAGCTGCTCCAGGATTTTGATGCTTGGTTGTTTACTTGAGTGCTTCACCAAAAATAGACGTTCTTAACAGATAATGGACTGTTTCCTTTATTCATATTTTCACCGCAGCTGTAATTTAACAAAATAATCCAGCAACGTGCCACTTAGGGACAATTATTCAACCCTGCCACAGGGGTCCAAAATGGTCCACAGTGGCCATGTTTTAGCTCTTATTCCTTTATCCTTTCAGAGCATGATGCCATTACCAACTCTCGTATTCCATTTTCAGGCAGTAATATCACTGTAATCTAATTCACCTGAAAATGCTGCACATCTCAATAACCATCACCTTCGGGGTAAGCATCCGAATTACACCACCTCAGGAGTGTGTTTCAAAAAGTGACAGATTGATTCTAACAGACTTATCCCACATGGCTTCCCTCTCATGATTACCAGCCCGACTTGGGTTCATACTAAAGACATCCATTAATCACCGAGCTGGATGGGAAGGAGGGAGCCGTGCTTTCTATCCCAGCAGTGGACATCCTTGGCCTTAGGCATGCTGGCCTCGCTCCAGCAGTAGACAGATTGATTCCCCCGGTGCTCTTGTATTCAGGAGTCTATAAACAACCCACCCTCCCACATAGAAGAGCCGACAGTTTTTGATATATGGCGCTGGATCGATGTACACAGGGAGCTATCTCATCTCTCTCTTAAACTAGACCACATTGCTGTGGGTAGTTCATATGGATATGGAGGGTCCCTTGAGGTGTGTGCGTGCGTGCGTGCGTGCGTGCGTGCGTGCGTGCGTGCGTGCGTGCGTGCGTGCGTGCGTGCGTGCGTGCGTGTGTGTGTGTGTGTGTGTGGTTATGCACTTGTTATTTATCTCACCTGTTCCTGGGTTATAAAGGCAGTATTTTTTCATTCTGGCCTCCATACTTGTACAATCATCTGTCTGAAAAGTTTGATTATGTGTGATATAAAGGCCCAAAAACCTTGAAAAGTTTAGAAAGAGTTACTTTGTGAAATACCTGTTTTCTGTCTTATAACATATAGTAATGTTAACACGAGTGTAGCTTCTATCAGACTGTACCAGCAGGTGATTCGTTTAGCATGAGGACATGGCGCTGATCTCTGCTTCCACCACCAGTTGGTTAATCATGAAGAAAATAATGATGAGTCTTAGGTTGTTTTGGTTGTTGGCAGGTGAAAGGTCAGAGCAGAATAGATCTATTCATCTAACTCACGGCAAGAAAACAATTCCAAATGTTTCTAAAATGTTGACCATTTCCTTTAGTTATACAAGAGGGAAAACATCTCTCTGAAGCATGTGGGAAACTTAAAATTCTGCACTCAAGCCTTCTGAGTCAAGTGTTTGCGCAAATTTGAGCGTACTGCAGCCAAGGCCTTGTGTTGCAAAGAAACAGATGTAGCAGACAAAGCACTTAACTGTACTCACTCTCATTGCAGATGATCCCAGTCCATCCAGGTGAACACTCACAGCCGTCGCTGTTTCTACGACAGGCTCCGTTGACGCAATCATCACAGCTCAAACTGCAGTCGTCCCCAAAGGAGTTACTCAGACACACTGAAAAAAGAAATGATAACCTGGATGTACATTTTTCTTTTCTTTTTTTTTGTTTGTTTGCATTTTAGTCTGAGTATCAGATGTGTTTCACTGCACCTATTTGGCTGTCCAGTCTAAATTCTCCTCGTCGCTCCCTCTGAGTGTCCAAGTCTTTATCGTCTTCGCCATCCTCATCGCTGTCGTGGCGGGAGCGCAAGGCTGCTGTGTACTGAAGGAGCTGAGGAACCCTGCGGAAGAGCAGGTCTGGTAACCTGTGGACCTCAAACTGCTCCTCCTCTTCTTCCTCCTCCTCATCATCCTCCAGCTCTCTGCCGTACAGAGCTAGCACATAAAATTAGGGTAAAAAAAAATGATCACGTAGATGATGAACATACATGAAAAAGCTTCTATTACTGGGATAAAGTGCACCAATCTGATACTGATGGTAAAAAAGATAGCATACGTGTATTTTGTTTAACACACTGGTATCAGATCAGTGCACAGGAAGGAAAAAACGTTATCGGAACATCTCTAATGTGACCCGAGGAGAAGCACTGTATGATGTTACTCACAGATGCAGGAGTGCTGATCCTGATCCAAGCGGAAGCCCAGTCGGCAAAAACACTCGTAGGTTCCCAGGGTGTTGACACAGTAGTGCTCACAGCCTGAGGTCTCTGCCAGGCACTCGTCAGTGTCTACAGGACAACACACGGCCAAGACCATTGACACTGTAAGTGATGTAGGAGCCAGATATCATGCTGGAATCATCAGAAAGTAATGATCGAGCTTCTATCTGGAGATCAGGCTCAAACTCATTCTTTTTATCAGATGTTTGAAGGTGCTTATATTCATAGTGATTCTGAAAGTTTGTGTTTTTAATAACTGGATTGTTATTTGAAGTCAATGTGTGTCAGTCAGGCTGATACAGACAGGAGCTCAAGTGATAGACAAGTGGAAGGACAGACAAGTTGTGCTGGATTGAGCTCGGTTGCACTTTGGGATGTTTCTCTGATCGGAGGTGTCAGTTGACATGATTTCTTCCCTAAATTCCCTGAATTTTTTTGCCATAATATTCATGGGTTTAATGAATTACTAATTTGACTCTTGGTGAATAAAATGTTAAGCTTTTCGTTACTGGTTACTGGTAAAGCTGTAGAGTCATACTTGTCTCCACCTTGTGGCAGCGTCAGTTATCAAAAACAAATGTGGACATGCACATATTGTTTTGAGTGTCACACAATCGCTACGAAAGGACACACTTCACTATTAGAATGGGATCCATTTGTCTGCAAACATTTGGACTGACGAGATTAAATCATTTGTTCCATGTTCTGGTCTAAGTGTCGTGCAGATGCGCTGTCAATCAAGCAAGCTCAGAATGCATCCTCCTGGCAGCCACATACACAAACTCCATATACTGTGAAACGTGAAGAGATTTACCTGGTGGGGATGAGCTTCATGAGCATCGTGTGGACGCAATTTCATTTATGTGAAAATATGATGTGCAAGAGCTTTAATATCGAAGCTTGAACAGTTAGTAAATGTACTGTGGGATCTACGAGTACTGAAACATCGAAAACACTAAAAAAAACAAAAAAAAACCACCCGACGAGGTAACGCGCCAAGCATCCAGCACTCTCACCATCACAGCCACAGCCGTCTGGGTTTAGTCTGTGGCCGGCCCTGCAGCTGCACTCATAGCCGCCAGGATAGTTCCTGCAGAAGTGGCTGCAGCAGGACTCCCCACTGACACACTCATCACTATCTGAGAAAGACATACACAAGTCAACAGTTAGAGTGAGTCATGAATGAGAGTGACAGCAGTGAAAGAGCCGTGAAACCGAGACATGAGTTCTTACCTACACAGGTCTTCCTGTCCCGGTCCAGCTGGTAGCCGTGGTTGCAGGAGCAGAGGGGGCCGCTGGTGGTGTGTTCACAGTGATGAGAGCAACCTCCGTTGTTCTTCTCACAGCTGTTGACGATCTCCATCTCAATGCCTGGAGCACAGAAGACCAAAACCACAAATGCAGCATATAGCCACAGCTGGGACATAAGCACAACATCATGGGACATTTCTCGCTGATGAGGAGTAATTGGTTTGGTTTTCCTCAGTCTTGTAATTATTTGCTACAGATTCATGTATTGAAAGCATGCGTGCATGCTGGAAGAGTAGAGTACATGCAATGTGCTTATTAATGTCAAAGCACAATAATTCCTTTAACAATTTAAACGTTTCTGCAGTCAGAAATGTGTTGAGCAAAACTTCTAATTTGTTGATCAGGGAGAGAGTTGAGTTTCTGCTGTAATCTTTCCAGTAGCAGCACCAACTCTTATCTTTACTTACGATAGCACTGTTTTCCATCGGCACCAAGTTCAAAGCCCGGGTGACACACACACCTAAAGGACCCAGGCATGTTGACACATCTGTGGTAACATTTGGCATGACCTGAAGTGCACTCGTCAATGTCTGTTGGAGGCAGGAGATGATACAAAGAGATGCGCTTCTTTACACGGTGACATGATACGTGCACAGAAATGTCACCTAATGCAAAAGACGGGAAAGCAAGTCATCTTCAATGATTTATACGCATCATGGATGTTGCAAGACACAAGAGGATCGCTGAGTGTTTCAAATTCCACGAAACTAAAATATGTCCTCTTGTCCTACTGGAAGTGAAATAACTTGACACTCTTGGCTAAGCTGAGGTCAACTCTCTGGGTCACAAGGCACTGAGTTGTTATGGTTCGTATCACAAAGTGAAACAGACACACATTTTTGCTACCAAATTGTCATTTAAAACACACACACACACACACACAAATCAACACAGATGATTTGATTAGTAGTCTGGGGGTCAAGTAGCAAAGGCTATGATAAAAATGAGCCTGTAATGAGCTTTTGTTTGGAGCTCGGGTTTTGATGGTAGAGGAGAATGAACCGAACACAGCTGCACTGTTACACAAGCCATGAAAACGCCGGAAGGGTTTCAATACAAAATGGCAAATTTGAGGAGGTAAATTTGGCTGGAACTAAACAGGATTTCTCACCCAACAGGTGAAATTTGCCTCAGTCCCAACCCTCCACATGACTACTGGGTGACTCCAGATGTCAGTTTGAAAAACTCTCACACATATCAGCCAATATGAAACAAGGTGTCATTGATTTGAGCTAAAAACAAACACAAGAGAGTGAAAAGTGTGATGCTAGTGCTAACTTCAAGGAATCACAGAGTCACGTGGGTTCATGTCAACTAAAAGTTTGTCTAAAATGAATAAAACTCACAGGAACGGTAATTCACTCCAATCTGCATTGACTTTGCAGTCCAGGTGTGTGTGCGTTTGTGTGTGTGTGCGTGCATGCGTGTGTGTGTGTGTGTGTGTGTGTGCGTGTGTGTGTGTGTGTGTGTGCTTGTGTGTGTGTGTGTGTGTGTGTGTGTGTGTGTGTGTCAGTGCAATAATGTCTTATCTTATTCCTCACCTTCACAAGTCTTGCCATCTCCGGCCAGACTGAAACCAAGTCGGCAGCGGCACTGAACCCGACCATTTTCTGAAACACACAGCTGGTTGCAGCCCCCATTCCTCTCCGCACATGGGTCCCTCACTGACACACACACACACACACACACACACACACACACACACACACACAAAGAATAAATTGAAGCCGCGTCAGCCCAGCAGGTGATTCTACAACCTCTCTGCATGCTTCATTTTAAATCTCCACTTCTATGCAACTCCTGCACTTGCAGCTTCTTCACTCATACACATAAACACAAAAACAGGTCTTCCGTCCTGCGTGAGGCTGGATGGGATATCTTCAAGATCCACAGAATACTTTTCAATATCTGGAGGGAGACCACTCGGAATTCCTGCTCTTTAATGCACAGTGACCGTTTCCAAACCATCAAATATGACATATTGCGAGCATCTGTTGAAAAAGGACTTACATTCACAGTGTCTCCCGTCTCTCTTCAGCTGGTAGTTCTTTCGACACTCACATTTGTAGTGATTGTTCCCCACTTCCACACACTTGTGCTCGCATCCACCGTTCAAAACTGAGCAGGAATTTACAGCTTAAAGGCAATCGAGACACGTTGTGAGAAAACACGAAAAAACCACAGCACAAATTACAAATTCAATCTAAAATAGCTTTCACACCTAAACGCCAACCACACTGAAATTACAGGAAATGATTTGGTAAAGTCTGGAAACAGGATCAGCCACTTGGTACCCATAGTTACTGTCTGATTGTCTTTCCATCCAATTTCTCAAGTGATTTAATGATGTGCCAAATAAGAATATCAGCCTTGTGCCTTCTAGGGACTCTAAACACAGACATAATGACACACACAAGCTATAAATTTGAACGAATGCCTGGTTTTTAACACTGATGACTTCAACAGACACAACGACAAACCTACAGATGGCAAATTGGAGCACAAGTAAGAGAAATAAGACTAGAAATGGATGTCAGATCGAGAATATCAGAACTGGCGGCAGATACTGAAGTGTCCATTCTATAGTTTACACTGGACCACGAACCGGCCATAATAGACTGGTGCAGGGATGGCCTACTTTTGTTGGCTAATCTGGAAGTTAGCATCACTATGGGTACACAAATGCAATAGTTAGCAGTACAAAGTTAACATTAGGCTGAACAATACACTGCAAACACATAGCTAGAATATCAATTATCAAAAAAAAAAGAGCTCTGGTATCAGATTTATTGTCTATATTGGGAGATCAATTCAATCAATAATCAATTCAGAACAGAAAAAATTGTGCAGTGCATCTCTAAATGAGACAAAATAAGTACTGATTTTCAACAAGTATGAAATTTAGAAGCCTTCAAGTGGGCAAGCAATAATGCCCATTAAAACCTTAAATGTATATATAATATATTTGGTTATTCTCCTAATTCAACATAACCAAAAAAGACTATTTTAATTACACTGTTCCATATTCTTCTCCCTCTCCTCAAGAAAGCCATGAGCCTTCACAATCAATCAATAATTGATTGTTTAGAGAGGAAGAAAAAGGAAACTGATGCCAAAAGAGCAGGAAACTCGCTGCTTACCGATGCAGGTGCGACCATCGGCGTGCATGCGGAAGCCTTCGCTGCACTCGCAGTGATAAGAGCCCGGAGTGTTGACACACGTTTGCTGGCATCCTCCGTTGAGCTCTGCACACTCATCTACATCTGAAAACACACACAAACTTATATTTACACACAAGTGCAGACAAAATAAAGCTCATTCACTGCACAACAAGAGCCGAAAAAGCAGACTTTTGACTCTAAGAATGTCAGAATTGTTCTTCTGACTGTCAGACATCTAATTTACAAGCTTGCTGGTCATGAGTCAAGGTCTTAAATATTGTCTCTTTGCTTAAGTCATCCTTTATTGTCAGTGTTTGCCAGAACTTGGCTGAACTGCGACAGATCAAGAATTTTGGTCAGTTGTAGAGGAACTAACAGCTACTTTAATGAGAGAGAAGTTGCATTTGAGCCGCAATTTTATTACATCCTGTATCCCATGACACTCGGAGGCAGTTTAATTAACCATTCCATCCTGAGTGACGCAAACAAAGGAAACTGAAGATGTCACACAATACACAAAAAACCTGCCATAAATTCTTTTCTTTTTCTTTGCCATACATGAGACCCCTTTTAATGTGATACGCTCCAGTTCAACACCGCCTCTCACCACCACCTCAATAATAAACACAGAGAAGAATTATGACCTGCCTGACCGTCTCAATAAAAGTGGATTATAAACTTTGTTACAGTAGAACATTGGATTGCATTACATTCTACAGATGCACCAAAGGAAGTGGGTCTTGATTATCAAAGAAACCACATTTTCTTATCCATTTCATCCCATAGCAGCCAAAGTGTCTGCACCCTTAAGCAAAACAGTGACTCACTACATGCTCCAGAGCCAAAACAGCACAGTGACCCAAATGTGATCTGACTACAGCAGAGGATACATGTGTGTTTGTGTGTTTGGGTGAATGATGAATGGCTCTTCATGCTGTTCAAACAGTAGTAACTAAACCTGCTGCTAATTTATATCCTGCACAGGAGAGAATTCCTCAGCAGACAGTCCACATAGCTGCACGCGTGCTGGGCATGTAGTTCATGTTCCAGAGAGACAGGAGACAAGCTGAGAGGACAACACACCTGAAGGCTCTGTTCAAGGACAATCAGGCGTTCCTTCACATCTGGACAACGCATCACACACAACCTCTTCCTGGCTGTCATCGCTAGCTCGCTGGAGCTTTCACGTCTGGCACTGGTGATGACAGGCTGGATGTGTGGTGCAGAGGGGAGGGCAAAAGTGTTGCAGTTTTCATTTTATTTGTGGGTGCAGGCGTAAAACTGGAGAGTTCTATAATTTGCAACATGCAACAAAGCCAGCGAGAGAGCAAAGTACGTCTCAAGTTGTGCGAATTGAAAATATAACTTAAAAACTACACACATGGGCTCGTACAGCTTTGTGGGACTCAACAAATGAAAATCCTCCAAGGGATTCAACTCGTTTAGGCATTAAGTTTAGGATGTAACATGCTTGGGTTAGGAATGTGTGTGAGGGTGTGTATGTGCCTTTTCTTTTCCACCTCTCCAGAGTAAGAGGAAGAGGGGGTGGGGGCTATTCTGCATGACACTGTGATTAACTAAAATGAATTATCTGTTTGCCTAATTTATCCAAAAAAAAAATACACTCAGAGAAGCCAGTCCTCCATCTGGGCCAGTAGCCCACTCATCTACTGTCAGCAAATCCACCATTTTCAAATGTTTCAAAAACTGTTGAAATATACCTTCTTTTGTTTTTCAGAGGTCCACAAAACAATTTCTAGTTTAATAGGAAAGCCAAAAAAATCCCTTATTAAATGAAAAATCCACAACTATTTTTGAAGTCTGGAAAAACTTTGAGAAATATGCCTTCTTTTTTTTTTCCAAATGTCCATGATATTTCCTGAGAAATAAAAAACTAATGCAAAACTTGTCCTATCTAGCAATGTTGACGAATCCTTTCCTGGTGCAAGATATGGAACCAGATTCTCCGCTGGTACAAGACGTTCCCTTGGTAATTTTCCTGTTAATAGGTTTTCACTTAATCCTGCAGACAGACATGCAAACCAATCCCATAACCTCCCTGGTGGAGTTAATGAGTAATCCCCACACATATCCATGCAGCGTCCAGTCATTCTGGTCTCTTTTGTACTTAAACAGATCAGCAGCTATTATGGAGAGGGAGGTTTGTCGAGCTTGATATACTTCTAGCTCACATTCAGAGAGCAGACACACAATAGCTGCCTTTCAGCGGCTGGTGAGGAGGTGCGTGGGGCAGCAGGGGCGGCCGAGGTGTCGGAGGTCAGCGGGGCTTGAATGACGCTGTCTGCCTCTAACTGAGCTGCTGAGCAAGCATCTACAAATCAGACCAGACCAGACATTTGTGAGTCTTGCTTTAGTAACGCTGCAGGAGAGAAAATCAACAGGTGGTCCTTCAAACACTCAAAAAAGGGAGATCTGAGGCTGTTTAGAGTGAAACAACAGGTTTTTTTTTTAATCTTTCAGGTTTTATCATCAGGTGTTAGCCTCAATGTCAGATTCCTTCAGACGTGTTTGAATCGAGTTCAAGTGAAGCAGCGCAGAGAGAAGACTGAAGGTATTGTGGGTGGTCTCGCTCATCTCTCGGTTTCAAGAGGGGGATATTGGTTTTGAAACAGATTCTGAAAAGTCTCACCGCATTTTTTTCTTCTTTCCCATAAAGACGACCACACATACGATTCACACAAAAACCAATAAAAGAAGAACCCAACAGCTGCTGACACTGCTTCCGTTTGTCTTCTCCAGTGGTTTGTTCACAGCTTTTAAATTATTACGAAGTGACAATATCCTGTCTTAAAGGTGAAAGGTCAGGGGCACTTGTTCACACCTGGAGCTTGGAGGAACAAATGGGCCAACTATTACTGTCAGATGGGGCAGGGCAGCCGAACTGAGGAAGCCTGCTGTCCGAGGTGATTACAAACCAAGTGCTGACTGTGTTGTTGGCCTTTACAGCCTGGAGCCCAGACTGTCACTCTTTAGTGGGTCAAACTGAGGTAAATGGACAAATACGACTAATTATTCACGCAGAAACGACTCACGTGTACAGATACGGATCTCCATAGTTTGCATGCGAGCTACATTGTTGGAAGAAAAGATGTCAAAATGTTTCTTTCTTGGAAATGTATAAACCCAGACAACAGACATGTCCGTTTAGAGTATGTAGAGACAGAAAAAGATGAGAAAAACATGTACTTGAGGTAAAGGTTTGTATGCACATGTACTACAACAGTACTAGAGGACACTAATGAAGCTCAGCAGTGCTGACTGACAGCAGACTGGCAGTAACAGAGATAGACATTGCAGAGATTCTGCAATGTCTCAGTAAACCTTTATGACATTTTGTTTGGTTTCACTGAACTAAACGACAAGATCGACGATGGACCCCCCCTCCCCATTCATACTTTGATGCAGACAGCGAGGTGTGAGAACCGCTTAATATTCCCACTGTGCAAAAAGAGCAAATAAGCGTAAATAAGTAGAAGAAGAAAGCCCCTATCGAGTGTAAATCATGCATGTTGGAGGACAATGAGGGCTTTCATGAGAACGCAAAAAGGTCCAGACCGCTTGTTAGGTCTTGAGGATACATGAATGATGACACTCTAAATGTGGAGAAAACCTTGTTTCTTTCAAATCTGTCCTGCAGGATTCCTTTACCTTTTTATTTTGTGTGATCCAGGAAACGCTGAACAAATTGCTGCATCAAAGAGGATTTTGAGGCCATAGTTTTGTCTGATTTGTCTGTGCGTAACAAATAAAAATAAACAATAACTTCCACATTTAAATATCAACAAATAGTTTCCCTATTTTCCTTTTCATAACTCCCACAATTTATCTTCATAACAAATCGCAAATTTTTCCATGTCCATGTTCATCTTATAAAAATTGTTTTGATAACAGGAAGTCCCAGGATGCGAGATGGCCTCCCGCTCTCTGGCTACATTGTGATGTCATATTACCGTCACACGCCTTGCCGTCTGGCCCGAGCTTGCTGCCCTCAGGACACTTGCAGTAGTAGCTGCCGATGGTATTGCAACAGTACCCCTCACATCCGCCTTCGTCCACTTCACATTCATTCACATCTGGAAGAAAACAATGAATGGAAAACAAGTGAAGTGAATAGGAGCTAAACTTACTGGACGATAACTTTAACCTTCCCGCAGGGTGCAGAAAGTCAACAAATCTTTAGATTTTGTTTCCTCTCCTTTTATGAAACTGATGCCAGTAATAAAATTAGCCATTAGCACGTATGTTCAGTAGGTATGATCAGTGTTTGGCGCTTCAGCATTTTGTGACACTCAGTTCAACAGTTTACATGGACTTCATATGTTCTTTTGTCTCCACTCTTTAAAAGATCCCCTGTAAGTTTTAACTCTGAAAATCCAGCAAAAAAAACCCACAAAACTACATCTTTGTTCTTGTACTAATTAAATCAGTGCTTCCACAAACACAAGCATTCAATGCAACATGGTGCGTAAATGTAACAGCAGCATTGTGCTCATTACATCCGAATTTAGACACAAACGAGGTTGATTGTATAGGATCAACAGAATTTTCTTCTTAAACCAGGCATGGTGTAAAAGGTCCAACCGTATTAAAAGACGTAAGGACAGTAAAGCCCAGTGCTGCTCATGCTTTTCTCATTAAATGTTAGAAACTGAAAAAAATAACCCTACATGTTGTTTCATATTCTCATAAATGTCAAATGATTTCTTCCTTAAAACAAAAAGGAACCTGGAATGCCTGTCAGATTCGGATGAACGATGATGGATTGGTTGTACTTTCCAAGAAATAACTTTTATCTCTTTGGTAGAGCAGGGCTAAGTGCTAAACATTCCCCGTGTGTCCGAATTTCTATATAAAACTGTTGCTATTTCTACTGGAGAGGCAGAGATGAATCCAAACATTTATGCTATCACACTGTCTAGTCTTGGGAAAATAGAGAAATGTCGAGCTATCAAAGAGGAAGAGAAACGAAAGGTTATTTTGTCCCCATCTGTTGGATGAGTTAAGAGATCCTCCCAGTTGTAAATTGTGCAATAGTGTATGAAGGACTAGCGGGAAATTTCAGAAGTGCTTTTTGCAAACAATTTGGAAAGACATGGAGAC
Organism: Aulostomus chinensis; assembly: GCF_037954235.1. NCBI lineage: Eukaryota > Metazoa > Chordata > Actinopteri > Syngnathiformes > Aulostomidae > Aulostomus > Aulostomus chinensis. The sequence continues at coordinate 3,916,045 of NC_141329.1, forward strand.
GGTAGAGGGAGAGATACTAAAGAAGAGCAGCTTTACAGGGGTTGTTCAGCAGCCGGTGAGAACATACAACAAACTGAGCTCTGACTGTAATCAATCCGTCAGACGTCTCTTGTGAAATTCTCCCACAATCGCCTTCAGCTCCTCTTAATGGACAAGCTTCTAGTAATGGTTGACTTTTGAACCTCTCTTTCAGCTTTGTGGGTTCGATAGTAGCAGTATAATGTGCCCTCCTCTGGTGTTTAGGTACATTGCAAAGGTTAATCTAAAGCACACACACTTAAATACTTTGCCAATTAGTAAAAGCCAACATGGATACTCTCCTCTGCCCCTCAGGTGGAAAACCTGAAAGCAATTTCTGTTTTAATTTTCAACATCTTAATGAGCGCACGAAGACTCCAGGCTTTGCTAACCTTCTCCTGCCGGTTCATCCAGGGAGTTTTACACTGAATGTCATCCGCCTCTCTCGCCAAGTGGGAGATGTGAAATAACAAGACAGTATTGTAAAGAGAATATGAAAAGCAGTCCTTAGTGCAGGAAGATTGTCTCCAGCTGCCCATGTGAGATGAATTATTGATATTCTGTTCAGATCAGTTTAATTGAGGAGACATAATATACAGCAGTTTGGACTCAGGGTGCTAAATTTATTACAGCCACATGTATTTCTCATTCATCTTCCCCGTGTAGAGGAAAACATATGAATGCTTTTTTTGGAGTGAAAAAAAACAACAGCGGCGGACAAAAAAACCTCACGGTTTGTTTTCCACAGTGAGATTTAATAGTTTGCTTATCTGTAATCATGTGTAATGTTTTATCTCAAGAGAGATTAGTACCAATGACAGTCACAATAAAAGGGGTGCACAGTGGTAGAACATTGGTTTTACAGTCGATTTATTGGTGATGTGTCCTCAGATTCAGTCTGTAGAATTCTGCAAAACCTCAGAAACTAAGGATGGGTCGCCATTTTATCTTTTTCAGGCCACACCCACTCTTGGTTTCAAAGGGCAGGCAGGGTTCTGCTCTGGGTCATCTGGGGAGATGGATTCTGCAGGTTATTCAAAATGGAAAAAGTCTTCTTCTTTGTTCATTTACGGAAGCATGTGGTCCGATTGGCCACTGAACAACTGCAGGGTGACTCTGCAACTTCAGCTCCTCGTTGCCCTGGCGTGGCCTCCTGGGCTGAACTGCCCTTTACAAGCCTTAACTAATACAGTCCAGCGTTCAGCACATTCCCCTTCATGTGGGGGGATCCAAGAAACTGTTTAAACTTGAAAAATGCCAACACTCACATACACACAACACATACAACCCTGCTCTGCACATTTCATTACCTCATAGGGAGATGACCTTTCACCTTAGGACCCCTGCACACACACCCCACAGCTCCTGAGAGTCCAATAAGGAGTCCGTCTCATCTCAGGGTCATTTACCTTCATCATCAAGGAACCAAATGGACTCATTTTTTGCTCCCGTCCAGGAGTTTTCAAGTTTCATTCAGGCTAACATGCGGCAAAACAAAAAGGACCATAAGTTCAAGAAGAGATGAATCAAATGTTGGCTCAGGAATGTAAGCTCATTTGAGAGACAGAAACAGATTTAGCAATAATGACAGATTGAAGTACAAAGACATTTACTGAAACTAAGACTGCCATGCATGTAGCCAAAATAATATCCCGGTGGTTTGTTCCAGAAGTGAGGGAGGTAAAAATAGATCTTATTACCAGTTTAAAATAGATTTAGAGCATGGAAACTATCACTTTTGTCTGAGAATAGAAATTAGAGGAGAATAAAATTAAGTGAAAATGTCAGTAAAATATGCAGAAATACATTGAAACGGCTGGATGAGGTCTGCTGAATGGATTAAGCTCAGAGTATTGAAACATGTCTGCGGCCAGGAAACAACAGGGGATCAGCGGGACTTCTGAGCGCAAAGTCAGGGACTTGTAAGAGCTTTTTAATACTTTTGAATTGTTTTTAATCAACATTTTAATAATTTTGCGTGTTAGAGAGGTCGGAAATATTTCCAGATGCATGGACTTCTGTTTTAACATTTATTCACCAGTCAGACATTCGCTCTAACCTGGCCTCGGTTAGTTCATACCTACATTAAACATTATTCTCATTCTGACTGGCCTGCTATTTGTAAGAAGTTTCATTTGTTGAAACCATCCTATTGGACTTTGTGACGAGTGTTACGAGTGCTCGTGTTTCTGTCCTGACTCAGCTGTGTCATTGCAACAGTTGTTTCCGAGAAACATGAACCAGATTTTTTTTCCTGTGGAATTTACATATTTCAGCCCCTTTTACACAAACCGCTCACGGCACGAAAACTGCACCGCTGGAACCAGAATTGCATTACTTTTTCAGTTCTTTCTGAGTTCCTCCCACAGTCCAAAGACATCAAGAGGGGACTCGGCTAACTGATACTCTAAATTCTACACTCTACAATTCTAACTGTAGGCGTGGCTGTGAGTGCCAATGGTTGTCTGTCTATACGTGTTGGCCCTGCGATGGACTGGCAACCTGTCCAGGCTGAACCCCGCCTCTCGCCCGAAGGCTGCTGGGATAGGCTCCACCCCCCCAACGACCCTTAGTTAAATGAATGTATTGGTATTGATCCGTCCAGGGCGAACCCGCCTCTCACCTGAAGTCAGCTGGGACAGGTTCTGTCAATCCCTCTCTCTTTCCGTCTCTCCCTCTCTTTGTCTCTGTCCCTCTCTTTCCCGCTCTCTTTCACCCCTGGTTCTGCTCAACATTTCTGCCTATAAAAAGGAAGGTTTGCTGAAAGTGAAAGTGTGCTTCTAAACTTGATCTACCTATGAAGTGCCTTGAGATAACTTCAGTTATGATTTGGCCTGATAGAAATAAAACTGACTTCAACTGAACTGACTTGGTGCAGAATTTCAGAATGCTGTGTAAAAAACACAGGCTGAGACAACATCTCCGGGGTTGTTTGGTTCTGCGTAAACAAGTCAACTATCATTATGGTGATGTCATTTTTATGGTGATGGTATGGAATCTCACCAATTATCTTCATACACAATAAAAAATGTTCAAATGTTATAAAGCAGGCGTCCCCTCCAAACTGCTTTCAGCCTCAGATCGCCTGATAATCAACACCTGGACGCTCGTGTGGCCTTCGAGCTCATGATAGATGACACATACCACTTACGTCAGCACTGAGGAATTAGTTTTAACATTCTGGGAACTGTCCAAACCCTGAAAGTAAAAGACACTTCTCTAACCGTCCATTTCTACCCTGGTTATTCTCTGACACAGACACACATTATTGCATGTCATTTTTAAAGTTTTAGCTTTTGATTTTGTTTTATTTTTAAATCTATATAATTACGTCTGACACGCAAGTCTGGATCACGATGCAGTCACTCATATGAAGTCCAGAGGCAAATGGAAAGTGTTCTGCTGGTTCATGAATAGGGGTGATAACAGTTTCCCATCAAGTCACACACAGAGCAAACAGCTGCAGAAGTGCTCTGGACTTCTCTTCCAGTGGTTCCTGCTTATCTCATCAGGTGTTACTGGCATCACTTGTCCTCCACAGTATAGTACCTCCCTTTTAGAATTTCTCAGAGGACCAATGCTCTTCCTCCTCTAAAAAAAACCCCCAAAAAAACTATTTGGAGAACTTGGATTTTGGATACCTCAATAAAGCATTAACCGGCTGTTCTTCCCCGAATGTGAAAACCACAAGAACCTGCGAGTCGAGATCAATAACTGAATCAGCAGGAACCCTGTGCAATGTGCGGAGGGTCTAGGTGTCAGACCTCAGGCAGTCATATCCAAAGATGGGGAGATTTACTCTTCCTTTCTGGATGGAATCAGATAATTAAACAGGAATGTATTGCATTTGTATTTCTTCACTAATTATTTCCACATCTCTATTGCATCAAAGTGACTTTATAATAACTGTAAAACAGAACTTGACACACAAAAGGGACGAAAACCAAAGATGTGGGGCAATTAGCATACAGGAAGATATTTTACACCCCTTGTCATAAAACATGTGCTTCAAATACTGGTTTTCCAGACATTAATAAAAGCACACAAGGCATTTGCAACACAACTGAACCCAAGCGTGTGAACTACTACAGTACTACACCTCTTCCAAACATTGTGTTTCTGCTTCTGCATTTGTCTTGAGAGGCACCAAGGAATTTAAGTGATCTAAAATGCATGAACCAAGTTGGACTGCTGTGGACCTGAAAGTGCGAGGACTGACCAAACGCAGGCAGCAGCGGGAACACGCCAAACCCACTGAGGTGAAGCAGGCATGATTTTGAAATCTTTAAGAGGGGATCTTTTACATGCGTGCTGCGCTGCATCCCTGTGCATGTGAGAAGCCGAAACCAGCGATGACACGTGTGCTTTGCCACTTGGCACTGGGCCTCAGATAAGTGGTGCCCAAGATACCTCGTGAGTATTATGTGATGTGGTGTGTATTTAGTTTGGATCTGTTCACCTCGTCCCTGCTGTGATGAGCTGTGAGAGACTGACTGATGTGTCTACATTGGCTGTAGAATCCCGAATACATGATCAGGTTCGGAAGATTGCTTTGAGTTCTATGTAAACATCATATCCGAATACGATGAAACTCTGGATTGGCCTCATAAGTTGGATGCTACAGTCCATGTGAACACAGTCACAGACAGGTGATTGGAGGTCATCGTGACACAATGATCACAACAATTAGGTTTTTGCTTCCTTTAGAGACCTCAAGAGCAGATAAAAGACAGACCCATCAAGTGTCGTTAGGGAAACACACAAGCCCCTGTGAACCAGACCAAAGGTCAAAGGTCACTTTCAGACAGCTAAGGAGCTTTAAGGAACCTGTCACAGGGAGGAAAGTGAGCCTCAACAATCAGCTCAGTAGAACAGAAGCATAATTGTTTTCAAGATGTTGCATTGAATGAAGTGGACAGCCAACTAGAGAGAGATACGATCAATCATGGCTTCCTACGTTCAAGAGAAAGGCAATTGTTCCTCATTCAAGCGCACAGAGTCAGCAAGTGCTGGTGCAGGGACACACTTTCAGTCATTCACTGGAGATGCTAATGACCAACCGACGAAGGAGTGTGCAGGCATATGTATTCCTCTCACTTCTCATAGCAAAAGAAGCAACAATCGTGCATTTTGGGCCTCGGGGTCACGTGTTCGCGTGACCTAAACCCAAACAACTCACACATTTCTCATTTGTCCTTTCAACATAGAATGGGTGCTCTCAAATAATAAGGGTTGTCTGAATCTCATGGTCACATCACATTGTTCCTGTCATTTAAATACAGATCTAAGATGATACAGATGATTTTCCTGCATATTTTCCTTTCAGTGGGTTTTAGAGGGTGAAGCAGCATTGATTATTCTGAAAAAAGCTACCACAGAATAGCATCCTCTTCCAGCTGAAGGGTGGCTGCTCCAAAAGTCTTGAGATACATTTGACCCTTCGTCTCAATGAGAACTCCTGACTACTTGATGGAAAAGCGACCGGTGTTTTTATTCCCCAATAGATAGGGACGATAGAAAATGTCCTCCAGCGAGAGAATGAAACTTAAATGAAGATATGTGGGTGCAGATGTGGAAAAAAATATTTTTGTTTTGGACTATATTTAATCCCTGATAAGTTTGTTCTCTCTGAGGAATGTCCTGCAGCACATGCACGTGAAACCCAGCTTCACCTCTATTTCTTCTTTGGTAACTACTTCAATACATTTGGTTTGTAAACTCGTTCTACTGCATCGATGAAGAGAAATGCAATACCAGGGTAATGCATCCAGAACTGAACATGTAGTCAGATCAACTGTAATGTAATTGACATTTGTGTTGTTTTCCTTATTGCCCCACCTGTTGCACTGCTGGCGTAATGAGAGAAACGTGTCCACCTGTCCACAAGCACACGCTGTGGGTGAGCCAGTTCAACTCTACGACAGCTTTTCCAAAAACAACAAAAGGCAGGACCTTCTCCTTCAACAGCAATAAATTAGTTAGCCGTCTCCAACAAGGTCATACTGAATAATCATCATCTTATTCTGCCAAACTACTGTATTATTTATTGTTTTGTATGCGTTGCTCCTTTTTTAATCCAGCTGCTGGGGACAGCAGGCGCAAATTAGTAGGTACCGTTACTTTTGATTGCATGCTGTTGCAGTAATGATTAAGAAAATAATAAATTATAGTTGAAAAAATTTATGTTTGAAAGCATGTCAAAGTGTTTCGATGAATTAAGTTAAAAATATCAACCTGATCTCATAAAAGTAAGTTTAAATGACCACAACTTCATTACAGCATATTACGTGGTGGCGGCGGCACCACATCTGTTTAGCTAACAAGCCAACGCCATGGAAATGACGCCAGGAGAAACAGGAATTTCACTGACAACAGCCTCTTGAAATGAAATTCCTTGTTGTAAAATCATGTTTCATTATGTGTCAGCGGAGCTAAAGTCTGGTTAGGTTTAGGCACAAAAACACTGGTTAGGAAAATGTCGTGGTTTGGGTTGAAATAGTGAAACACAGATCTTGAACATTTGGTCTTCTGCTGCAAAATCTAGCTCAGTATTTTTACAATAATAGTCATCACATGACTTTGTTGAATCAGGTAATTTGTGTGTCCACCACCACCACACAAAAAAATCATATATATTTACATTATTTGCACGTGTCACTACATAACTGTACATAAATGTAGCAGTGACAGGTTGTGCTCATTTCACAAGTTTTCAGTGAGATCCAGCTGAAACAGATAATATCATCATCATCTCTTGATCCTTTAGTTTCTTCATTCAAAATGCATTACCAGCTGAAAGACGAAAACAACTCTCCCAGATCACAAGGGGACCTCAGGAGTGACTTTCCTGCCATGCTTATTTTCCTTAACCTCCTCCTGTTGTTCTGCTGCTACAGTAGGAGTCTCTGTGGGTTTCAGTGAGTACGAGTCAATCACACACACCATCATCTCCCACCCTCTCAGCATGAACTTGCTAAACAATGGCGGTGTCTTAACGCATACAGGAAGATGAGGGTATGCCTGTTAAGTGTGTGAGAACTTCCCGTCCATGTGGCCACCATTAGGGGCTGAATGAGCTGCTTCCTCCGATAGCTATGCTTGGCATGTCGCGCTTGAACTGCCCAAAGTCTGTCAACCCAGCAGAGGGTCCTCCACCCGCTGAGCTGGTGGCAGGCTGGTGCAGTGAAAACAAGATGTATACAAGTGACATCAGCAAATCAATTCAGCCAATTAGTTCGTAGTTTCTGAGAACACACGATGTGCTACGCTCAAAAAAATCTCCACTTAACCAACAGTCTGCTGATACTTCATGCAACCTGCATCTCTTACTGTGTCGTTACTGACCTGCATGAGTCACATCACAAGACTTCAATTTTGAGCTTCTTGTCAGCAATAAAAACTAACTGGAGCAGCTGCAACTGACACTGCACTTGAGGGTTAAAAGAAGAGTAATATGATATTGTACTCATTTCATTACTGTTTTGGTTGGAAAAACAAGCCACCTGGCCTTTAACAGTTTCCCCGAGGATATAAGTATACACTTAAAAGTGTTGTCTACAATTTCAATAAGGCAGACAACAATACACACCATTGATTTTATTTTTTTTTACTGAACTGAACTTCATGGATGATGTTGATGGCGTGTGCTGATTACTGGAAGGTCTGATGCATTCCTCCAGAAGCTGCAGTGTCTTTATACTCAGCTTTTATTGGCTTATCATGACTATAAATCCTTGACATATTCAGGATTTACTGCGAAGAGGAGGAATCACATTCAACACAAAAACTATGAGAGTTTGTTAAATAAAAGTGTTTCAGACAAGATCTCATTTGAAAATCATTTAGTTTTATGACTCTTTGGTCTCATAGTATTAATTCTCAGGAGTTGCAACAGAATGGATCTGGAACGAACTCCAAAAGTCCTTGGAAAGAGTGTCACCATAAACTTTGTCCTTTGTAGTTTAGCTCAGGTGGATGTTTCACTGCAGACCTGTTGAAGACATCAGAGTTGTCTGCAGCGGTGACCATCAGTTGCCTCCTTGTTTAATGTCATGATCAGGCTTCAGACCACATTTTTACTCAAATGAATGTTGGTCTAGATTTATTTTTCCTTAGCTAGTTCTTTTTTTGTAGCCACACCTTGCACATTTGACTTAATTATATCTTTGAGCCTAATTACTTCCAGAAGATCCGATAATGTCTTTCCACGTTGAGAGCTGAAATCTCACACAAGCCCTCTTGTTCAAGTTCAGAGCTCGAGCAGCCATACACTTAAAAGGAATGCTGGATGGATTTTTCCTTGGTCCGATGGTCAGTGTATCACCTTTCCTCCAAAGATATTTGAAATCAATGGAAGATGTAGATACATGATGGGCAAGTAAAAAGCAGAACATGAGGGTGTCTCCAGCTCATCCTGCAGTGTTTGCTTAGATGGGTATCCCTGACAGATCAGCAGGGACGACAAACACTCTTCTAGTCTAAGGCATGTTATATAAAATCGACTTTTTCAAACTAAATCAGACAGAAAAATCAGAAAGGCCAACTAATTTTAATTTTGGAGCACTTTAACACCATGTTTCTGTTCTATTTACCTGTTCACCTAATTGCTAGAGTGTCAATCCTGGCTGTTTGTCACAGACTGCTGAATGTTCAAGGTTTCATCCAACAAAGAGAAATAGATTCTGTGTTTCCTGGGAGATTGCACATCTAGCCAGGATGATAAATGCTGCTCTGCACAATTCCATCTCACACAAGCACGCACAACTTACTAAGAATGCATACACAAACATTACGTGCAGAGGTTTACTTACATGGTGTACAAAGCAACAGGTGTGTTTTATTTAGTAGAGTAGCAAGCCAACCTTGTCCAGACATGAGCTCAATGATCAAAGTGGGAGCCAAGGTCCAGGGGATTAAACCTTCACGTTAATAGGAATAAAGATAATTCCCATGCCTTTCCTCTTGTTATCGCTTAACATTGTGATGTTTATTGCAACTGCAATAGCTGTTAAAAAAAAAAAAAAAACAACTCATTTGACCGGAGGGGAAGCTTCGTTAAAACAAATTCCAGTCCAGTCTTAGTGGATGAGGCATAAAGAAAGTTGAGTGACACCCCTTATTTGGAGCTAAATCAAACATAAAATCTGCACTGATGTCTTTAGCTGTCTTGTTACATAGCCAACACTGTATTACTGCAGGATCCAGTCTCAGGGTATGTCACTATCTAATAAAGTGCTGTGAAAACAGCCAGACTCCACTAGTGAGCGCCACATGGTTTCTGTCTTCACACTGTTATGTGTCTATGATCTCGTAATTTCATGCAGACCCATGCACCTATTTAACCAAAGCAAATCCTAATCTAAACTCTAATAAAGCCAGATAGCGTGGCCCTCTCAAGCTAGAGGGAAATGCAACTGTAAGAGAGTCGGCTCCAGTGTCCCAGCACATGCTCGGGCGTCTCCGGGCTGTTTATTACCTCACAGTGTTGACACTGTGGCCTTGGTGTCAGAGGCTGACGTGCATTTCCATGGACAGTGCCTTCTGTCTCGTATCAGAGATTAGAAGCAGGTGGCCAGTCGGCCCCCACAACACACAGTGGGCTCTACCAGCGCAACTTGGCAGGAATACCAAAGAGAGTAATATTCAAGTGGCCAATTGATGGTGAGAGCTGAAAAGAGGGGAGAGGGAGCAGAGCAGGGGTTCTCCCTTGAACTATTACCAGACTGGACTGCTCTTACACACCACTCTCACTGATCCCTCTCCCAGTGGTGATGTGCAGCCCGGATGAACTGTGCTGAAAAGCCTGATATACTGCTCTCTGTGTCGTCTCGTCAGCCTACTTGAAGTCACGAGGTGGCAACGTGGCGAAGAAGGTTCAAAGCATCAATGCGTCTGATACAACCGACGGGTTCTTCTTTCCGCAATTTTGCCAAACAAAACAAGACTTTCAAGGATTTTTAAGACTGATCCAGACATTCAGGGAAACCAGCTCATGGATTTGTAAAACACTGTGAATTATTCCAGTTTGAGGGGCAGAAAGTGCTATTTTTCAACCCTTTATGTATAATAAAATTGATGGCTTAACTGAGGAAACAAATAAAAACAAGTCAGATAATATGACTTTAAATGCAGCATTGAATGCTCATGGGAAATAATGAGGAAATGCAGGAAGTATCATGTAAATGGACAAAGCTTCCAGAAACATCTTTACGACTAAACAGCAAGACCTTTCGGCTTTACCTTAATACTCTAAGATGCAGTAAATCTTTAGAGAGCAGTATTACTGCTTGTACTGCATATCTGTTTTTTCTCTACCAAATCATACACACATCAGTACTAAGTCTGTCATTTTGGAAAAGTTTACAATGCAAATCTTAATATGAAAAGCTTCCCTGGTGGATCAATGAGCACATAAAGATTTTAGAGTTTCCAGGTCCAGCAGTGGTTACAGTGTCCTGGTAATCGTGTTAACCTGGAATGTGAAATGAATGTCCTCTTTACAACCCTGACAGGTTCGTCTGTCATCGAGGAGTAAAGGTCGCCATTCAGCCTCCACTGCAGCGATGGAGGGAGATGGACATCATGGAAGGATCAACACGTGTGTAAAAACCTGAAACACAACTGTATAATCAGAATCACTTTCTCCAAGTCTTTGTGTATTCCTGAAACTTTTTTATGAGCTAAAAAGAAGAACTTGAAGAAAATGGACCGTCAGGTTTCACTATTTTCTACAAGGTAAATCCAGTTTCCATTCTCAATACACTTTCTAAATGACAACAAATGAAAGTTCTTGTAATTACACCAAGTTCCTGCTTCCAGTTTAGTGCTGTGACAGGGTTTGGGTCAGTGGTGTAGGTATGAGCATCTGCACGAAACAGAGGTACAGTGAAGGAAACTGGCTGCACACGGGAGCTTGGCTGACTCTTTCCTGGCAGAAACAAGAGGATAAATCTGTCTCAAGAGACGGGAGACGGAAAAACGTTTTATAACAACAGAAGACTGAGAATTCTCACCGAGAAACACATAAGAAATGTGCTTCCCCATCTTCTTTTTCCAATCTATCACCCCAATGTGCGAAAAACAAACAGGCCAAGTCAAAACAAAGGCGCGGGACAGCTACCTCTAACAAACGACACGTTCTTGTGAAGTGTCTTAGCAAGAGGGAGTGTTTTAAAGCCCAGGGAGGCAGACTCTTCCTCCTGGGAGAATGAAAGCAATCAGGTGGGAAAGCCTCTGCAGTGAGTATGTTTGCCTGTTTGCGGGGGTTGGGGGTATCGCTATTCTGTCACTGCGGAACTTCTCCATAATACTAATCACCATGCTTATTTGTGTGTTGTTGAAGATTGCAGGACGGTACAGCACACGTATGGCACGGGTAACGTGAGAAACTACAGGCAGCACCCCAGAATGGACAGATGTCATCCATTTCCTCCTGAGATAGTTTTTGTTGTTGTTTTAATGTTCTCAAACTAGTCAGCAGAACCCTTAATGGGCTTGTAACATAATGAAATATTCAGGGTTTCTGCACCCTTTTCAAAATTTATTTCAAGCATATTTTTTTTAGAACTTCCAGAGAGCATTTTTTGAACTGGCAGATCACAATCTTCACGCATGCAGATTCAGCAAGTGAGGCGCAAGCAGAGCAGTCTTTATTTTACATGAGAGGCAGGAGGTTAGGCTCTCTCTGGCTCATTAATTTTTAAAAGCAAACTATTCCATCAGCTAGCAATTAAGAAAGAAATGCAATTACAATTTTAAGTTCTGTAAAACCCTGAAAGCACATTATATTTCAAGCATTTTCAAGGATTTCCTGAATATTTCGTCGTGGCAAACATTCTTTAACATCTCGCTCGTTCAAACTGCATATACCAGTTTTTACAGAGTGGAGGCTCAGCTGAGTTGAACCACAACCTTCAAAGGAAACCCACTGTTACCAGAGAACACTTCTTCCACCTTTAACAACCCCAGAGACCCCCACAGAGCAGTCTCATCTAATCACAGCTCCACTAAAGCCTCACTACGGAGTCTGCAAAGTGAAAGCATAAGGTCTGAACCGAAGCTTTAACAACACGTGTTGCTTTAAAGAAATACAGAGGGCTTCACAGACTCCCAAAACTACACATATGCTGTAAAATGGATGTCCACACTGTGAGAACAGCAGTGGTGTCAAGTAGATAAACCTAAATGTCAGAATCATCAGAACTCACCGTACTGGCATCTTGTCCCTTTGAAGCCCTCTGGACACTGGCATATGTGACCTCCACTCTCTGCGCACCGTCCTCCATTAAAACATGTGTTGTGTCTACAAACCCCTGAAGATACAAGATATAATGTTGAATATCTTTATTGAGGCAGTGTAATTCCTATCTTCAACATCAAACTGATACATAATGCTGAAACTTTAAAACTCACTATGCAGGCAGCCTCGCTCTTCCCCCCTCTGAGTCCAGCCTGGGCAGCACTTATAGACCGTGTGTAGATCCATGCTGTATACCTGCCTGTAGGTTGTGTAGTACCCTGTCCTGCACAACAACAGCTCGATTACAGTCCCATGATGGTCCCATGATGTCTAAACATATTACGTTCATGACAATAATCCAAGGAACGTGCCAGTTTTTTGGGGGGAAATATGGTTATTGCCCATTATTTTTAGAACTGGACAAGCAGCTAGATACCTTTCAGTCCTCCAGACTGCAACCAGACAGCTGACTGCTGGTTGGATTAGCCACGATAAACACTAGGATTTAAATTTTTCCCATTTTTCATGTTAATCGGACCAACTTTTGCAAGGATACGGGACAATTCCTGTTTTGATTGTAGCATTTTTTTGTTGATAACTTTTCCATCAATATTCTTTTGATGATTTTTGATCTTTTGCCTGCAGTTGAATCAGGTATGTATCTGACAGAATAACATCAAGAAACTTTCATTTTTTCCACAGTGAAATTAAAGCACAACCCAATTTCTATTTCTTCAGCCAAAGATCATTTGGGGAGAAGTGTATTTGGTTTTTGAGGCAGTAGGTGCCCAGAACCCACAGTCAGTCATCCAGTGGGGGTCTGGAGCTTTGTAACGCATGTAGGAGAGACAGGTATCTATCTGCTTGTCCTGAATTTAAAAATAATGGACAATAGGCCTATTTTCCAAAATGCTGGTGTGTTCCTTTAAGTGTTTGTACACTGTGAGCTGCTCTTACCTCCTCTCATACCCCATACACCATCTGTGGCTTGTGCAGCCCTGCTTCCACACCTTAACCATGCGTGTAAAAGCCTGCACACATGGCTGACGAGCCCCCAACATGGACATCTCCTGCTCAGCACAAACGTTTGGCCTGTCAATGGAAAAGCCACACAGCGAAGAGCGAAATAGAATTAAAAACCTGCAAACTTTGAAACCGAAATGAAGCTCACTCGCCCTCAGACCCTGGGTTTCTGATCTGTTGTCTGAAATTGATGCATGTATGTGTTCTTAGTTTGTTCTTGACATCTCCCTATCACAGTGTGTTGACCTTCACTGCAGTGAAACTGAAAATCACTGTAATTTTGAAAGCCAGCATGTAATAATTCCATGCTTTGACTGCTGATGGACACCTGTAGATCTGCAGCACAGCTTATGTGTGTAATTCAAAAGAAGACGTGGTCTTTCCACGTACACATGTTCGGCTCATTACACATATTGTTAATCAAACATTTACAACATCCTGCAAGCATGTTGCAATGTACTCAATTGTGGTACATAGAAAACTTTCAATAAACAACCAATAAAATTCCCCAGGAAATTCTGTTGTTTTGCTGCCAGTAATTGAGTGCAAGCATGCACAAATGTGTAGACGTTCATTAAACAGCACAGACGTGTTGCATACACTACAGCACTCCATCATAAGTAAGCTGCATCAGCGTGTTGTCAGACAACCAGAGGAGTCCTCCGCAAACCGTCTGGCTTCAATACACAGCAGCCTGAGGCTAGAGGAAGTATTCACTTCTCCAGTAATGCAAATGACTCCTTGAGACGTGTCCAACAACCTCTGTGCTCATTCATCTCTCCTAGATTAAAATTTGATTAAATGTAATTAGTTTGGATTAATCAGGAACACTTTTTTTTTAACAGAAGCTCTAATACGGGACTTGAAAGAGCGACTCCGAGTGGTCATTGCGCAGAATACACAATAACTGTCCTGATAAGTATTTATAAATCTTAAAAAGCATGGTATTTTACTCCAGTCTCATCTTGACGTGTAAAAAAAAAACCCAAAAACCAAAAAAACTATAACCAGATTTCTCGAAACAATCAGATGAAAAGGCAGACATATTGTAAATAAAAGTCTTAATTTCTGTTCTTTACTTACATGCCAAGTTGCAGCTCCAAAGATAACCCGCTGTGCGTGGTGCTGAATAACATCACACACACAATGAAAATGTCTGGGGACATTATTGCTGCCTGCTGGGACGCGGAGAGAGAAGTCAATCGTCGCAGCCTCTGCGTCCATCAAACGAAGAGCATCTCGGCATTTCGAGAAGTCCGTCAAGACATGGTTCAGATGTCTACGTTTGTCGTGCGATGATCTCTCCGTGATCTGGACGTGGTTTCTCGTCTACTGCCTGAGCAGATGCTGGCCGACTTGTCTCATGTCAGACGAAGCTTTTAAGTGGCTCCGAGTAAACGCACCACCCACAGTGACTGAGGGGCCAGCTCCCCAAACCCCCGGCGACACTGACCTGGTCTTGCAAACTGCTGTCCAACACATACCTAGATTATCTACTGAGTACATGTACAGTAGAAAGATCAAGTGTTGAACATAATGTTTTATATCATAATGTTTTATAAAATATACTGTTTTTCTATTTGGTGAGGATTGTGGATTTCCTCAGTAGAAATAAGATTTCAGGTTATGGCAAGACATTATATATTACATAAAGCTTATCATTAATCAAATACATTATTCATAAGTAAACGTCACATTGGAATAAATCAGTGAAACAGCAGTTGGGTATAAATGATTGCTTGAAAACGAATGATAACTTAAAAAAATCTAGCCTACTTATAAGGACATAGTTCTGCAGGCCAATATAAAATATCAGACATGAAAAATAGAAACAGATTTGACAGCTGGAAAGCTCAGAGACGCCTAGTGGTGAGGATGTGGGACACAAAGCAGCTGCGAGGCGCTGCAGTACCTTGTGACGTCATCAGGGGGCTTCCACTGGAGTGGCCATGTTTCACTGCACACTATAACAAAACTTGCACCAAAATCAAATAATGCAGGTATCAGTCTACCAAAGCAGTCTCGGTCGGTCGCTGTCTTGAGCCATCCATGAGTTTCTTACTTTCTCCCAAGGTGACTGTATCTCCACACCATAACTTATGTGACTGTTTGGACTAAAATGAAAAAAAAAATATCAAGGCAACAGTTTCCATCAGTCTTTTCAAATTGTGACAGCTGAACTGAAAGGATCTTTAACAAACAAGCTACAATGTTTTCGCGGTTTTAGCTCTTCCTTTATTATCTAATCATTTTTCAGTACAGCCTAGTTGAAACAAGTGCTTGATAACGAATCAAAATCAAGTCGTACAAAGTATTTTTTCTACATTATTTAAAATGAATTTCAAGGGTATTGCACCTATAACTTAACTTTCTTTCAGCAGGTAACTCATTTTGGTCAAAATTCGACTATCTTGCAGTGTTAAACATGTAATGGCGATTTATGTTTATGCGTCTGTGAATGAAGCTTGTATGTTAATACTATACGAATACAACGAAACATACAAATCACATATATGTTCGTGCTTTTAATTCGAGCGCTGGCTATATTTGACGTCACTTCCTCCGTTTCGTAGGTAGCTTCCTGCCTGCCGTTTGACGTCAGGAGAGGAAGATAGGTTCTTCTCACGTCTATGTTGGGAGATACCTTACAGCTACATCATTTCTGACTCTTTATTCTTTCGTTTTGTTCATGAATTCCCCAAATCCAGAGTAGGATTTGAACTTCGTCAGGATTTGATTCGAAGCCTCTTCTGTCCTCAGCAACAACACGATAGGTAAGAGACAAGCTAGCTCGCTAGCTAGGAGGCTGCTAATGCTGTGTCTGCCAGCTATTTGGCTGTTGAAATATTCTTTGAATTACCTAAACTGCTGAATAGAGCTACTTACTGTAAAAAAAAAAATGGTGAGTTGAACCGTCGTGTTTGCTAAGCTAGCTAGATACCGCGTTTATTTCTTTTTTTATGAAAGTAGAAGATGTGTTCTGTCACAAGAGCAGCAGCTGCAGGTTAATATTATCAGTCTCTCTTTTGTTCCTCTTCAAAGTCATAAGACATTTTTGTTATCATATGACATTGAGTATTAATAGATCTCTAACCACTGCCAGCAGCCTGTTCGCTCCAGTAGACTTTCAGTTCCAGTCAGAATGTCCCTTATTACTTTCAAACTAGATAACTATTGTTCAATAACATTGGCTTGTCAAAATGTGTTAGGTCATAACTAGCGTGAAAAGTTTGACATATGATGACGAGATGTGGTAAATATGTGGTCTGGTGTTTGTGACAATCTCATCCAATGATTCTACACAGCCAAATGAACGGAGCAGCGTTCCCTTCCCCCACGGCGGAAATGGCAGAAATGAGCCGTATCCAGTATGAGCTGGAGTACACCGAGGGGATCAGCCAGAGGATGCGCATCCCGGAGATGCTCAAAGTGGCTCCAACTGTCGTCTCCGGTCAACCTAATGTTGGCTCCCAGGAGCTCGTCCAGACTATGCTGGTCCCCGAGAGAATTGTGGTCACAGGTTGGTGAAGCTGTCTTAGTCATTGGTGGCTGTCATTATGCTAAAATCAGCCTTGGAGTCATATTAAACATCTCTTAGCGGCGCAGTCCACCATTTGAATCAAGTCAAGATGAACTCAATCGCTCACATGACGCTTGTATTAACACCTGTCTTTTCAGGTGACAGTAATGACACTCAGTTTGTCACGCCCAGAGACCTGGACTTAATCCAGTCAACTCCACTAGAAACCCTGTCACTGAAGACCCCGCCCCGCGTCCTCACCCTGAGTGAGCGACCTCTAGACTTCCTGGAGGAGGAGCAGCAGGCAGCTCTAGAAAGTGAGGGGGTGGTAAGTAATGAATTAATAAGTTTATCTCACTAATTAAGAGGAATTTACATACAGTGAACCATATCCCTCATAAATCCTCATTTCTTGTAGTTGCGGCCGCACGCACGATTGCGACGCGAGCGCTCGGCTAGTGAGAACGCAGCTGTCCGTCACAACAGTCAGATGATGCACAATGATTCTGCGTGAGTACAGGTTCAGCCCTGGCGTCATTAACTCTCTCCCGTGCACATGCATGCTGCATCTTCCTCCTGCCGCTTTGTTTTCATCCGCCCCTTTGTGATGAGGCTGGTCATCTATTATGAGTGGCTTGTTAGCTGTTTGTTGAAGGACTTTTTCTGCTGTCAGTTCCAGAGCTCAGTTTTTTTTTCTCACTCATCCCTTAAAACCATGCTTTAAACATAGTAATACACATCCTAGCAGTGTTTTCCTAATAAAATACCAGTCAGATAGCTCGTCCTTTTACAACCTCCTGTTTATTTGCATGATCATTAGGAAAAGGAGAAAATGTTGCAGTTAAGTTCAGGTGCTGGGGTAGAGGGAGGTGATGCAGCTCAGGAATCATTGGTGTCCGGTGAGAATTGAAGTAGTCTAACCACAGAATGCTGGCGTGTCACATAACAGTGCAGCTCAGCACATACGTGTTAATAACTATTTTCCTATTCACGCTATTAACCCTTCTCCCCACACCTTGCCCTGCTCATTTAATGGAAATACTTGAGAAGAATTAGTTGATCCTTCAATTTGTCATGCTGGGATTTTTGAAAGTATATAAACATAAATAGAGTATTACAAAGTATAGAAATGATCTGTTGCAATAGTAAATCATTTAGTTCATTAAACTGTGCTGATAAGACGAGCCTCTGTCCCAGTGTCAGCATCCATCAGGGTTACGGTGTACAGGGTACATTTCACCATCTAGTAGATTGTTGAACTTCACATCTTTCTCAACATTTTACAAACATTTCAATTCAACTTTTTTTTTTTTTGGATTACTCATTTTTCTTGAGCAATTGCATCAAAGTCAGAATAATTTGCTGTAGTTTGCATCTGTTTTTCATTGCTGTGAGTTGTTGGGTGTTTTGCATGCTAGTGAACTGTAGCTTGATGGCAGGTTCAGTCAGTGCGTTATTTGCTTTCACTCAGTTGACATTCTCACAAAAACAGTAAAGATGAGGACAGTTCCTTTTCCTTATTTCTCTTCCTCTGCTCCCTCACTCTGCTCCCTCATTCCCTTTTCTTCTCTTTTGTCTTTTTCTTCCCGTTTTTCTCTAAATTGCTCTTACTGGTGGGCACTGACCAGTGCAACACCATCCCCCCAAGCCACTGTGCAACCTTGCCCCCCTCTCACCGTGGTTGAAGAAGATCACAACCTGTACAGCGCTAGCGGTGTTTTATCTTTCATCCAGTCCACCACACGTCGGGCCTACCAGCAGGTCCTTGAGGTCTTGGATGAGAACCCTCGCAGGTGACCTCCCAATCATCCATCTTGCTAGGGTCATGAGAAGAGCTAGTGAGCCTTTTGTACCAGTCAATCATTTCTGGTCACTCAGACGAGGATGAACTCTGTAGCTTGTGTTCTTCAGCTGTCTTAACCTGTTGAAAGTGTCGTTGCATCTTCAGCACTTTGATGCCTGATTTTTAGCACCATGTCTTTAACTTAAACAGTCACCAGGCCCTCAGTTTGGCTGGCAGCTTGTGTGGTTGATTCAAGCATTATTTAACAATTTACTTACTGACAAATTCTAACTTTAAATAATTCTATTAATATCAAAGTCAGATGTAGTTTTGTTTACCTCGTGAAACTTTACACACACAGTAGTATGTAAGATGATCAGATAGCTACTGAAGACACGATGACTGTTGTCTCGTCCTTCAGAGTGGGTGAGACATTGAGAGGACTAAAAAGGCCATATTCATAAATAGATGAGTTAATGAAAATATAACACACTGAAAAAATGTAGAAATAAAAGCCTTAGTTATTAAATACATGTGCAAAATCAATACCTCTGATATCTTTTTGACTTGACAAATTACCTAATTTATTTTCTTATGACACAGTCTACCAGTGGATTCTTTTCTGTGTAGACTTAATTATTTCTATTGATTGCTCTTTTTATTTAGTCCCCCTTTTTTTGTCTGGCATCTGCACCTTCATTAACATGGGTGAAGAAATAAACAAATAATAATAATGCGTCTTTCTTTTCAGAGTGTGCGGCACATTTGTTTAGTAACTGTGGCTTTTATTTCTACAGTTAATTCTTCATTATTTGTTTTTATCACAGCAGTTTTACTCTTCAGTCGCGCAGTGATGTTGTTAGGTACGCGTCCTGCGTCCCTGACGCATTAAAATATGAAAGGACGCAGTAAATTCACTCTCCGTGCGTCCCAGGGACACACCTCATTTTTCCCATGAAAAACCATACATTGTGAACAACAACTTGTGTTTAAAATCACAGTAAGTAGCAAAAGAAACCTTGCCGTCAGCGGACCTGACGAGCGCTGTTTCAACCCTTTGCGCATTAACTCAGCGCAGACATGATCCCCTTGAGTACAGTATCGCGACATGCTAGTTTAGCCGCTACAACAACAACTACCGCGGATTTCATTTCAACAATTAAAGATACGGACTTCTTAGTAGTAAATAAATTCACGTTTCAACTGTTATATGCTGTGTTGACTCGATGGTTTAACGTCTAGGGGACATGCGCTAACGAAATAAATAAAAAATATTCCGGTGGTGGCTGTGTGGCAATAAAAAAAAAATACTTTGAATGGCGAAAAAAACATTTTGAACATACCTGCTAATTATAGCCATATCTTACCATACCACCATTGAGAGAGTTTAACACTACAATTTAAGCAATAGAAGAATATAAGAAATAGAAAGAAATACATTTTTTAATTGGGGACCCATTGAATTTCCCAGGGACCCACTCAAATCACCACCTGTGGGTCATGGCGACTCACTATATTGAAAACCCATCAACATCTCTGGTAGCGTCTCCGAAATTGTTCATGTTAGACGAGGAGCTGTCAATTCAGCTTTTATTTTGAAAGGATGTTAGCAGCCCTCTTTGAAATTCGGTTTGTGTCTCTGTTGACTGAACAAAGACGCAGGGCTGCTGTAACAAAACAAAGGCTGGATGGAGCGACCCTGCCCTGACCCCACATCTGCTGCAGGGTCAACTGTGTGGTCACATCTTCACAAAAACCCTGCGTTCTGCTGAGGCGCATCCAGTGTCACATGTCAGGAGAAACTAACAAACCAAACAGAGAGGAACCAAAGTGCAGCGCTGCTGTCGCATAGATATGAATTCTTTTCATAGGTTATCTGAGTAATAAGAGAAGTTGTTAAACTTGCATTCCTGATGGTTTTGTAGTAGTTTGAACTTTTGACTGCGTCCTTTTAGATGGTGTAATGTTCAAGCAGAAGTAAAGGTCTTTATATGTTTAAAGACCTCTATCTAAACTCTGCACCGCTTACTAACTTCTTCCGTATTCTCGGCCTCATCGGGTGTTCATAGGAAGAAAAAAGAACAGATGCCAGAGTGTACAATTAGTGCGTACATGTATGCAACACAGTACCATGTGTGTGTTCTATCTCTTATTTTTCCCCTTCCCCCGAACCCATCTTTCCCCAACTCTGTAGCAAACCATCACTGCGAGGGGGGTCGGCTTCAAGCTCCAACCCCCTGCAGGAGTCCAGGTAACTTGCCGTAGTCTTCGTTCTCTTCTTTCCTGTCCTCATCCTTTCCTTCGACCTGTTATTCTCATCTCAGGCCAGGAACTTGGATTTACTGTAGTTCTGAAGTCATCTTCTCACAGTCATGACTCGTGACATTAAGCTCTGCTCATTTGAAGGCTTGCGTTATCAACACATGAAGCCACGCTGGATGGTGCGCCTGATGACATGACAGTGGTCGATGCTGCAGCACTGCGACGTCAGGTCAGTTCCTCACTACCTCTTTTGCACCTGCATGCGTGTGTGTGTGTTGATCTGTAAACTAACTACAAAAAATCAAGTGTTTATTTTGTTTTAATCTCCAGCTCATCAAGTTGAATCGAAGACTCCAACTTTTAGAAGAGGAGAACAAGGAGCGAACAAAGCGGGAGATGATCGTGTACTCGCTCACCGTAGCGTTCTGGCTCATCAACACCTGGGTGTGGTTGCGACGTTAGAGGGGGTCCGTGTGTGTGGCGACAGCTCTACAGGGAGCGTTTGGTTCTTTATTCTGTGTCATATGATGGCTACATGCTGCACTGCGCCCACGTGATGAAGACCCTGAAAGGGGTCGCCGCACGCTGGGCTGTTTTTATTATTGTTACCTCTGCCAAAGAGGTCACGCTTTTGGGGGGGAGGGGTACAGGTTGGCCTACAAAACTATACCTGCAGCACCCTATGTATGTGTGTGTGTGTGTATATAAAAAAAATAAAAAATCAGATTTGACTTCCCTCACTCTATACAACAGCCACACACTGACATATGTGGGGTACCAGGCTCTGCTCATCACAGCTTGCGGCTTTAATTTGGGCCAAAACATGAAAGTGCCAGGGGCCCAAAGTTCGCCTTGGCGGAGGGGTGCGCTCTTTGAGTTATTGTGATGTGATTTTTGTTTATTTAATACATGTAAAGTTTTATTTTTTTACTTTTCGGTTCATTCTGCCCTTGTTTTGGTCATACAATGTTTTTAAGGACTAATCTTTTTGCTCAACGCCTCGCATGATTGTAAATATTTGTTGCTTTGGAAAGTTGTTCAGAGATACAGAGCGGCTCTGTTCACCAAAATAGAAACATGGAGCAGCGAAGTTGAGTCATAATGAAGTTCCATATTTATTGTAGAGAGAGAATTATATGTGAGTTGCACTGGAAAATGTAATAAAATTTAGTAAAATCATACATGTGAACTTGTGCTTATTTTTGTTGATGCATCAATGAAATACGTTAGGGAACAGACAGAATATTATCCTAACTGACCATTTTTAGATTTTGGCAGGTATATTTTTTCTTAATTTGTCACAACTGGTTTGGTTTAGGTGATCTGTGGTCACAGTGACATCAGAACACAACATTTTACGCGCTAATTAGGAGAAAATCTCACAAATGTTTATTACCTTCCACATCAAATTGGTCAACTTCATTGCGACGTTCCAATGTTCAGCAAAAAAAAAAAAAAAATCACTTCTGGCTGTTTTTCAGTACAATCTCATTAACACCTTGAGGCCCGACAAAACACTTTCTTTCAAATTCTGCACAATATGCAGAATATTATGTGGAAAAATAGCAACTGAAAAATGAACAAATGCTTTGTTTCACATACATACAGTGAAATGTTCAATAGGAATTAGTTAAAACAGTCACATCAAAGTCCATGACAAAATACTCTCAAATATGATGGCATCACTCCAGCTCCTCAATCAGCCGGCACGGCGGCTTAGCTGCTGACTCGGGATCATCCTCATCCTCAGGATACACCAGTGATGAAGAACTGTGAAGGACTTGGGCTGACTTGTTGCAGCCACTCATTAGGAAAATAGAGCTCCTGCCTGGACTCAAACAAGCGATGCTCTCACTCTGCTTCCCGGCTGCTTCCTCCTCGATGCTGCTCTCTGATATGACTTCTATTTTCGGTCCGAACGCTTGCTGACAAGTTTCGCTGAAGTCTTCTGTGTCCACATCCTCCAGATCAGGCAGATCATCAATGCGCAGAGTCTGAAGTGGTGGAAGTTGAATGGTTTCCAGCTGCTCTACATCCTCCAGCTCTGTCACCAGGGGCCCGGGACCACGCGCTGCTTCACCGGGGGCTGCTGTGAAGACGTTTGCGGGGGGACGTGTCCTCTCCCGTCGCTCACTCTGGAGCGCCACTTGTTCTCGTCCCGCTTCTTTGCTCACTAACTCGATTCTGCTTGGTTGGCTTTGGTGGTGGTTTTCCTCTTTTTGCTCCTTATTTCCAGCTGCTGTTTCTTGCTGCTGTGACTCTGGATTCCCTACCCGGGTCTCCTCTCTCTCACGCTGCTTTATCTTTTTGACACATTCCTCCTCTGTCGCTCTCTGTAACCCTTCGCTCAGCGGCCCCTCCTGTAAATCATTGTTTGGCTGGTGCTCATCGGGCTCCTGTGTTATTTGACTGTGTAAGAACTCCTCCTGGGTTTCCAGGGTGTCCTGCACAAATGTTTCCATATTATCTCCTGATATTTCCTCACAAGACGTCTCACCTGAAATGAAACAGACCGAACTGTGTCAACATGCAAATTCACAGTTTCTATATGCATCAAGACAAGAACCTGTACTCACCTCTGTCCATTTGCTGTTTGAGACGCCGTCTCTCCTGGGCATTTTTTCGTATCACTGCCAAGCTATCTAAACTGTCTTGGATTTTTCTCCTTTCTCGTGAGTTCCACTGTTCCCTCTCTTTGCGCTCCTCTTCCAGCCCCCCGCGAGCCCATGCCTCTGCACATGCCCTGTCTTTGGGGAAAACAGGGCGATCATCCAGGAAGGTGAGCTGCCCCAGGCGCACGATCATGGTCTTCCTGTAGTTCGGGATTTTTCTCACAGCTTCATTACCCATTAAATTTAGGACTCGCAGTTCTGGCATGGCCTCCAGTACGGAGAGGATCTCAGGGTCTTTTAGCAGGTTGTGGGACAAATCCAACACACTGATGGACAGACACAGACTAAGATGCTGTATGTCTTCTACTGTCTCCAGCTTGTTATGTGCAATCTGCAGTGTACTAAGCTTGGGAAGGCAGGAGATGTTCTCAATGGTGTGGATGTAGTTGTTGGACACATTCAGGGTGCAGAGTTTGGTCAGAGGTTCAAGATTTTCCAGTTTACGTATCAGATTATGCTGAAGAAACAAGCTGCAGAGATCCGTTTGTGCATTCAGGTTCTCAATATCTTGCAGCCCGTTGCTCTCCAGCCAAAGACACTTCAGTCCCGTGTACTCCTCCAGGTTCTCGATAGTGGCGAAACCTTTAAAATGCAGATACAACGTGTCATTCAGGCTTGGTGTTGAGAAGAGTTTGTTCTGCTTACAGTGCTCTCTTAAAAAGGTCTTGGTCATTCGTGGTCCTGAGAATGTTTTGTGTTCCTTGTTTTCTTGGGCCCTGACAGGTGTGATGGCGTCCGCTCCTTCCTCAACTTGTTCGGTATCTCCTCTTCCCAGTTGAGTTGCAGGTACAAACTCATCTTCTTTAGTTCCACTGACTCCAGCAGACGACATGACCTAATGTAGTTACCGTCTTCAATCTTTCACCACTAAAGACTTCAGCCCACCGCTTTGTTGTCTTGGGTACCGTTGTGGATGTTTCTATGGTAACGATAAACCGCAAACGGCGGCCTGTGAGATATTGTTCATTGTTCCTTGTCGACCTGTTTCAAGTGGCGCACATCACTGTCAGGGAAGCAACATGGCGTCAGGCTACATATTAAGTCGTGTCGCGCTAACGTTTGGAAGTCACTGTCAGCGTGTTTGCAGGAATGTCTGTGTTTCGCAGGTTCGAGGGACAAAGCGATGGCTGAAACCCTACTTGAAGTACATGGCGAGGAAGTCAAGGCTCGAAGGACCACCGCCACCGCCACCGCGGTAAGGTAGCTAACATAAGCTAGCATGGGTCCCAGAGAGCGGCGCAAGGCCATCGACGGATTTGATATTGAAATAACCATGTGTTTATTTAACTTGGTTGATCTTGTAAGCTCTACATGCAAAACATTGATTGTGTTACATTAAGTTTAACATTTATTGCCATACAAAGACTTGCCCTTTCATTGTGTTACATTAAATAATGTCCCCCTGTGCAAAAGGGCAGCGATTAACAGTTGATGGGTTTCTCTTTAAATGTTTTCTTTACAACCTCTTAGAAAACATCATTTTCAGTCTACATCAGAAAAAAAAAATCACTGAGCCACGTCTCAAACACTGTTATGAACAAGGATTTCAATTGGCAACCAGTTATTCATTGGAAAGGAGGCCATAATTTAGGGTTGGTTGACAATTTTAAATGCAGTCTGAACTGTTTTAACATCTTCCAGCTCTCAAAAGCCTAACTGGGATTACCATGCCGAGGTTCAGGCTTTCACGACCCGCCTTCATGAGAACTTCTCCCTGGGGCTCCTGAAAACAGCCTTTATTAATACCTGCTACCTGCAAGCGGAGCAAAAGAAAAGACAGGCATTGGGTGTTGACCCTGAAATCACAGCTCTTACCCTGAAAGATAATACACAGCTGAGTGCAAAGGGAGCTGATTTCACCAAAGGCTTCCTGACTGACTGGTGCAGGGCCAACTTCCCCAGCCTGCCAAGCGAAGCAGTGGAGAGTGTCGTCGGACACCTCACAAGTTCAGCGCTTGTGACCCATGTAGCAAGAAATCTAGGCATTGAAGATCTGACCATGAGTGCAGAATTCCCCGTCCTCGATGATGTGCTTTGTTCCACGTTCATGGCAGTGATTGGAGCTCTTCATGAGAGCAGTGGAGCAGAGCGGACAGGATTTTTCCTTAGGGTAAGAGGCCATCTCCACACACTGACTCCCAATATCAGATGTGGAAATACAGCCCTGATCTTTCTCAAGTTTTTGTTTAAAAATACGTTTGCTGTCACACACCCCTTCTAGGATTTCCTGGTGGCTCAGCTGATAGGAAAAGACCTGTTTGAGATGTGGACAGTGGTCAATCCCATGGGCCTGCTGGTGGAGGAACTCACTAAGAGGAACTTGCCTCTTCCAGAGCCACGCCTCATCAGGTCGGCCGGGGCGAGCACCGTCCTCCCATTGTACTTTGTTGGTTTGTACAGGTATGTGTGTCATGAATTAATTCAAAGTTAAATAGTATTGTCCTAATTACAAAGTAGTAAAAGTGATCACACACGCTGTTGTCAGATTGATTGATTGCGTGATACTGGCCTGCTGTAGTTATTCTCTCTGTTTCTGTGCCTTTTGTATGGATTCAGCGATCAGAAGCTCTTGGCTCATGGTCCAGGAGAGTCCATCTTTGCAGCAGAGGAGGAGGCAGCTCGCGTGGCCCTGCGGAAACTCTACGGATACACTGAGAACCGCAGACCCTGGGACTTCTCTCCACAAAAGCAACATGAACTGCCGCTATTAGATTCAGTCAGCAACAGTTAAATAACAACTCTTAATGAGCTGTTCAACTGTGCGAATATGAAGACCAGAGTCGTCTTATTCAAGAGAATTGCAAACCTGGAGTCGTATGGACGTATTCTGTCGTTGTCCTGTGTCTTTAAATGTCAGGTCACTCAGCCAATGGAAAGCCAAATGAGCCTTACGTTGCCCAAATGAGTGGCGTGAAAGCCAGGTTTCATCCACATCATAAAAATAATTTAGACCTATTTGAATTATGTAATATATTCAAGTGTTAAGTATCCTTTTGCTCACTCGCAGTCTGCAGAGTGATGTTCCAAAAAGCTCAGAAAAACAGTGTCTGCTGTGTACGTAAAATATTTTCAGTTGAATTTCTGTTGCCCACACTGAATAAAGTGTTCATAAATATTCCTGCATCATGTCTAACATAAATATGTCTTTCTTTAGTTCACGACTGTTATTTCCCACACCATCTTCTGTTCTTTATTGAAAAATGTATGTGTTATTACACTTTTGGTCAGTTGCTATGAAAGTTTTTCAAGAATTCCCCTGTATGTGATTGAAGATCCATTTCTAGTATTTCCAATATTTTCCATTTAAAAAGTTAAAGTTTAGTACCTAGGGATCAATGAGGGTTAAATCTTTACACCAAACTAAATGATTTACAGTCTACTATCTGGTAGCAATTTCTTTTTCTTTCAAATAAATTTGTTACTGGAAAAAAAAAAGACTGTACACTTAGGGCATTTTCTTTGATCTGAGCTTTTTTGTTTGTTTGTGGCTATGAGTGACGTTTGCCTCCATTACAAACCACTAAGAAGCACAATCGTCCCCCTTGGAAGAGGAGGTCAGGATGCAGTGATGAGACGAACCCACAAGGGGGCGACAGAGTACTGAAGGATGACTGGCAGTAGTCTGGGATGTCAAGAGCAGAAGCGTGTAAGAGAGACAAGATAGTTCATGTCCCTGTCTAATCTTCGGAATCTCGCGTTTCCCACGAGAAATTTCTGCGTTAAGACAACACACCCACTCATCCTCGGCTATGTTTACTCCATACCGCTATTATCAGAAACTATGAGTAAAGTCAACGTTCAATAATGGGAAATGCAGTAATATTGATAAAAAACAGCCACATATTACGTTGTACTTTCACTAAATGTTTGTTAAAAGATTTTACAGCAGAGTTGGCCGAAATATAGCCTAATTTTGTAAATATATTGAAGCGCCTCTTTATGAAACACTCGTGTTTGTCTGTGACCCAGAAAGAAGCCCCCAAAAAAGTGTGCGTTGGGGGAAGTCTACGAAACCGGAAGTACAAGAGGTGTACTCTCTTGATCAGATCACAGACGTGGTCCGCCTCAAACTCCTTGTTCGAGGAGTCGCGAGGCCGCCCTGACAACGGAGCTACCTACCCTCTCCCTCCCTAACGGTAACACGGGTCGGCAAGCGTTCAAAAAAAAAAGAAAAAAGCACAACCCTTTGTTTTAGTTGTAGCCTAGCGCCCAGACTTCCCCTGTACTCTTTAATTCTGTTGCATATCCCTCACCATGGCGGCGAGTGCGAAACGTAAGCAAGAGGAGAAACACCTGAAGATGCTTAGAGAAATGACGAGTTTGCCTGCCAACAGAAAGTGCTTTGACTGCGACCAGCGGGGCCCAACCTATGCCAACATGACGGTGGGCTCCTTCGTCTGCACGTCCTGCTCTGGCATCCTGTAAGTATGAAGTTACTGCATGACCTTAGCATAGACATGGCGCACACGGCAGCGAGCGTTTTGCCGAATTTACCCTCAGCTAAGCGGCTAGCCCTACTAGCGCTAGCTAACGGTACATGCTCCAGAGTGTCAGTGTGAGTTTAGTTGTTCTGTCATTGTTTTTGCAGTACTGGGCGGGGTGCTCGGAGGTGTCAGTGTTCTGCATGGAACATTAGCAACCCCTCGCTACAACTTTAGCCCCCAGTGCTAGCCGGTGAACTTATTTGACAGTTGCAAGCTAGGTCATCAGATAAGACCACTAGCCAGCTGTTACTACCAGTTGCTGGTAATGGTAGAAAGCACCACCGCGGAACTGAGCTAGCTTGGTCATGAGGCACCCCTCATTAAAACGGATAATAATATTAAAATTAATAACAGACGTATATTTCCTTATTCAATTTAATTTTATATCCACCAATTCATTTATTGTAGTTTTTTAATTCAAAAATACTACTTCTGTATTTGAGTCCAAGGTGTTGCGACATATGAAATCATGGAAGCCGACTGGGTGTGTGAGGTCTCTTTTTGAGAAGTGTGGGATCATGCAATATCGTCCTCCGTGTCATCATCATATGTGGCGTTTATTCCAACTCACTGTGTGTGTATGTATGTATGTATGTATATATATGAGAAGTATATATGTATATGTATATGTATATGTATATGTATATATATATATATATATATATATATATATATAGAGAGAGAGAGAGAGAGAGAGAGAGAGAGAGAGAGAGAGAGAGAGAGAGAGAGAGAGAGAGAAGTATTTTTTTAATTCTAATTGAAAAACAGAACTTCCCTGGGCCTATACAGTGTCAAAAGATGAAAAAAGGAACTCTAGTCATAGGTTGCTTTCAAATTAGTGGTCCATATTTCCGTCATGACACTATAACCCAGCTTGTGATTCAACAGATGAACATAGCATGCAATATTGCAAGCGTGACTCTCAGTATCAGGGTAGATGCCAATTTCTGTATCATCATACTCTTCATTATTGTAACTGTTGGGAAAGACCATCAGAACGAAAACGGTGCAATTCCTGCATCAGAAAAATCTGTAGAATGTTATGAACAGGCCATGCATCGTTGCAGCACAACAGTATTGAATTTAAAATGGTATCTGACACAGTTAACCTTCAACTAATATTGCAACTTCCTGACATTTAAAACTAAAGTAGGCAGTGATGTCATTTGTACTTGTTTTTTGAGTAATTGTGCAGCCCAGCCTTACGAGTTTGACGAAGACCAAAACCCCCAACCCTCTACATTTGTCTCTGGTTTCTAAATCAAACCCAGGTCACGCTGACAAGCCTTTCACTTTTCTGTCGCTCATCAACTATCACTCCTGTTAGTAGATAACCTGATACTAAATTCAGTAACAGCTTAAAAACCCTATGCGCAGTAATGACACTTTTGTTGTGACTGTAGATAGCATTTGTGCTAGTCAAAGCTTTGCTGTGCAGTTGTGTAACCATCTGCAGCTTGGGATTTGGGATTAGTGAAGCGCTCTCTTTCTTCCTATCCAGCTAAAGATATCTTGGGTCAATTCAACGATTAAATATTACATGTTAAAAGGATTTGCATTGTTGTTTATATGTAATGGTAACAACCAGGAAGAGCTACACATCGACTAAGTATAATGTAAAGCTTTTGTGGTCTGTTGGACAATATACTTCAGACAAGTAGTGCAGAGGAAATATTCCATGAATGCTTTTGGGGATCACTTTGCTTTCCGTCAAATAGGAAACCAACTTATTAACAGACCAACTGTCCAAAAAACCCCCAAAAAACTGGCTATAAGAACTTGTAGTGATGCATGCTTTTCTCTGGTGTAACCCATCCCTTCTCATCAATGGTTCATGGTTGGTTGTTTTTTTGACAAACCTGCAGCATATTTGTATTTATCACAAACCTTTTTCACTGAAATCCTTTGAGGAAAGCAAATTGGGTGATTATCTGGAAACTCAATTAGCTGTTCATTTGTGCTTCCTGTTCTACTCATTCACACAGTCATCAACTTGCATGTCCTTCCTTAATGTTCTATGGCAATCACCCTGTCACTCCCCATTCATGGTTTGTGCTTACTCTGATCATGTTCTAAAAACAAAACTCCCTTTTTGCATGTTTATTCTCCTGCCTCTAATGACTGATTGTACTAATCAAAGACATTACCGAAGTTAGAGCTCTTGTTTGGACAGTGTTTGTGTTTTTAATCTTTTAGCTGTCTCTGCTCTCTACATGAAGGTCATTTGCTGTTTCATGGGGGGAAAAAAAAGAGATTATTTGCATGTTTGCTGATGGGTAGAGTTTGCCCTCCATTTCACTTCACTAGTGGGTCTGCAGGGACTGCAGTCTGAATATCCCATCTGCTTGCCCTATGGTATTAAAGTCTGTAATGTGAGTTAATTGTGTTCTTTTATAACCATTACTATCCATCCCAACCAAACTCTTCTCACAATGTCTCTCTCCCTTAATTTTGAGTGAAAATATTCAGGGGAATTGGAATGTCACAAGTCATCCTAGCTGAATCTTATGAGTCTGAAAACAATGCTGACAGCCTGCAGTATGTATGCTGCCTGGTGTGACCATGGTGTCAGGAAGTTGTATGGCTTTCTGTGCAGCTTCAGCAGCATGTGATGTTTATGTGCAACGGGAAGCAGTAGAGAGGTCACTGTTTTGCTCTCGCTCCTCTTTTGGATTCCAGAGCAGAAAGGAAGTTGGCACTGTGAGGAAGCGCCACAAGATACATGCTCAGACTTGATCTGCTTCCCATCTCAACATTGTATTAAATTTAAGAAGAGTAGGACTTGCTTCACTTGCCTCTTCAAGGGACAATACCTCAACACAGACGTTTACGTAGGGATACATTGGGCTTTAATTGGCTGCAATAATCCAAGTCTTAAACTCATTCGACATAAGACAATGATTCAGATACAGTGTTAACATGAGATGCTAATAGAATACGTTCCATTCAGATTTCTTTAGTTCAGAGCAGGGGGCAGAAGTCAGACCAAGAGCAAACACATAATGTGCTCTCCTAATGCCTTTTATCTGCCTACCACTGTCTTTTGATCATGAATGATGTTAAAAGGGTTTTCTATTCTATTCTTTTCTTTCTCATCCTTATTTTACTTTCTTCTCCGCAGTCAAACTGACCTCCTGTGCAAAATGTCACTCTGCTACTTGATAAGATTATTATTCACAGTTAAGGGTTATACAAATGTATAGAAAACAGCATAAACAATGATTATGTTTTTGATTAGCTGGATTACTTATTTATTGATATGTGTTTTACTTACAGCAGGCTAAATCAAACCCTTGTCTGGCTGAGTTTGGCCCGTGTGCCCTAACTTGGGCAGCCCAGTGTATAAAGTCAGACTGTTAACTGAAGACACACAGAAACATTGCATCCTTATGCCCTACATAATAGTTTCCCTCCAGAATGTTGGGACTACATTTTTTTTCCCTCCTTTTTTAAAAAAAAAAAAAATTGAAACAAGACAAGTGCATACAAGTTTGCCAACTTGCTGGAAGCATGAGTGTGCGTCTTTCAGCAGTTAGACTGCTTTCCATGTTGCAAATGCTTAGAAGAGCAGAAGGTCTTCATGGTGCAGTTAAGGTGTGCACGTGACTGGAATGCACTGAAGGAAGACCAAGATAACCAAGGTTTTCTCATGTCTCATTTTGACAGTGATTGTTGTGTGGGGGTCATTAGAGGGGGACGATGACCACCTACCTCTTAACATACATTATCCTTTAGTTGTGGTTGTTTAATAGGTGGAGTTGGAATCTGCTATGTAAACACATTCCTGATGAAGGTGGAGGCCTTCCCAGGAGGAACTCCTCTCACAATGTGTCTTTCGGATAATTGCCCATGGCAGGAAGTAACCCCACTTGGCTTGTGTGTTCCTGAGTAAGCAGGACTCAAACAGTGACTGGGCTGTAACAGTGGAGGCCGTCTGATACCAGCACCCTGTAGAACCAGCTGAGTTTTAACACACATGAGTTGAAGAGTAAACCTGGGCATGTTTGTCTCTCCGTGTTTCCTGAGTGTTAGTTTCTGAGGGAGGTGCAGTATCTGTAAAGCCCCCTTAGGGTGAGAAATTAACATAAATTCTAAATTACAGAGCGAATTATGAACCCAAAGATTTTTTTTTTTCCTTTTTACAAAAGGAATCAGAACCAAAGTATGTAAAGAGACTTTGAACAGCAACATGAGGGATGGTGCAGAGCCTCCTCTCTCTGTTGAGACTTCATGTTGCCAGTT
This sequence comes from Aulostomus chinensis, assembly GCF_037954235.1. Taxonomy (NCBI): domain Eukaryota; kingdom Metazoa; phylum Chordata; class Actinopteri; order Syngnathiformes; family Aulostomidae; genus Aulostomus; species Aulostomus chinensis. Next base: position 3,948,287 of record NC_141329.1, read on the forward strand.
TCTCTCAGCCTGGAGCAGTGACCGTATGCAAATGAAGAAGCTGAGCTGGTCTGATGTACAGTAGACTAGAAACAAGGTCATAACTATTTTACTGTGCAATATGGGTCTGGTTGACTGTGCTGCACAGGGGTTTGAATAAATTATCGATCTTAACTGATTTTTATCAATAGAATGTTGTGATGTATGAAGGTTAAAAAATGATTAATTACAAATTACTGCTCTCGTTTTATTCTTCCCGGAAAGATAAATCTTAATTCATGTTGCTTTGTTAAGTGGAAATGGCAGTTGGTTGGGAATGTTAGATATATGGAAAATTACAGTTCTTGGACTAAAGGTGACCCTGATAACACCAGTTTCATTGCAAAAACAAAGTCGGAACAGGACAATCGGGCCCAGAAGATGCCGCTATCACATTTAGACCTTAAGGGCAATGGAACTTTCTCCCACAAATTGACCTAGTTTAATCTTCACAAGACTAGGATCTGATCACCCACTTACCTCAAGGCGCTGAAAACACACACGAGCTCATACACACACCCTCAACTTATGTGTACATTTTTTATTTACACAATTGTATTGCCTGTTTTTTAGAATCCTTTCCCTTGACTTTAAGATCTGAAAAATAGATGAACAGCCTCAGAACACAGGAGTCTCAAGTATTAATATTTGTGGAAAAGAAACAAACCTTTGCATTTGGGGAAGTGAAATCAAGAAATGGTTTAACGGAATGAAAATGAATATTAAATTCGTTGAAGAGACAAAATGATGACTGAATCATTTGATGCAGCAGTTTCTTCTTGTGGATCTTCCTCTGCATGTTAAAAATGGTAACATGAAGGCATTTTCCTGTCTCTGCCTTTTTATTTTCACATTTTTATAATGTAATGAATTTTTAGTTATTCGAAAATGATGACCCACCCCTAACATTCAACTACGGAGTAATTTGATGCTACCTTGTAACATTTTGCAGAGGAATGGGCTCATATATTGGCTGATGGGTGGAGATGAGGACATGTTAACTGCAGTAAATTATTTATCAGTCCTGTCTAGTATTTCTCTGCCTCAAGACTCCACTGTGTGTATGACATTGTAATTGTGACACTGTGGCTCACATTCCCAATAGAGTTTTGTGTGGATTAGTTTACAGAAAGTTAAACAGTATCCAATGTGCATTATTCTCAAACACATGCTTCTATTGTTGGCGCGTTTTTGGTTTGTACTAGTAAAGTATTTTAACTTTAGTTTACGTTGAAATATTTTCTCAGCAAGAAATGTTTTGTCCAGATGCCTGTATGATAATCAGCCCCTGCCTACGGAATTTATTTGAGAAAAGTTTCCCGTGCTTTTTCTGCCTTAGTAGACGGTTTTCTTACGTGATTTCAGATCTGTCAGTGATTCATATTTGGACATTAGATTAATAAGTCATTTCCCTGGTGAGGTTTTACAAGTTATGTGAGAATGGAGAGCCTCTCCACAATTCTGTGTTTGACTGTCAAGCAGCAATGTTTTTTCGTCATTCTGATGACTTTGGTGCACAGCAGCGAACTTATGTTATTGTGCTTGCAGGCTAAATGCTGATTAGTCAGCTTCATAGACAAAGCAGGCGGTGACCTTGAAACCCACCACTACATTAATTTTCACCTCTTAGTAAGTCCAGGAATAATACTCTGGCAAAGCAGGCTGGGAGCTAAATATAAAAGCCCATTTATGGGTCTGTTCAACTATTACAGTAAACAGGAATTTTGAATTTTGGCTGCTGTGGTGTAAGCTGTGACCTTGTGAGCAAGGGTCACGTTGGCTAATGGGCATTATTCGGTATTGGCAGTTTCTACATTCAGGCAGCTCACTTGTTCTTTCACCTCAATGCAATCAATAACTATTTAGAGACACTCTCTCACACACTTGTCTTCTGTTTTTTGTTTTTTTGTTTTTTTTCTACCAGGAGCAGATGTACTTAGACTGTAGTGTTCATTTTAGGTGTCATTTTTGCATTTGCACATGGATAAAACTGCTTTTTGCCTGCAGCAACAGTGCACAGTGGCAAGTTGCACTTTCTCTTCTCATCTGCAGCTCTTGGAGGGTGGAAGGGGGAAAAAAAAGACATGAGATGCGAAATATGGGAACTGCAGGGGAAAGCATCTGCCTGTTCTGTGGTTTAAATTCTCCATCTCATGAAAGCAGGTGTGGTTTGCACGTCTGATGCATGAACATAAGAACCTACCACAGTGGAAATTAGAGCACCAGTTTTGCTCATTCATACCTTGTTAAAAGCCACATTTGCTTTTGCTTGTCTTTTTAAAGTCTTTTTATTTTTTTGGATCATTGACAGATGATATTTTCATGTTCAGTGTCTTGAAAATGAATTGATATCCATTTCCATTTCTCCACCTACAGACGAGGACTAAATCCACCCAACAGAGTCAAGTCCATCTCCATGACAACCTTCACACAACAAGAAATCGAGTTTCTACAGAAACATGGCAATGAGGTAGGTATGATAACTGTTGATGAAGATTGAGGGGAATATTTGCACCGGCTCAGTATGTTTGACTCTCAAACTGGCCATCATGGTTCTGTCTTACATATGTCACCCATCTATTATATATCAAGAGTCTTTATTAGAGTCTCATGTATTATTTAGCTTGGGGAGTGTTATTTTAGTTTGAAAGCTAGATGGTAGGTATCATCAGAGTTTTGGGTTGTATGGCAGTTCCAAATTGAAAATGTCATGTAGTTATGTATGGTTATTTTAAATTTCCACCATTAATGACTGTGGTGTGTTATTTCAAGTGACCAAAATTTCATTAGAAGACACTGGTCTTATTGTAAAAACCCAACTTTTTAACGTTTGCCTGTCTAAGTGTTGCAGTCATATGAGTATCCTAGTTATTTTATCCATTTTACTGCTATATTTAAATTATTTTTTTGTCAGTCCACTATTTTAATCATTGTGGGAGCTCTGGCCCTTAATATTTCAGGAAACTTTAATAGAGAAAGAACTGACTTTTCCCATGGGCCTATAACATTCCAACACTTCAAGATGTCCTCGAACTGGAAGTTGTTTCAGTCTTTACTTTTTAATTGGAGTAAGTACTGATCCAGGGCCAGCAATTGAAGCTTTAAGACATTGATTCTTTCCCTACTTGAAATAATTAGCATGCAGTAGCAATGGGAGCGACATTTGATGAATATACATGTACGATATTGCGTTTATTGTGATGATATCCTTAAGTACATCGCAGAGCACTAATGAGATCACATTTAGATCAGATAGTTCCACTGCTGCGAGGTGCACAGAGGAACCAAAGTGCATCATCATCCAGGAGTCATTTCTGGTAAGCGGACTATGAAATAAAGCAATGCCACCTGGGAAGCGGCGCCTATTAAAAGCTGTAGCAAAGTGGCAGGCAGGAAGACCTACAGGAGACTCAAGGTTAGAGCTGAGGCACGTATCCTTCACATCTGTTATATAAATACTACTCTCTTCAATTAGCTTTTATTCTGTCCACAGAGAGTACTTGACATAGATGCAAACAAGAGTGTGTGCGTGTGTGCATGCGTGCTTGTGTGCATGTGTACCAAAACCCGCCAAAGAAATAACATCAGTAGAAGTGCATGTATCTGTGTGATTGTGTAGTATACAAGCCATGATTGTGCAGCGCCATACCTCCAGCTACAATGCAGCAGCAATTACGAAGCAGGCACTCTATAAATCTGACTTTACGGGATTAGGCAAATACTTAAGGAATGTTGTCTAAAAAAAAAAAAAAAAATTTTTTTTAAACAGAACAGAGAGCTGTGGGACTTGGCATGATTCCAAACAAGTAATCATGTTCAGTGTGTGTTTCAGAACATGGGGCCAACTCATGTTTGACTCTTGAACACCAAAGCTGGCAAGCTAAGATGTATTTAAGTCAAGTCGCGTAAGACGCAAGTCAGTCTTTGGGTGTGCTGTGGGTTAGAGACCTGTCCTACAATTATGGTTCATGCCATTTTGCTTGGATTAACTTTGGCTTCCAAAAGAGCATCTGACCTGCATGTCAACTCCACAGATATTCATTGGTATGATACATACCGTATGATACATTTACTGTATATTTGTCGTCGTGTGTGCTGCAAAAATATTTCTCCCTATGTTTTAGGCATGTAAACAGATCTGGCTTGGCCTGTATGATGACAAAACCTCCTCAGTACCAGACTTCAGAGAACCACAGAAAGTCAAAGAATTTCTTCAAGACAAGTATGAGAAGAAGCGATGGTAAGTCACTTTTATTAGTAGGAGAATCACTTCTCTGGCCGTGAACCAACTTGTAGCTTTGTGTTTTATGTCTCCATGCTGAAGTCAGCTGTGGCCAGAGGCATTATGGTTTCAGGTTGTCTGCTTGCAAGAGGTAAAGCTTTTGTACACCTGCAGAGTGACAGGTGTGTCAGAGAAAACCACAGGTCAGCTGCAGTGGAGAAAACAGAAACTCCTGCACATGTATTCATTTGCAATGATAGAGGTGGTGCTCAAAAAACATTTTGGCACTCAGTCTGCTATTGGTGTGAACATGATAACTCAAGAACCCCTTGTAGGAATTTTGGTACATATAATCAATTGAAGTCAAAGATGAGGGTTAAGGTCATTCTGATACAAAATTGTAACGGAATAAAATGTTGTGCTTGACATTTTATACCCAAAAGGACATCTTCACTGTGTCATCATAGTGTTCTGAAGAAATACTTTCTTTGCAGTATTGGCAGCCATAGAAGAGGAATACAGTTGGCTAATTGTTTTTGTTACTTGATTTTTACCGTTGAGTATGATGACTAATAAGAGTAGTTATTTAAGTGAAAGAAAGTGAGATTACCACATCATTACAGATAAGTACCGTAGTACTGTTTCTGTAGTCGTCTCGGCTTCTGTCTAACCAAAAGTAAAAGATCACAAGTGCATGTCGATACATTTCGCTTCCTGCTGCAGAGATTCTCACTCTCGTCATGCACAGTTATAGCACTAGTAATAAAAATCAACTGTTGGTTATTAACTGTTGGTGCTTAATCAAAAAGCTGTCAGTTTGAAAAGCCTAATTTGTTAACGCTGCCTTAATATTTGACATTAAAATGTGACACTCTGTTTGTTACATTTATCTTGGGAAAAGTTTACAGTTGGCTAACAGGGTCTTTACAAGGAGTAGGTGGGCTTCAACTGGGCTTTGACGATGCTCTGAGTGGGTTGGTGTTAAGGCCCACATGGTATAGAAACCGATAATGGTCCTGGGGGGCTTCATTCTCCCAGTATGGGCCCTGTTTGGAGTCCCTTAATGTCCCATAGTCAACCCATCTGGGCAATCTCATGAGGGGCATGTTGGATAGATGTTTTTAGACTGTTTGGTTGTGTGTGCTGCTTCCTAGGTATGTGCCTCCTGAGCAGGCCAAGGTTGTAGCATCAGTCCATGCTTCCATCTCTGGTTCCTCAAACAGCAGCACCAGCAGCACCCCAGAGGTCCGACCTCTCAAGTCCCTGCTGGGGGAGTCAGTCCCCTCCATACACCTCAACAAGAACACCCCTCCTAATCAGGTGAGATTTATGAAGTACACACTAACCTACACATGCTCAGTGAGTTTTGGTTAAACATCAGGGGCTGGTAAGTTGGTAAGTAGTAAGTAGTTGCTAGAAATACCCCAAATAAATTATCTTGGAAATTTTAACTTTTATTCTAAACCGGTGGACTGAGCCCTTATTTTCAAGCTTAATTATTTTAATCACTTTCAGCATTATCAACATCCAGATCCATCCTCTAGGATAAATCTTCCCTCGCTAATGCTTTTACACTCACAAACTATGTGGATGATCCAACAGCAGTTATTAAATACTGATTTTTATTGTCATAAAGGGGCATTTATTGCGGGGATGTTGCATTGTTTTGTTTCATCGAGGCCCACCTAAAAACACTGCAAGTGCATGAGTGCATGCATCATGACAGATAGATAGCCTGAGGCCCCACCTGTGTCTCTCCTCATGTTGCCTTGCTCTTGTTTTCCATAGTGATGAGGTAATATGCATATATTATTACATATTAACCAACAGGTGTGTGCAGGATTTTCAAATATATCTCTTGTCTCTCAGTCTCCAGTGGTTAGCCGCGGACAAACCCATCAGCAGCAGTTCCATGACAAGAAGTTTGACCTCCTCAGTGACCTGGGTGGAGACATCTTTGCTGCCCCACCCAACATGAGCACAGGCGCCAGCTCCAGTTTTGCCAACTTTGCACATTTCAACAGCCACACAAGTAAGAGACAAATGATGGATGATAAAAATAAATTGCTAAGTGTTATCACATCTGAGGCAACGTGAAAATATTAGTGTGTGTGTTTTATTTTTTAAAGTTTGAACTCTGTCGTGGATTTGAGCAGTTGAGAAAATGAGATGTACTGAGAGATAAAGTAGTAATGCTACGAAGATCTGAAGTGTATTTTAGTGTTGAAGCAGGGATGTTTTCTTTCAGTAATTTGCTTTCTTGCTGTAGTTTGATTTTGTGGAGAAAATCCCCCTAGTTGCAAGAAGAAGAAATGTGATAAATTGTGCCTAAAAACAAATTAAAATCTGTTTTGAGCATGAATGCAAGAGCACCAGTTTTAGTGAGGACAGTATGATATATTATGACCTAGAGTTTGGCTGCATCTATTTTAAGTGTTTTACAGTAGGTCCTTAAAGAGGCAGCTGCACGCTGACTGCAGCTGTGGTGTAATTAACAGCCTTGACTCAGACAAAGGTTCACAATCATGCTGAATCGGTCAAACATCAGCAGCCATGTACCTCCTTTAAGTCAAAACATGGCCATATGTTATGGAGATGTATCCGAGGTGCAAAGGTCAGACGTATTTCCAAGGTTACGAACACTTGTAACAGAAGGCTCTTAGTGTTTGCTTCCCATGGAGGATATTGTTCTCTCATCATTTCCCCCTAAAGAGCCATCAGACTCATTCTAATGCAGTGACTAAAGTGGCATCAATACCACATCTGCAGGAGTAGCCACAAGAACAGATGTACAACTTGATTCATCTGTGATACAGAGTGCTCACTTATATGTGTTCCCTGCCTTAGAAGCTGCGCTGCGTTTTATAGTTAGATGTCACCCGCATTGTGATTAGCTGTCATATCTAGCACATAATCCATTGTGTTTGTGTCCGCTGTCTCTCATCCGTGTCTTTTGTTTTTTCATATGTTAAAGTCCATTCTCCTCTCATTGTCTTTTTTGTTCATCTGTCTGTCTGAACCTCATCCTGACATCATCTCCAGCAGCACAGAATGCCAACGCAAATGCAGACTTTGCTAATTTTGATGCATTCGGGAGCACTCCTGGGTCAACAGGTGGTTTCCCTCCCACACCCCAAGCCCCATTCCAACCCTCAAATACAGGTAGAGAAAGTTTCCTTTGTTGGAAAAAGAGCACATGTGCATAAACTCTAACATAAAGATATTAGCTTGTCTGAGCTTGCAGGTTTCTGTGTGGAGTATATACCATGGCTGCCTCCCAAAACCTGATGGATTGAATCAATAGTTGAGAAAACCCAGAGTCAAATGAAATTTTTAATGTAGAGTTCAGAGTATTCTGAAGGAGAGGAATACTGCCGCTGTAGTTGTACGACTACTAAAGCCAACATTTTCCAACCTAACGTTAAGCTGTTGTGGTCTTGGCTGATGGCTGGAGACGAGGACGTTAGCTGTCCCCACATGCAGGAGCTCACCTCTCTGACAGCATTTCAAAATGGTCATAGTCAGAGTATCACATTGGACAACCATAGCCAAGTTGACTCCGAACTTCAAAGTCGGGTACAGCCCAGGTATATACACAAACACACGGACGTTGAGGATGTATATTTCTATGATTTTAATTTTATAGGATAGTCTTTGATACATGCATCACACGAGGTGTTTTCCTGCATCAAATAATTTGTAGCTGCTGTCTTGATACAGACCTTACCAAACACAAACCAACTTTATAGTCTGTTAACGTAGACATTAATTAAGCAAGCTTGGGCAGCACTGTTTAATAAATTGAATTTAGCACAGTTTAAATAATTGGTTGCACAAGAAACACAAGTGGTACATGATAATCATACACCCTCAGAAATCTGAACATTGATTGTAGTTCAGCAGCAGGACAGATTGATTTGTCAAGGATTTGTTGAGCTTGTTGTGTTTCACTGAGGGACTTTAAATCACATATTAGATGGCAAGATTAGTTTTTCTATAATTAGAATGAGCAAGGATTCAGAAGACTGAATGCTGGCAAGAACATGCAGAAGGCTTTGTCTGATGATATCATCAATTTTTGTGGCAATTGGTATTTTCTGACTGTAGCCACCTCACTGTTGTATACTTCTCCCATGGGAGCAAACTGTAATTTCACTCTGTAGGTGTTTACATGTGTTTTCATCTCACCTGTAGTCCATATTTTCCGTGATACCATGCAACAATATGCCATTCAGAACGTGAAGGAACGTTTGCTCACCAGCACCCATTTGTCTGGCATCCAAACTTAGTACTTGACCAGTGAGCGCTCACTAAATCCAGTGACTTTCCCACAGTATCACGCCTCCTTTTCCCAGTCTCTGAAAATTTTGCGCACTTCAGTGACCTCTGCTGGTTGTGGAGCGTCACTGTTTTCCATTGATGTCTGTAGTTTGATGAATAAAGCTCTTCTCTCTCGCAGGGCTTTGTACAGTAATCCCTCACTTAGAGACACAGACTGACTGTACTATCTGACTTAGATTTCCATTCTGTGTCCTGCGTCTTTCATCCTTTGCTTCAGCATCTGTTGATGCACTTTTGATATCGTGCTTTTTGATCTTTATCTGCGGTGTAGTCGCTGTTTTTTTTGTCTTCTTTTGTTTCTCCACCTTGTTTTACTTTTCTCATTGCCCCTTCTCTCCCTCCCTCCCTCTTTGATTCTTATTTGTTTATTTTATTCATTTTGGCTGCTAGCATTCACTGTGCTCTCATCCAGCCGAAGTATGAATGAGTTTGCAACTGCTCTGCCTCTCCAGGGTGCACACAGTAAGTCTCTTTCTGGGCTTGCCATCTAACAGCTTTCACCCCCCCCACAATTGTCTCTAACGTGTAGTCACTCTGATCCTCCTCTCTTTGGATGTGGATGTGGTGTGTGTCCCAGCATGTAGCTCTTATAGTGTCTGTAACTGTCAATCACATTTCACAATCTCACGAGATGAAAATGGAGATACTAAGCTTGGATTAGTCACTGAGAATCACTGTGGACTAAAGACCAAATGGACAGAAAGATTGTTTCAAATAGACAAAATCGTAGAAGTCATTTTGCTGTGTCTTGATCTAGTTTATTGATATTTGAAATAATCTTGCAGTTAATACGGATAATGACACACCAGTCGATCCCCAATGACCAGAATCAGATGTTTTTTAGCCTACTAGGGCAGGACCAGAGACTGAGCTTTCCCTCTCAGACACAATGAGAACATTCAGAATAACAAATCTTAGCACTCACCATCACTCTTCTGAGCCTGTCTGATTTTGAAGGAGTTGACAAAGGCAAAGTGGTGAAAGCTAAAGCAAGTAGGGGATCAGTCAGTTAAAGCAGTGCAATCTGTAGTTGAAGGTTTTAACTGTTATTATTATTATTTTATTATTGTGGTAATTATTATTATGTGTTTTTATTAGAAAATATTTAATGAATATGAATGACATTTGGTGCAGGGTTATGGATTTATTGATATTGCACCTGTTTTCTGTCTGCAAAGTCCCACATTTTAGGTAGAGACCAAACATCAGCAACTGGAATTCTTACAATATAATTGCAGTGGGTACCTCTAACAATATACTGTATGTGTAGGGACACTGTCTTTACTTAATTTGTAAGCCTTAATCACCATAGATTTTTCAACGTGCGTAAACCAACAACCGTTTGAAAACGATGTATTTACAAAGCTAGAAACATCATGGCCTGAAAAGGATTTTTGATCTGTTTCCTTTTTGTTTTTTTTTAATTGTTGACAAGTGATCAGTGATATTGCAAATTACAGTATCTGTAACGCCTATAACTCCTGGTAAAAGTGAGGGCCTATTCGGTACAGCACTGGGGTGCTAATGGTGGTTGTGACGTAGATTTTTAGTATATGGCCCGAAAAATGGATCAAGCTCAGATGAGATCACATGCCTCAACCATAGTAAATGCAGGTTTTGTGACCATAGTTTCAAAAAGGTTATTTATTTTAAATTTTGTTGTTCAATAGAGCCTGATTCCACCCCCAAATTTGACTAGTCACTTCTCTCCCTCCCAGCCCTGTTGATGTTGTCACCCACATCCAGCCCCCCTCATGACTCTGTTAATCTCTCTCTTCCATGCAGGTAGCACCTCAGGGGGACTAGCAAATACCAGTTTTGCAAATTTTGACAACTTCCCCAAATCGTGTAGTGCTGACTTTGGATCCTTCAGTTCTACCTCCCAGAGTAACTCCACAGGAGCTGGCAGAGACGCTGTACAGAGTACTAGTGTCCCTGCCGATAAATACGCTGCCCTCGCTGACCTGGATAACATGTTTAGCTCTGCCAATACAGAGCAAGGTAAACTTCTCCTGCTAGCCTGTTTCATAGATCCTAACTGTAAGGGTAGAGGTAGACTAAGAAAAAGGCAAATATTTGATGAAGCCCATAGCTTTAAGTCCTTAGCAGTGGGACAAGGAGTGTTGCTCCAAAGTTGGGGCTGATTTACATTTAATAACAGGCATCCCACTCTGTATCTCTGGCTCTTGACTATATCTGGTTTTGTTTCATTTTGAGGTGCCCTGGGTGTGTTTCTTTCTTTTTTCCCTATTTCCTGGTCTCAAAGCTCCTGAACCAGCCTGGATATGGACCATATGGTATTATGGATCTGTCTCATCAGAGTTTTAAAATCACATGGGTAGAATTTAGGCCCTCCAGAGTTTGAATTACTGCTTTCTTGTGTTCATATAACAAACTGGATTTTGATGCCTGAACATTTTCTAATGGTTGATCATTCATTCCCCATTACTTTTAATAGGTTGAGTATGGCAACTATCTTCGGCTCTTTTGCTTCTGTCTCTGAAAACCTGAAGAAAGGTTCATCCTGGATTATGTGATTTGATGTGGATTGAACCTGGCAGTGCAGTTCTGTGCTTCTCTTCCAGGAGGCGGTATTCCTGGTGGGGTCAGCTCAGCTGCAGCGGCAGCAGGAGTCGGTAGTTTGCCTCAGAACCAGCCAGCAGTTCCAACAGGAGGGGACCGCTATGCTGCTTTAGCTGAGCTGGATACAGTCTTCGGCCCCTCAGCCCCTCCCAGTAGTGTTTACAATACCACAAGCACCTCACAAGGGTGAGTCACACATTAGCACGTTCCACTCTACCCCGGAGTCCAAAGTTTGAAATTAAGTTATGTAGAATTATAGAAATTATTTATGAGAAGTAGGTATAATGTATTGGCTCCTTATACAAAATATGAGCTGATTTTTATTTTAGTTTTCAGTGTTTTAGTTTTCTAAATATACTTGAGGGTGAATCATTCTCCTGATAATTGAAATTAGGAGGTTTGATATGTTATTGAGCTGACCCAGTTAGTCCAAATTCAGTTACAATACCCTTATAATTAACTCACTGACAAAAGTGAGTTTTTGTTTTTTTTCTTCTCCAAAGCAACTTGGCCTACAAAGCTGCAGTGTTCACCCTCCTCATCGATGATTGTTTGGTGGTCTGTGGCTAGTTTCCCTGACAATGAGCTTGTGTTGTGATTCTGGTTCTCTGTAGTGTGTTTGGCCCTGATGCTGGAGTGTCAACAGCCCACGCACAACAGGCCCTGCCTGGCATGGCTCAAGGTTTTGGGGGTGAGTGAACTTAAGCAGGTTTTTTTTTTGTTTGTCTTATGTAAATAATGTTCCTAATTTGAAATCGTTACAGAGGACTTGTTATCTTGGGGGGAGGATTCTGATCTGGTGAGAGGATGAGGATTCTGGCTACCATTATCTGATAAACTTGACTCCTTTGTTAATTCAACCTTCACCATTTAGTTGTAGGTTTTTGTTTGGGTTTTTTTTTTTTTTTTTTTTTTGGAGAGATCAATATTTGTTATTTGTCATCAGGATTTTAGCCAAGACCAGTTGAAGTGAATTACACTGCTGTTGAAGAGGTCAACTCATTTATTGTGGACATATGTGTTAACAGGTTTTCCCAAATTTACTGATATTGTTGTTTTTTTTATGTTTTTGTCATAAGGAGTAATTAATCTTTGTGCCTCTTCTTAACAGCCCAGTCAACTAATCCATTTGTAGCTGCTGGTGTCACTCCAGCACCTACCAACCCATTCCAGAACAGCAGAGCAGCAAACGTGGCAGCAGCAGGTGTGTGTGTGTGTGTGTGTGTGTGTGTGTGTGTGTGTGTGTGAAACAGTTCACCACTTCTTAATCAACCCACTCCATGATTGCAGTAATCACAGATTTGAATCCTGTTTGTGAACCACACACTTAATGGGCAGGGAAGTTGGTTAATTATTAAGTATGTGCCTAAGTAAGTGTATTGTGTTTGGAGATCTTCTCTCAGGCTACATTTGGCACCAACTGTCCAACAGTTCCTGATCAAGAAGAGGCAACCAGTAGATGAGACTCTACAAACTAAATATACCATTATAAATACGGGAAATGGATCATGTTGCAATTGGTGTTCACAAAATAGATCCTCTGGAGGGTTCAGAGGGGGGTTTTCAGTTGTTTGTCTGATTGCTTTGCCCTGCTGGATGAGCGGTCCTCTTGAGCAGGGTGTCCTCTTCTTCCTCTGATCTTTTTTCCTATATTGACTGTGTCAGGCAGATGTAGGGGAGTTAATCTTAGCCCTAACACTCTGAAACCTGTGGGACAAATTATAACTGGAACAATTGTTATATGTTTGAGGGAGCTGCTCGTCATGCAGTAAGGAATATTCATTCATTCCCCCAAATCCATGATGGACACAAGTATGAGCCAAATTTCATTCGGATGAAATATCATGGTAAGTATGGTGCTCTGGCACTGACTGTTTGTGCGGTCACCTCAGGCTACAGTACGAGGACCTGTTGGTGACATGGCTGCGTGGGATGTGGAGTTGAATCCCACTTAACTCATCTCACTAAAAATAGAACGCACACAAATCTTTTGTTTCACTGGTTGAGTTTGGGATGAAATCTTAGGTGGAGTCAGAAAGGGAAGAAGTAGCAAAGGAATATTAAATAGACTGGTTAGGAAATCAACTCACAAAAATTTCACAGTTCACTTTTTGATGTGAGTTTGATCCTCATGTCCTGTCTAGGTTGTAACAACAGGGTCCAGTACTGGGTTAGGATTTTTGAAGTAGTAAGTTAAGCAATAGCAGGAAGGGGGATTTTCTCTAAGTTCAATGTCATCTATGCCTAATTTGATAAAATATCATAAATGGTTATACATTCTTCTGTGGTAGAAATATTAAAATGACAGTGACCTTCTCCATTCTGATTCTTGGATATTGAATAGTAAAAGCTAGTAGCCAAGATAAAGTTTGCAAGAAGCACCAAAGTGATGTTGTATCTTCTGAGGACAAGTGTTTATTAAAGCTAATTATTCCCGTCAATACACTGCACTGCATTATCTTGGTCATGTGATGCTTTGTTGCATTATGGTTATTGGACTGTTTTGATGTAGGCTTCCAGATAACGCTCAATTTGAAGAATAATTAACCTGGGTGCCTCTTTACCACATGTTTAGTTAGTTGGAAGGCCGACATTGACTGTGTTTAATCGGCATTTACCAGATCCTGAACTGCACTTGCAAGTGTTTAAACTGTGGAAACATTTTCATTCCAGGGTTCTGCGGATCTTAGCTTGATAAAGTTGAATGCACTGAATCACTGACCAAGTTGTGCAGTTTTGTTTTTTTTTGTTTTTTACTAAACAAAGAGCAATGTTAGATTTAGTGTCTAATTTGTTGTTTTTCTCTTGTTGTTCATTCATTTCTAGTGAATTGCTTTCTAACAAAAAGTGTTTCCAAACAAAGACATACTAATTTTCTGTGGTGTGTCAGGTCCTGTGTGTCCTGAAAAATTCATTATAATTCTGAAAATATAAGAAGGAAACTCTTGTACGCCTGTTATTTGGTCATACTCTGTTAACCAGCTGCTGCCCTGCTGTGTTGCAGCCACGTTTGGCACAGGCTCCATGAGTATGCCAGCTGGATTTGGCAATGCTTCAGCGTACAACCTCCCCACCAGCTTTAGTGGAACCTTTCAGCAACCCTTCCCAGGCCAGGTGCCCTTCTCTCAGCCTCCAGCATACCCCCAGCAACCCAACGGTGTGTGTTTCTGCATGCAGACCATTTAGATACAGACATGTCAACATGGATAAACTAGTACACGCAAGCTTGCATATGGTTCTGGCAGACAGTTGCTCTTATCTATTCATGACTGAATAACCACAAAAAGTCTTCAAAACAAGTATTGCTTCAACAAGTGCTCTTATGCATCTCTCAGGTGGAGGATTTTCAGCCTTTGGTCAGGCCAAGCCTGTTGTGACTCCCTTTGGGCAGGCGATGGCTGGACCCATGGTCTCTAGCAACCCTTTCCTGGTTAGTAAGACACATCTGTGGTTTGATTTCATGCTGTAGGAATGTATGTACACAGGTGAATAAAGGGGCTAGTGCAAGTGTCCATGTCCACTTAAAACATTTAAGCAGATTTCACTGTTACTGCAGTGTTGCTTCTCATACAAATTTTCCTTGGGAATTTAAATTGTTCCTCCTCGAAAGTTAATTGTTTGCATTTCTCTTCCAGGGTGCAGCTCCGTCTGCCCACTATCCCCCAGGAGGCTCTTCAACGAATCCCTTCTTATAGCGATTCATCCAATCAGCTCCACTACAGGGTCAACAACTGGCGCGCTTGCACCTATTGCACTGTTTTGTTTTGCAAGTAGCTTTAAGATCCACCGTGTTTGTACGGATTTGTATTTTCTTAGTTTGTCACAAACTGAAAAATATGAGGTGCGGCAGTCATGACACTGTCTGGCAATGAAACGAAGTGATGGTGAGTGCAGAGAGAGAGGTTGATCCCCTCTTCTCTTTAACCTGTGAATTGGCCCGACCGCAACTGAGCCACAATGTATAACCACACTGGCTGAAAACTAAGTTATTGCGAACAGTATATCTCATTCATCATGCTGCAATTCTGTACATATTTTTCTTTTAAGAAATCAGCTTTTTGTGCATATCAGTATTTGTATTGAACACACAAGATTTGTTAAAGAATCATTGCTTGGAAAAGCTAACGGGTACTGCCAGTTACCATGTTTGTAAAGAACCAAACTGTTTATTTCTGCAGTATACTTCTAGGTAGACTGTTTTCACTCAAGAAAAGAATGCATGTTCTGTTGGCAAGCGACAAAAGAAGGAATGAATGCTGCATCGGGGATGAGCAGGGGGACCCCCCTCCTTCTCACAAAGCTTCTGAACAGTCGTCCACTTCCATAAGGGATAGCTGAATAACTGACAACCACTTACATTTGGAATTAAAGAGAATTTTAAGTTAATGTGTAAATATATACAGTATATATATATTAAAATGAATTTTAAGTAAGAAGTGACCAAACCATTCATTTATGTTGCTGTATGAAAATCATGTAAATTAGTTTTTTATGTATATATAACAAACAACTTCATGGTTGTAGTCAGTAATTTAAAGGGGCCTCTTGAACAAGGTGAGGTCCAAAAGTTCCCATGAGAATCTTTGTTGGCAACTTTTCTTGTATTCAAAATCTGTGGGCTTTAGAGCTGAAGTCATTTTGGTCTGGAGGGGCTGATTCTCTGCTGCTTCTCTGTGCTTTCCAAATGGTGAACAGGCTCAGCAGTGAAAAAACGACAGCGATGAAGGTGAAGTAGCTGGCATATATGGTGAACTGTAAAAAAGAACAAAACACAGACTAATGAAACACCTCTGCTACAGTTACAGAAGACCTGAATGACCCGTCACTATTAGATGGCTCACCTGAGGAATGATGGCCAGACCCAGCCCTCTGCTGTCAACCACAACAGAGGTGATGATGGTCTGTAGAGTCAATGCTAAAAAGTTGTTGGCACCAAACACCAGCGCATATCTCTCCAAGGACAGGTCAGCTGCAATCTTGTACCTGAGTAAGGTATAGAATGTAATTTAGTCTTTTTCCTGTCTGAAACGCGAGGTAAACGGAAACCGCTTCAGTCAAATAAAATAATGCTCTTACATGGCTATTGTTATCAGCAGCATGTACAGGCACTTGAAAACAACATAACCAGTGTAGCAGACCCAGATGTTGCTGATGAAGGTCATCAAGAAGAGTGCTGCAGCCCCGAGTCCAGAGAAACCACCCAAGGCCAGTTCTCCCCACTGATCCCATCGTGCATCAGTGAAGCCGATACCGTAGGCGGTTGCTGCACCTAAACAACATGTTAGGACTCACTCAGTGGCAACTGCAGCTCAGAAAATGGGTTTTATCACATCAAATCATACAGAGCAAGTGCTTACTCATCAGGGTGGACACTGCCTCCACCCCACCATTGTAGATGGTGAAGTTCTGAGAAGGCTGCACATGCTCCCACAGCACCTGCCAGGCCCACAAGAGGTTGATCGCTCAGAGGCAGTAAACTCATACAAGCTCACAGAAACACCAAATATGTACGTTCTTTGGGATTGGCCTAGAGTTTTAAGATGTTGGAGACTACTGGATCACAGGTTTCAAGGATCACATTTAACACTTGAGTGTCACCTGCTCAAACGGACAAACATATCAGGCCTCGTTCATGAACATCTGTCCTGTCACGAATCTCTGATTTGAACTGAGGGGTTTAAGTCCTGTATGTATGAACACATTTTTGCCTGCTGATGACAAGATCTGAAAGATCATTTGTTGATTTGAGTGACTGTACAGTCAATTAGATATTTGATTTGTGACTCACCTGCACGTAGTTTACAGTCTGGTTATATCCACAGGTGGCCATCGCCCACCACACTGACCAGTAGAGCAGATGTCTGGACGAGTAGCACTGAAGAAAATCTCTCCACAGTTGGAGGAGAACTTGGCCACAGCTCTCAGGAGCAGCAGACTCCTCAAGCTCCTCCACCTTAGGCTCCTTTTCTTCCTGTCCAATATCTGTATTACGCAATGTTCCTCCTTTTCCATCTCCTCCCAGTTCTTCCAGGGATATATCTGATGCGCTCGAGTGTTGTGTCGCATCTTCGGTCCTGCCTACATCCACCTGTGTCCCCTCTCTTGCTATTGTCTGTTTAGTCTTTGCGTGATGAAAGAACATGCTCTGCTGTGGCATTGGTAGGAGGAGGGATACGAAGAGGGCGATGACTGTGAGAACAAGAGTAAATACCAGGATGTTGTTGTAGGACATGAGGCTGAAGCTGACGAGCAGCTGGCCGAGCACATAGCCCACTGTGTACCCCATGAGCTGGATGCCGCGGATGTAAGAGGTGGCCTTCCTGTACCTTTTCAGATCTATTACACTGTAATAACACATCCAAAATTCACATTTTCCCCAAGAATACAGAATTTAAACAAGTTACATCTGAGGGTAGTGGTGCATCACTTTCACCTGTAGATGTAGGAAAAATAGGCCACTTCGCTGGCTGTCACCATCCCGTAGAAGAACTGTGTGGCCTGCATGGCTGGTACGCTTTCTGTCCAGAAGAGCAGTGCAGTGGTGGTGAGGAGGGATACACACTGAAACACCACCATGGGCTTGTAACGCAGCCAGTCAGTCAGCAGGAACACTGGCACCAGAATAGCCATGTAGGAGTACGTCCACACCGGGAAAATTTGATTGTTAACCTGACAAGGAAACACTGAGGTGAGAGCTTGTGTTGGTTCGTATCAATAAATCAGAGGATTTCCAGTCAAAGTCTGCAATACCATAATCGGTTTTCTCTTTATTTTCTGGATTCTCTTTCTTGTTCATGATAATGCAGTCATGCTTTAAATACCTGTTCAATTGTCAGATTCATGTCTGGTCCTGTCATGTATGGGATGAGGAAGGGTTCCAGGGGTTTAACCGTGCTGAAGAATCCATACGTGCACAGTAAAGTCGTGGGAAACCTCCAGTCTGACCTCCACCGCCTCATAGCCTCCATCTTTAGCTGTTCTTCTACCCGTGTAAGGTGCAACACTCCACAGCGTGTACAATCGCCCCTTGGTTCCTTGTGAGACAAATCATTTGTCATATTAGTGATATCAGTTAGTCAAGTAACAACCAGGTCAAAGTACAGCATAACCCTGAGTATTGTCCAACTCTAGCTGAGTGACACGTGTCTCAAATCAAACTGGTGACAAGACAGGGCTTATTACCTTATCTTAAGTAGATCTCATCAGCAATACACCCAGCTTGATCACACTCTTTGACTGCCTGTGCAATCCAATCATGCACATCATGTTAAGAAGAAGAGTAAGTCCAGGTTGACCTCCATCTTGAGCTGTCCTTCCACCTGCTTGCTTCAGGCGTGTTGCGCTGTGTGCCACACTTGTAGGTCCTTTGCTTCCTGGTTGTTGAGACATGAGTGATGGGTCCTATGTGAGAAGTTGTGGACTGAACGTGTTCCTTTAAGCGTGTGACTTCATTTCCTGTGACTGTCGTTAAAAGTTTGGTCATCCCTGCTGGCTCCTGTTACTCTGATGATTAATCAACCTGTTAAAACTGCATAGTTAAGTGTGTCACTTGGCCGAAGTTTAAAAATACCATCTGTCTTGCAGCGACAGTCTTTCTGCCTCTTTTTCGTGTTGCCGAATGAAATTGTAGAATTGTATCTGCCTTCTGCAAGGGTGTGAATTTTTCGGATTTTGGTGATGTCGTGAATCATGCAAATCCGGGTTTTTTCGGAGGGGGGGGGGGGGGGTGCACGGCCGGGTACGTTAAACAAACTCCTGGAAATCGACTTGATGTAGCCGTCTGTACCTGCCTGACGTAAGCGCTGAACCTGATTACTCGGGATATTGTGATACGCTTTCAACCCCAAATAAAATGTTCCGTAGGCCCGCCTCATGCAGGCAGCTGCAGACAGGAGGCTGCCCTACAGACCTAAGATGGACAAGCCTGGAACCATAACCTGTTTGTCAATTCATGTTTCTCCACATTTAGGTAATGTCACTGGGGGGGGGGGGACTTTGATGCTGATCCCGTACTACGTGAATACAGGGTTAGTATTGCCAATACCGATACGTCTTACTTGAAATGAACATGAACATGAAATGATCATTGAAAAATTGTTAAACTGGTTTCGGCCATATTTACTCAGTTGATCTCAGTTTGTACTTTTTTAACGATTATTCCTCTGAGACCGCCACAAGGGTCTGAGCTTGGACCAGTCCTCTTCACCCTATACCTGCTTCCTCTAGGTAACATTATAAGGAAGCACTTGATTATTTTTCACTGTTATGCAGACAATACACAGATGTACTGGAGGCCTGTCTAAAGGAGATAAAAACATGGATGACCCATAATTTTCTTTTATTAAACTCTGATAAAACTGAAGTTATTGTGCTGGGCCCAAAACACCTTAGGAACACCTTATCTAATGAGACAGGTGCCCTGCATGCCATCACCCTGGCCCCCAGCACCACAGTAAGGAACCTAGGAGTCCTCTTTGATCAGGATCTGTCCTTTAATGCCCACATTAAGCAAATCTCCAGGACTGCTTTCTTTCATTTGGGGAACATCGCTAAGATCAGACACATCCTGTCTCAAAAAAAAGCAGAAAAACTAGTCCATGCTTTTGTCACTTCCAGGCTGTTTTACTGCAACTCCCTCCCATTAGGCTGCAGCAATAAGTCCCCAAAGACTCTCCAGCTGGTCCGCACCACTGCTCCCTGCATGTTGACTAAAACTGGTAGAAGAGAACATGTCTCTCCTGTACTGGCTTCTCTGCATCGGCTCCCTGTCTAATTCAGAATAGAATTTAAAATTCTTCTTCAGACATCTTTTTATCTGACAGAGCTCATAGTTACCTATTATCCAGCTGGAACCCTTCGCTCCCAGGATGCACGGTTACTTGTAATCCCTAGAGTCTCTAAAAGTAGAATGGAAGCCAGAGCCTTCAGCTGTCAGGCTCCCCTCCGGCGGAACCATCTCCCAGTTTCTGTCCGGGATGCAGACCCCCTCTCTACATTTAAAATCAGACATAAGGCCTTCTTTTTTGATCAGGCTTATAGTTAGGGCTGCTTAGGCTGGCCCTTAGATATGCTGCTATAAACTTATTTGCTGTTATACAAATAAAATCGAGTTGACTTGATTTGATTTCCTCGCAGGAAAACCCCTCATGGTTGTTTCATCGGTGATCTCAGTTTGTCAATCAACAACCAGGAGTTAAGACAGCAAGAATGGGTCATCCCGCCCAGGCAGGAGGTTTGGGAAAGAACACGTAGTCCAAGTTAAACAAGCGGCAAGACAAATCTCATCAGTCAGCGATACATTCAGCTTTATTGTGATATTTGGCTTCATTGTACAGAAAACATGTTGCACAGCTAAAACACGGTCGTTCAGCAAATAAAGCACGTTTGCTGGTTTAAAGTAACAAATGAACTCCATTTTACAGTTATTATTGAAAAAGATTGATAAATACATTTTAGCATCAACGAATTGATAAACTCAATGTTATTATGTCTGCAAAGTCAGGTGACCTTGTTCACATACGTTCCTCCACATGCGTCTCTTCTTCGGCTGCTGCCTGCTCAGCATGGTGCACACAGGCTGTGTAGGTCCCTCGAATGAGGAAGAGCACCGAGATGACAGCAAAGTAGCTCCCATAGATGATGAACTGCAGAGAGAGTAATGTAGCATTATTGTCTCAATTGGAAGCAACCATCTCTGTAATAGTACATAACAACCACCAGGTGTCTCTCTGTCCTCACCTTTGAGTTGGATAACCAACACAAAGTCTAAACTGCCCCTTGACTCAAAGGGAGTTCAGCCAAGCATCCCTGTGTGCTGCTCATAGATGATTGTTCCTGTTACACCTCCATCCACTAGAGTGTGTGTCCAAACTTACCTGCGTCACGACGTCCACTCCCAGCGATGCTTCATCGATGACAATAACTGTAAAGACGGTCTGCAGTAAAAGTGCCACAAACGTGTTGATCCCGAACGTCAAAGCGTAGCACTCCATAGAGAGGTTGGAGGCAATCTGAAACCTAAAATGGCAAAGCTTCTGGAAAGTCTGATAAAATAATGGATGTTATCTGAATTCCACAGTGGCTGTATTGAACTTACGTGGTGATGGTGATGAGGAACATGTAGCATGTTTTGAATATGAAATAGCCGATATAAGATGCCCAGATACTGCTGGTGAATGGCATCAGAAACAAAGCGCCTGCCCCTATTGCTGAAAACAAGCCTAACGTCAACTCCCCCCACACGGCCCAGGTCACCTTGATGTGGCCCACAGAGAAGGCTGCGGCAGCACCTAGAAAATGGAGCGATTAGTGTCTGGCAGACAACACCTCCACACTGCCTAAAGGACGATGTGAAATCAATTAAATAAAACCTCAGAGGCTGCGTATGATGGTGACGAAGCCCTTTTACCACCTCATGGAATCGGCTATCAGCTATAATCAGAGAATCCATTACCATCTAACTCTATCTCCTTAATTGAAGTAATTACTCTTCTTTCCTTGCTGAGCCAAGTGAAGAGCAAGCCAACAGGCCCAGGGTTCTGCTATTCCCTTCCAAAATCAATACGCATTTTCCATTTAATCACTCGTCCAAGAATGGCAGGCTTGTGTTCTTTTTATATGTACTATCAGACATGGCTGTTTTTAATAACGTTGTTAAATTTTATCTCGGCTCTTTGCAATGCGATTGTGTTGCAGTTTCTCTCCTCTATCTGAGTTGCTTGGACGCCTGATCATTTTCACCATAACTGAAAATATTTCCTTTGCTCACTATTTCACCATGGATTGGTTCATGAATGTATTCTCGAATTGTTGCTTCATATTTCAGAGGTTGTTTATATTCAAGGGACAAAGTTGGAGATTAATTTCTGACTTCCCCGCCCCTTCAGGGGTAGAGTGGCTGTCTAGCAACCAAAGGGTCGCTGGTTCGATCCTCGACCCCGGTGACCATGTCGAAGTGTCCTTGAGCAAGATACTGAACCCATAATTGCTCCTGATGAGTAGGTTGGTGCCTTGCATGGCAGCCTCCACCATCAGTGTGTGAGTGTGTATGAATGGGTGAATGAGATGACACTGTAAAGCGCTTTGAATGCCGCTAAGGTAGAAAAGCGCTCTATAAAATTGAGTCCATTTACTCTTTGGCCATATGACTTCATGGTTTATGTGCAATGAACTGCACATGTTTAATGTATGAAAGTATTTTTTAACCATTTTGGCTCATAATTATGTTGGTAAGGGAACAGTATTTTTTTTTCGGAAATACATTTCGTGTCCACCTCTCCAGAGCCAGAAATGACAGATTCTCTTCTCTCATTTGTGCTGCATTATGGTGCTGTGACCCACAGAGACCAGCTGACAACTGGTTAGCTTAGCACAATGAATGGTAGTGGATGGGCTGTGTAGCATAGCTCTAGACGCTTCTCTCCACACTATTCCTTGCCTGCACGAATAGACATAAATGTGCCATTTAACACATAACACTTCTAAATAAGATATTATGATTCTAGAATCAGATACAGAAGTTGGCGTGTTTGTTTAATATCAACAACAATGAATATGACCACCATAATGGCTGCTGAAGAATGATTTGTTATCCAGCTGGAGTCATGGGCAAAGGTGAATTGGAGCTCTACGAGTCCCTCCTACTCAATTTTCGCGACTCTCTCTGATTCTCTTTCTCGTGGCCACCCAAACACACACAGTAGCTTACCTGCGAGACAGCATGCAGCCTCTACACCTCCGTTGTAGATGGATGATGTAGCGGATGGTTCAACATGGTCCCACATCGGCTGGATGTAGTTGAAGACCTGCACGTATCCAGCTGTGGCCAGAGCCCACCAGAGGGACCAGTACTTTATTGTCCTGCATGTGGACCAATATTACATTCAGAAATAATCAGCTGCTCCATTAGGGAAAAAATGACATTCTACTAAATTATAGTAAGGCCCCATGATAAATGCTGCATTTTAAGCGTTCATATGAATTTGTAGTAATACGCTAAAAAAAAGTTTTTAGGCAAATTGCTCTTTCTTTCATATGAACCTTGTGTATTTCTCATTCATGCAGTAAAATACACGTCAGGAAATGTGCTTAACTGTGTGGATTTAAGGTGTCACATTTGATATAAAATCAAATCAAAAATGCCTGGAGGAGTAGGACTCCCTGAAGCTTTGCCAAAGCAAAGAACCCGCGTTTGCCACGTTTCCCCTGCTGAACCAGTCAGTGCTGCTATCGCTCTCCATCGTCTTGTTCCCTGAGCGCGCTTCATGCTTATCCAACGCTGGTTTCTCAGGCCCGTCTGCTCCCGCGGGCTCCTCCCCCTGGGACTGCCAGCCCGGTGCTGCAGCCTTCCTCGCTTTGAAGAACATGCTCCTCTGGGGCATTGGCAACCAGAAAGAGATGACAAAAGCCACACTTACAACTCCCAGAGTGAGAGCATTGATGTCGAAGTAATCCAACCCTGTAGATTATAGTTTATGGTTCATCACTGCATCCTCAGAAATCATTTACTACTCTTTTTATAGTTCTCTTATACATTCCGACAAGACATAGACATGTTTTAAGGCTTTTTAGGAGATATTTATTACATAGAAAACAGAGAGATACAATCATATACAGTATTTATAGTTGAGTATTTATCTTGACAGACCTGCTACAGAGACGAGCACTTGGCCAAGGATGGCACCAAATGTATATCCAAACAGCATGGCACTGCGCAGGTACCCGGTGGCTCTTTGGTAATGCTCGACTGGAATTACGCTGTAAATGTAGGAGAGGTAGGCCACCTCTGTAGATGTCACTGCAGCATACATGATCTGTGATGGCATGGAGCAGTTGGAAAATGACTGAAGAATTTGTTGCGAGATTCATTGTGTGAAAACTAGTCACCATATCTCCCTGAATGTGACTACTTTTGTGCTTGTATCTTACTGAGATACAGTGACTGTTCAGATAAATGTACTTGGAAGGACCTTTTGTAGTGTTTACCAGCCAGATGATTGTTGTTTATAAGTCAGACTTGTAAACTTGTAAAATATATAAAAAGAAATATAATGAACACTCCTGCCATGTAAAATAATAGTTATTTTAATGTCTCTGTGCACCTCAAGGAAGACCATGGCTGTTAGTCCTGGGACAAAGCAGGTCAGGACATAGTTGGTGACCAGGAAGAGCCCCTGCGCCATGATGACGGGCTTGTGCCTCAGAAAGTCAGTCAACAGGAAGACGGGGAAGAGGAAGGCCAGGTAGGAATATGTCCAGATAGGAAACAGGTAGTTTGTCACCTATGAGAGACAGTAAACAGAGACTGTGCACGCTGATGGAGGTTCAGTGTTCCTCTGCACGCATACGTCAGTCAAAAGAACAGGGGGACTTTAGTGAAAGCACTCCCAGAGCAGTATGCGTGTGCACTTCTTACCACTTCTGCAGAGATGTTCTTGTGCGGTCCAGTCAAGTACGCCGTGAGGAAAGGTTCTCCTACCCTGCAGTTGGCAAAGAATCCATAGAGTGACAGGACCGCGGTGGGATAAGCCCAGGTGGAGGACTTCATTCTGGCCCAACAGCCCATGCTTTTACTTTGTATGTCCCGTAGCACCCCTCGGTCTGACTACCTGAGAGATACCGGCCTCTCAACTACATCCACGTACAAAATGTTTAGGGTCAGCAAGTTTTGAATTTTATGAGCAGCGCAGACTTTGACCTCAGAGGTAATGAAATATGCAGGTTTTCTGCAAGTTATGCTGCCAGTGCAAGTCTTTAGTGAAAAAGAGCTCTGACAAGAGAACGAGGCTGGACAGTAGAGACTGGAATTTCAAGATTTTTTACACATGACACAACACTGCATTTAAAGAAGTTAGCGAAACAGCAGCTTACTGAAGGGATCCTCAAGTTTAAAACGTTGCCATGATTTTCCTTAGTTAATTAGCATTAACTGTTTTATTACCCAAATTGTGATGGACTTGATCAGCAAACCCGATCTGAGCCCGCGGCTTGCTCCTTCTGACTGGTACTGGACTATGGGAATAAAATAAATCAGCGATTTATTCACACTACGCATGCGTAGTAGGTGCAAAGGAAGGCAAGTCTGCCGCCATAGCAACGGTTTGTTGACATGAGCCCTGCGTACGCCACAAAATGAAACTCAAGAGGTTCCTTCTCAGATATTATCCTCCAGGTAATGTAAATAGACTCATACTTGGGCTTCTCTCAACAGACGATGCAGTTTTCAACTTTGATTTCAAGTTAGCCAAACAGTAGCTAACTAGCTGAGCTTCAAGTTAGAATGCGAGTAAAGACCACTTCTGCATGTCGATGGATTCATTCGAAAAGCTGACGCCTACATTGGATGGAAAGTCCTTGTCTGATATGCTCTTGTCTCATCAGGGATAATTCTGGAGTACGAGAAAGGAGGAGAATTGAGGACCAAATCTATCGACCTGTTGACTTTGACTCCAGAGTGCGTGAGTTGGATTCATCATCATCTCCCAATAACCGTGAAGCTAATCGATATTGTAATTATAAACTCGTTTTTGGAATATTTTTGTTGCTCATCATATGTTCATATAAGAGAACAGAAGATGGGACACCGCATCACTTTCCTTGTTGCTCTCTTTGTGGTCACAGCAACATTGGATACGAGTATTGTTTTAAGACTAGGAAAATGTCAGCCTCTCTGGACAAACTCTTCTTCTTAATTCTTTTAAAGTTTGTGAAGCTGTAACATCATGCAGTTGTAGTTTCCTAATACGGTAAATGTAGAAAATATGATTACAATGTGCTTTTGAGCTTTTTGCGTAAATCTCACTTGTTTTCTACATCAGAAAATGCTTTTCCTTGGAGATAGCGCAGCTAATCAGTTCTGAATCAGTTCAGCTCATATTGAAACTCATGAGCTTCCATGGGGAGAACAAGTGTGTGAGGTGGATATTTGCTATATTTGGCTACTAACCTGAGTTTAATACCTCTGGAGTTGTAGGTTTCCTTCCAGCAGGGCCTCATTTACATCGTTCAAGCTTAATCCTCTTGGATTTGACATTTTTGTGGTAATCTCCGCCATCAGGTGATTTGAATTTCCAAAATGTATTTTCCCATCATGCAGGACAAACCCTGATGAGTTGGTGGCAGAGATCAAGCAATCAGAGCCTCTGATCACCGAGTCCAGGAGTGACCAAGTCAGACAGCTAATCCTCCGGCTTCAACAGAAACAGGGCCAGCAGGACCACCACCGGTTCTGTTTTTCCAAGGTCAGACACTGGACACTTGTTGGAGATGGAGGTTAATGCTGCAAGATAGCATATTTGATATAGATTAGATAAATAAATCCCATCCAAAGTTGCAAAATGTCTTAATTTCTTTAACTTTTCATTCAAACCCTTTTTAGTAGAACTCATGTGTCTTCCATCACATGATATAACTATCTATCCTCCAAGGTACAAGGGCCAACAATGCGACTAGTCTCCACAGGTCTGGGGCCCAGAACCTAGTATTTTGTTTCTAAGACCCCTTGGATACTCAAAGGACATACAAATCTAACAGTGGGTTGTGATAGGGTTAGTTTTTATACCCTGTTCTGACTCTTGCCTTTAGACATTTATTTGTGAGGCGTCTGAGTGTCAGGCACTACTTCAAATAGACACTAGATAGCAGCAGTGGGTAGGGAGCTGAGTTTTAGGACTATAAAACAAATGAGCATACCAGCAGTTTAATGACACAATAACAGGTTCTTCTTTTTGTGTCGAATTAGTATATAAAGGAAAACAGACGTTGAGACAGGCTCTGATGAAGGGATAAGGTTGTTTCCATGAAGATCAGATGATGTTTTCCGCCCTGTGATTGATTATAAATGATATACACATCATCTTAAAGACAAATGAAGCAATAACATTTCTGCCGGGGAGGTTATTCTCTGTAACCTTCTTTCTTTGGTTGTTATTACAGGAGCTGAAGGCGCACATACTCCCTCTGACCAATGTTGCCTTTGATAAATCAGGGTCAAGGTGAGTTTATTTGGAGTCTGGCGTTGTTCCTGAATGAATGGTTGTTGTAATACATCTGGTTCCCTCTGCAGGTTCATAACTGGGAGCTATGACAGAACATGTAGAATATGGGACACCACCTCAGGCACGGAGCTGCGAACACTGGAGGGTCACAGAAATGTGGTCTACGCGATTGCGTTCAACAATCCCTTTGGGTAATGAGCTGCAAGTTGCTCACTTTGCCATTCAAAGAAGTATTCAGCTTTTCAAAAGAGTTTTCATATTTTAATGTTATCTATATGTCACTCAGAGACAAGATTGCCACTGGCTCCTTTGATAAGACCTGTAAACTATGGTGTGCTGAGTCAGGCAAATGTTTTCACACCTATCGAGGTCACATGGCAGAAATAGTAAGTATTATTTTCTGTTTTAATACCATTTTGTCATCAGTAAATTCATAAGCGATGGACATGTACACTACCACTTGTGTACTTAGTTAGTTGGGGCTGTAGCCTCACAATTTCATTCTAAACCTCAGTTTACAGTCTAAACAGAATTCCCATAGTTGCCTTGGTATTACATTTGATCTTGGATAAGAATGTACGTCCACGTGTTTGACTGTACAGCAGCGTCCAGCAGGAGGAAATGTAAAAGAGAGTTGTGTTTGGTGTAGGTGTGCCTGGCATTCAACCCCCAGAGTACGTTGGTGGCCACAGGCAGCATGGATGCCACCGCCAAGCTGTGGGATGTGGAGACGGGGGAGGAGGTGGCCAGTCTGACTGTGAGTCATCTCACTGACAGCATCCCTCTCTTCTTCTCTCTGCTCCTGGCATCCAGACTCGCATCCATTCATTAGTCAGGCATTGATTCATGTTTTCATTCTATTCTTAGGGTAATCAGTCCTAAATTGAGCTTCCACCTCACATATCCAGCCATGGACTTCTGAGGGGAGTAGTAGTGATGTGATGAGCTGGTTGACTGGCTCTGCAACAGGAATCAACAAGCATTCTTGCTGATAATATTTCATTAAGCACAAATCATAGATGTATTTAATTTTTAATCTGCCAAGCAGTGGTGCCCAAAGGGCCCAAACTCCAACTCAGTGGTGGATTTTGTTGTTGAAATGCCTTTTGTCTGTGTACTGTGTACTATTGTCTCTTCCTCTTCATTGTTTTCTGTAGGTGCATATATTTTTAGGGATCCTGCATGTTTAAAATCTTTTTTTTTAATATATTTTTAAAACATTTTAACCTAAAAACAGCATAAAGAGGGATATTCCTATTTTTATTTTGATTATTTGTGTATTGATTTGCACCCCAAACCAAAATTTGGCATCGTTTCTATTAGAAGCCTTTTAATGTTGAACTGTCAAGCCTTTCTGCTGCTCCTTTTTCATCCATAAGAAGACAGAAATATGAGCGAGGAAGGACACAACACAGCGAGGGCTGACGCTCTCCCTCTGATTCCATCCAGGGTCACGCTGCAGAGGTCCTCTCTTTGTGCTTTAACACAGCAGGCAGTCAACTTGTCACCGGCTCCTTCGACCACACTGTAGCTATATGGGATGTTGCTGCAGGAAGGTCAGACATTATTGCTGCACAGCTGTACTCTCATGCCTGTGTGTGTGTGTGTGTGTGTCTCTGGGGCTTCTATATATGCACAACAAAATGCGCATAACGTGTAGATGCTTCACGCAAGAATGCATAAGTGACTCATCGTTGCTGGCTGTTTTGTTTTGTTTTTTTCCTCAGACGTGTCCACACTTTGATTGGTCACAGGGGGGAAATTAGCAGTGTTCAGTTTAACTGGGATTGCTCACTCATTGTCACAGGCTCCATGGATAAAACCTGCAAGGTGAGCCGTCACCGATTCAGTCACTTAGTCTACATGCCAAGGAAAGTGTAACTGTGAGGAATCTTGGACTATGACTTCTAGCTGTATTGATGTTTAATGGATGACTCCTCTTACTCACAAATACTCTCCAACATTGCCCACTGACTCTCCCTCCCCTCTCGTCTCTAAGGTCTCTGTCACTTAAAAGAGAAAAATTAAATCCTAATTCCTTAATTATGCCAAGATGAGTCATGCTCACAAGTAAGAATTATCCGCCCCACTGCTTTCATCTAAGGAAGACGGGTAAAATAAAGCTACTTAGTACCGCTAACAGCTACATGCAAGCATATGCATGAGGCTGGTTTTGTTCAAATGCTTCTGTCCTAGTTATTGTGCTTATTTTATTCATGTATTTATTGGCATGTGTTTTTCAGTTGTGGGAGGCAGTCGGTGGGAGTTGTGTGGCCACACTGGTTGGACACAAAGAAGAAGTGTTGGATGTGTGTTTTGATTTAAGTGGTCAGCTCGTTGCTACGGCATCTGTTGATGGTGAGACTAACAATACTTTGTCCATCTTATTATCAGAGTTTGTGAGTACAGCATTATGAATGCACCTGCTCATGTGTCCTTCATATTCCTCACTCTCGCCAGCATTTTTGGTTTGTTTACATAAATCTACCGCTGTCTCTGCCAGGTACCGCCCGAGTCTTCAGTGCGTCCACACACCAGTGTCTCATCACACTGGTGGGTCACGATGGGGAGATCTCAAAGGTGAGTCACAGGACCCAAAATGGCCTTTCTGTCATTTAATATCCCGACCTATCCAAATATCTGGACACGTTTCCACCGAGAACATTTTACCTCTGTTTGAAATAACTTTGTTTTTCCTCTGTCATAAGCTCAACAGTCATCTGCTATTGTACAATTTAAATATCTTAAAATATTTATGTTTTTTGTTTGAAAAGAAAGTGGTGCATTCAGTTAGTAGTCTCTGCTGCTTCTCACTTGAAGGAGAACTTTATTTTTTTCAGTCAGAACCATACTTTTCTGTCTTTTTTTGTGTAAGAGTGATGGAAATACCCATTTTTGGATGGAGCAAGAGCCGAGCAGCCTGTTGCCACAGAGATGTACTAAATATATAACTTATGGTACAAAGGTTAGTTACATTAGAAAAGTCTTTTGTAGAACCCTACTAGCCTTATAATTTACCAAAGACATCCACAGGAAATGCAATTTGACACATATAATGTATTTTATGTTTGAATCAGATTTATTTTGGAGAGCAGGGAGGTTGGTAGCAACAAATGAATATTGCAGGACTGATCCCATCATCTATAAACTCATGTTATACAGCAACTTATAAAATATTCAAAACTACATTACATTTTGAAGGTATTCAGTTGAGTTTTTGGAGTATATGCAGTTATAAGTGTACAGTAATGTAGATGGGATGCTATTTCTGCTTGGCTTGTTAACGTAGGAGCAGGCTGAGGACAGGTTTATGTACTGTGTCACTTCATGTGGTTCAGGAGGTCTGGACAGTGAGATTTATAGATTTTTCCCATATTTCTCTAGTGGCGCATCTCCAGAAATGACTAATTACACCTCAGTGGTACAATTTCATTTTTTTCTTGGAATATCTCCAGGAGGGATGACAAATGGCATCTGTGTCATCCCTGACCAGCAGAGAGAGCCTCATCATGGCCTCATCAGTCCTGCCACCATGAATTTGATGCTAAAATAATGAAATATACCCACTCACCTCAAAACTAACTTTCAGCACCCCAAAACAGGACCTAACCACTTTGACAGTGCACACATTGTCAAAGTCAAAGTCACAGGCACAAGCACACACATGTGCTTGTGCGTGTGAGTGAGAGGGAGAGAGAGAGAGAAAGAGAGAGCGAGAGAGAAACTACCTTTGTCGCTGACACAAACCAGGCAGTCAGGAGTAAACAGGCTGGATGGAGAATGAATCTAGAGGATCATTACACTGATCTCTCCTAACATGACGCCTCTCATGCTCCCTCTAAGCTTTTTAACCATGAGAGAAACTTTCATGTTTTTGCCTCTCTATTTGAATGTCTCTCTGTGTACCTGCCTCCTTTAGTCCACTTTTAATCCCTTCACATGAAATCTCAATCACTCTTCAGCTATGAAGATTTAGAAGATGGCTATCTCATACTCTA